>NC_140483.1:32867500-33257500 GCF_964271855.1 Acomys minous
TGTAGTGCTATTTTTGAGGCAAGAGGCTGAGAGATATTTGTCTCTTCAGGGAGTCAATTAAGACTTAAATATTTAAATTTGAGATATGTGTAAGGTTGTTTTGCTAAGTGAATGGTTTGTTTTTATTAGTTCCACAAATATGTACTGGGTGTGTGAGTGAGCCAGGCACTGCAGTGGCTATGCAGTAGTACACACCAAACCAGGGGCCTAGAAGTGATCTTTTGTTCCCCAAGGGTAGCCAGTAAATACTTCAAGGCACCGATGTGATAGGATCATACTAGTGAAAAATAGAAAGGGAGGGAAGAAAAGAGGAATAGGGGGATAAATGCTGAGTAAGAAAGAGAGGGAGAGAGGAGATGGGAGACAGAATGAGGAAGGGATGGGGGAGAAAAAGAGGGACAGACAAAGAGAGAGAGAAAGAGAGAGAAAATGTGAGAGAACATATAATCCAATCTTTAGATGTTCCAACATATGAAGGTTGCAATCAAAGGACTGAAGAGGCAAGGCAGAGGTGTCAATAAATTAAGAACATCCAGAGTATTATAGTATGGAAGCCAAGAGCCGAGAGTGTTTTAAGAATGGAATGGATCTGTTCTGTACAATATGTCTCCAAGATTGAGTAAATGAAAAACAAACAAACAAACAAACAAAATAACCAAACAAAAAAACAAACCCCAAAACCAACCAACCAACCAACCAACCAACCAACCAACCAACCAACCAAAAAGATTGAATAAACTAAAGATATCAAGTTTCCATTAGAGAGTTGTTCATATAGACATTTTTAGTATTAGCAGGTTCGGTGGTGTGATGCAGGACCTTGATCGAGTTGAGGCTGAATGTGAGGTGGATGATACTGAGCTATACAGATCCTTTTCTCGTTTGTTGATTGAGAGGTGCAGAGAAATGGCATGAAATATGAGGAGAAGAATAGAATCTGGGGCTTGAATTTCTGAGACTGATGGTCGAGGAGAAAATACTAATTAATGATCACAAGATAGAGGAAAAGAAGAAAGCCCTGGAGATGGTGGGAGACCTAAAAATTCAGAGCAGAGAGATCTTGGTTTGAAAACAAAAAATGGGGATGAAAGTCTTCATTTCTCTTCTTTTATAAGCCAAGGAGCTGGAGGACTTTTGGTGAAGCATAGTGGGTGCAATGGAGAGCAGAGAGTGTTGCGACAGTGCTTTCAGTGGCATAGCTAGTTCAGATTTTCACCGTAATGCTGGGGAAAACTGGAAGGGCAGAACAGTTCCTGACCGATACATGTAGAGAAGGTCTGGTTCTGCCTGTTTAATATCCAGTGTCTTGTTTCCATGGACACTGGAAACTGGAAACTGGGGGACTCATACCCTTTCCTCCTTCCTTCCTTCCTCCCTTCCTCCCTCCTCCCTCCCTCCATTCCTTCCTTCTTTCCTTTCTTTTCCTCTTCCTTCTTTTTTCCTTCCTTCCTTCCCTCCCTTCCTTCCTCCCTTTTTTCTTCCTTTCTTCCTTCCTTTTCACTTATATTTTTGAAATAGTGTCTCACCATGTAGCCCTGACTGTCCTTGAATGTTTGCTCCTCTTGCCTCTGTACTGTTGGGACTGCAGGAGTGGGCCACCATATTTGCTCTACTTCTGTATTTATACCACTGTTAGTGACAAAATTATACCAGTAATAATTATGCCGTTATCATTTCCTTTGAATGGGGGAAAACTCTTCTGAAAGGGGTGGTGAGATGCCATTCTGTGGTTCTAAAGTCAGTCTTTTCTAAATCTTCAAAAAAGAAATCGACAGTCCCAAGAACTTGGTGACCAACCGGGTGACAGAGAATACAGCCACCATCTCCTGGGATCCAGTGAGAGCCTCCATTGACAGGTACATGGTACGTTACACCTCCGCGGATGGAGAGACCAAGGAGATTCCAGTGTCAAAGGATCAGAGTAGCACCGTCCTGACAGGCCTGAGGCCAGGCATGGAATATACCATTCAGGTGTGGGCCCAGAAGGGGGCCAGGGAGAGCAAGAAGGCTGACACCAAGGCCATGACAGGTACTGTGACACATCTCTCTTGCCAAGAGTGAGTCTTCCTCTATAAATAGGGTGAGGAGGGAAACAGGAAGGACGGTTACTTTATATCAGGATGATTACCAAAGTGGCTCCCCATTGACCTTGTTTATGTGTGTCATATGTATTTACATGTTCATGTATATGTATGGATGCATGCATGTGCATGGAGGTCAGATGTTGATATGGGTGTATTTCTTAGTTGCCGTTCACATCATTTTTCTTGAGATGGTATCTGGTTTTGCTAAGCTGGGTGGTCAATAAAGCTCAAGGGGTCTTTACGGTCAGTAAAGCTTTCCGGGCAGTCTCGGGCCCCTCTGCCCTGATATTGCAGAGGTGTGCTACTGTCCCTGGCTTTTTATATAGGTAGTAGGCATCTGAATTTAGAATCTCATGCATGCATGTGAATCAGTTTACCCACTGAGGCTTTTCTTCGGCCTCATGGCTATCTTTTTGAGGTAGTACTTTGACAGAGAAACTCTAGTTTCCATCTTGGAAGGAGGAGATGGAGGCGATGGTAGAAAGTCTTCCTCATGTCATCACTGTGGGTGAACAGAGGTGCCTGGGTTGCATGTGTATGTGTGTCACAGGGACTCTGGTCATCACCTGTGGGTGATCAGAGGTTGCATGTGTATGTGTGTCACAGGGACTCTGGTCATCACTGTGGGTGATCAGAGGTGCCTGGGTTGCATGTGTATGTGTGTCACAGGGACTCTGGTCATCACTGTGGGTGATCAGAGGTGCCTGGGTTGCATGTTTATGTGTGTCACAGGGACTCTGGTCTTAGGTGAGCATTATGGACCTGGGCCTCCATGGGACCCAAAATTTGTGGTCCCTTTAGGCATTCTGAACAAGATCATTTATCTCCTGGAGATGCCATACATTTCTTGATGGTTTTTATTAATTTAAATTAGCTGGCATTAAAAACCCCTACATTAAACTATACTAAGAACAAAAAAAAAAAAATTCACATTAGAAATACGTGTAAAACAAAACTCCAAAACAAATCCTAGATGGCTTTTTCCCTCATCCCAGACTCCCTAGAGTCCTGTGTGGCTCTCCAGAGGCAACGAGTGCCCCGTGTCTTCCTTCTCCATCTTCTCCGTTCCTCTCCTCCTCTCTCCTCATTTTCTCTTCCTCTTTTCTCTTCTCTTTATTTTACTATCCCCATCTTAAACAATTAAATTACACTTCTCTCTTCTTTCCCTCCTCCTTCCTTCTCTCCCTCCCCGTCTCTTTCTCCATCTCCTCCTCTCTCTTTGCGTATGTATCTATTTTTGCACATGAGCTTGCCACAACACACATGAGGAGGTCAGAAAACAACTCTCAGGAGTTGGTTCTCTTCTTTCTTCATGTAGGTTCTGGGACTGAACTCAGGTTACTAGGCTTTGTGGCGATCTGTTGCCAGCAGAGCCATCTTGCCAGCCTAATCTTAAAGACAATAATGAAGTTATAGTCTTTCTGCTTCATAGAACTAGGAAAGTAACCAAGACAGACAGCCCAAGCCTACAGGCCGGGGACAGTGGTTAATCAAAGAGGAGGCAGAAACTGCCTTAAAATATGTAAATAGCTATGTGCTGCTTTGATTCTGAAGGAAATTCGGTTGCTGTATGTGATGGATAGAGAGCGATCCATGCCAGATGTTACGCTTTACAAAATCAAACCAAGCTGATATTACAGAGACTCAAAAATTTGTCAAAACAACCTAATTCAAAACAACAGCTGTCTGATTTCTATTAAAATACTGCAATTCAGTTCTCAGCTGAAATGCTACTGTGTAGAAAATAGCCTGGAGATGTCTTTTTGGGAAGTTCTAAATTAAAATCGCCTTTCATGATTTTTTTTTTCAAAATGGAAATTTCCATTCATATCTTGTTTGCTTAAAAATATGAACATTCTAACCAGCTTTGGTGGGAATTAGTATTTTTGCTGAGCTTCTGTTTTCCTGGTCTATGGTACGTGTTCACATACCAATGGATGCTCTCTGGTACGTGCTCACATACCCCAGCATGTCCTCTTGCTGTGTGCTCACAATCTGTGCATGCCCTCTGGTGTACGCTTACATACCCGTGCATGTCCTCTGGTGTACCCATGCCCTCTTGCTGTGTGCTCACATACCTGTGCGTGCCCTCTGGTGTGTGCTCACATACCCGTGCGTGCCCTCTGGTTTACGCTCACATACCCTTGCATGCCCTCTGGTGTATGCTCACATACCCGTGCGTGCCCTCTGGTGTACGCTCACATACCCGTGCATGCCCTCTGGTGTACATTCACATACCTGTGCGTGCCCTCTGGTGTACGCATGCCCTCTTGCTGTATGCTCACATACCCGTGCATGCCCTCTTGCTGTGTGCTCACAATCCGTGCATGCCCTCTGGTGTGTGCTCACATACCCGTGCATGCCCTCTGGTGTATGCTCACCCACACGTGCATGCCCTCTGGCATTTGGGTGGCAAGTCTATACAAGAAAAAGGAAATCTCTGCTTTGTCTGTACCTTGGCTGCCAGCTTCCTCTCCCCTTTTCTGGAGACATTCTCACTCTAGTCCAGGAAGGCCTCTGGGCTTTGAGCTCTCTGAAATCCTCCTGCCTTAGCCTCTTGAGTGCTGGATGAGTGACCACACCCACTTTCTTTCTTTTTAGATGTATAAACACCATCTCTTATTTTTGTACTTGGTATGTATTGAAGGCCATACACTTAGATGCTTAAGAAATAGAAATTTGTATTTTTGTGGTAACTTAATTGTATCCTAAGTCCCCTTACACATTATGGTCCCTAGTCTCAGTATGTAAGTCTTTGGGGGTTTCTCAGTGCTGGGCATTGGAAGCGTGCTAGATTTTCTTTGTCCCTGCAGACAGGTAGGTGTCTTTGTGTGATCCCTGGGTTCTGTGTGCAGGGTCCTTTCTAATTTGCAGCTTTCTTCTTTCCAAACCACTCAGAAGGCTCTGCCACCACAGAGAACCCATGTGCCAAATTAGGTTGTTCATATTTATTACTCTGTGAATCTACTGGGGAAACTGAGGCCCAGAGTCCCACCCTCTAGAGACTCCTCAATGTCATAGTCCAGGTCTTTACTTTTAGAAGCAAAGGCTAGGAAGGTCTGAGTAGAACAGGACTGACTGCCAGCTGCTTGGAGGCAAGGTGAGAAACGGGAAAACACAAAGAAGGGACATGAGAACTGATCAATTAAAATACGCGTATTTCAGGAACAATAATTACCTGGCTTCTCATTTACAGAAATTGACCCTCCTAAAAATCTTCGTCCATTTGGTGTAACACACTCTGGTGGGGTATTGACCTGGATGCCCCCCTCTGCTCAAATCGATGGCTATATTTTGACCTACCAGTTTCCAAATGGCACGGTGAAGGTATGAGGACTTGTTGTATTTCTTTTGGTGCCTTCTCTTCCAGCCTCCTTGTAGAACAACTGACTTGGACAAGCTGGCTTGACTTGCTGATCCATCACCTGCTAAGAACAGTTATCTGTGAATTCTGTGCTCTCATCATAAGGACTCACCTCTGTGCCTGCTTCCAGCTGACTGCTACACTGTGCTGGCTGTGCACTGTACCCATTTTATTGTCCATTCCTTTACTGCTTATTTTCAAGTTCTAGAGGCTCAAACTCAAGGCCTTGTGCATACTAACCAAGTTCTGCACCACTGAGCTCACCATCAGCCCTGCTAACCCTGACCCTCCTTCTGCTCCTCCTGCATGCTCCTCTTTGCCTCCTCCTGCTCCTCTTCCTGCTCCTCCCACTTCTTCTCCACCCTCCCCCCCTGCACATTGTTGGGCCTTTAATATATTTAAGTTCCAAGAGGACTGAGAAGTTTTTGTCTATTTTGTTTACTTTTTCAAGGAAAGCATTTAGGGTAGCACTTAGCATGTGGATATTTTGTTTTATTTTTGGCAATACTGAAGCTTAAATTCTGGGCCTTTTCACATGTTAGGTAAGTGCCCTACCCCTGAACTATATATCCCTAGCCATTTTTAGTATTTTTATTTTGAGACAAGGTCTCACTAAATTGCTGAGGCTGACTTCAAGCTTGAACTTGCCCTGCTTCAGTGGAAAACAGCTAAGATGAGAGGTATGTGCCACCACTCCTGGACACCAATACATATCCACTAAGTAAATAGATGACCATCATTTCAAGGGCTGGCCTTGCACAGGAATCTCTGAAGTCCAGCAATGTTACCAAACTTGGCCAGTAGAAAATTGTCATTTTCTTTCTTTGGCAATAAATAAACAAACAGATAAATAAGAAGGGAAAAAAGGACACTGATTTATTCACTATTCCAGTGTATGCATCTGACTGTCCTGTTTGGAGAGTTAGTCCAATGTTTCTGGAGTGAGTAAAGCATATTCCGAAGGAGTCCTTGAAATACCAACTACTTCTGTGTGTCTCACAGATAAGACGGCCAGTTTTGCTTTCTTTTAAAACACATGCTCTTAGTCCAACATTGTCAGCCTGTTGGTGAGAGCAGTTGCTATAGTCAGTGCCTCAACAGCTATCTGAAGGCACAAGCCCTTAGGCAACCTGGCTGGTGCTCCTGTGGTGGCCATGCATGTCCGTGGTTCTCAGCCAGCCTTTCCAGCCCTGGTGACTCTCCATGGCATGGCCCTCCAGGGACGTGACTGACGTTCCTTAGGACTCTGGGCTCCCAGTGAGCACTTGGAGAGCCTCTGATGCCATTCTAGTAAATGCTGTTGATGCCCAGGGTGCTGGGAAGAGAAATGGAACTGCCCACTGTCTGCTGTCTTCTTTGTTTGTAGGAAGTGCAGCTCCAAAGAGGCCAGCAGAGGTTTGAGTTGCAAGACCTGGAACAGGGTGTCACCTATCCTGTTTCCTTGGTGGCCTTCAAGGGTGACCGCCGGAGCCGGAGTGTGTCTACAACCCTTTCTACAGGTAATGTGGAATCCAGCCCTTTAAATGATAGTGAATAGAAGAAAGGCTTTGGAGAGGACAGGGAGGGGCATGGGGTTATGGAGAAATGAAAGTGAGGCTCTGGGTTGCAAACAAATCCACCCCATAATGAAAGGGCTAAAGAGAGGGAGGTCGGCAGAGCTGAGTGGTGTTACACCTGGGAGAGTGAACCTAGGACAGTGAGTGACATGAGTCTAATTAAAAAGTGCATTTGCAGAGTTCCATGGGAACAGAGTGAGTGAGGAAACCAATATGTGAGCCAAGAATCGGAAGAAGCAAAGCAGTGTAGGAGGAGATGAAATAATTTCCAAACAGTAAATTGCCTTATAATGGGGAAAGCGGCATTGTCTCTTCTTCCTTCCCTTCTAACCACACTGTCCTTCTTCTCGGTCGCAGTGGACGCCCGTTTTCCGCACCCCTCAGACTGCACTCAGGTTCAGCAGAACACCAATGCTGCCAGTGGCCTCTACACAATCTACCTGAATGGCGACGCCAGCCGGCCCATGCAGGTGTACTGTGACATGGACACGGATGGAGGCGGCTGGATTGTGAGTCCTAATGGTGCCCAGAGGAGCTCTGTGGAATGCCTTCTTTCTTAGCCTAGAGAGATGGTCATAGCTGCCCCAGTGGAGGTCCTATCTCTCCTCTGCTCATGGGGGAAGGAGCTTTGATGGCTTGTACCTATTTGGAGAGAGATCTTATCCCACTGTAAAGAGAGAACTTAGGGCTTAACACTGGCCACAGAACAGACTTGGCTAAACCAGGGCTAACGACTGTGAGTTCATCATCGTCTACTAACGCCTGGTATGGGATTCATTCCTATGTTTTACCCTCTTCAAAGCACCTTCAAAAACACAACCCGGTGCTTTAGTGTGAGGGGATCGTCATTCTTGTTTTACAACGAGGGAAGCTCTTTAGTTGAGTCAGTCATACATGTCAGCGACATTCTGGAACCACATTCCAGGAGTCACACCTGCTAGATCCTTGGTCTTCTTGATACCTCATCTCAGGCCATCGAGGGTGGGAATGCACAGCCTCTTGGGGATGCATCCTTTGAACTGCATTGTCTGGTCTTTGGTCTACACCTTGGCTCTGTAGGACAGAACACAATTCTAGGGCTTAGATTTGGGAGTAAGGCCAGAGCAGGGAAGCTTGGGCTGTGTCTGGCTGAGTCCTTCTGTCCACTGTTTCTTTCATTGCTTGCTGACTCGAATCTTTTGTGAACCTTTGAAGATTGCAGGTGGATTGTTTTCTTATCCTTCACTTGGCTTCTCCCTGTGTCTGATCCAGTTGAGGTTATTTTCCCAAGCGATAGGCAGCCTTCACCACCTGTACATTGCAACCCATTGTGGGAAAGAGCAAGCATGGTCTCAGAGTGTCCAACTAGGTTCATTGACACATTTTCTCAGGCCTCTGGGGAGCCAGACATTTTTGAGCAGCCACAGGTAAAATGATAATCATCTGACGAGCAGCAGCGAAGAAAACTTAATATCTGCACAGAGGCAAAGAATAGTTGAAAGTCTGTTTCATCCAACAACTGGTTGGGTGGCAGACACTCTTGATTTATAAAAGCAACACAACAGATTGTAACATGGGAGGTCTCCCACCTAAACAGACCCATAGGGCCGGGCCTGCCACTTTTCATCAGCACCATTGTAACTCTAACCATCAGTTCCTTCAGGCCTATAGCCCAATTTCCTGCCATTGTGCCTGTAATTGCCCATTGGCAGGATGTCTGTACTGTTTAGTGTAGCCTTTTTGAAAGCTAAGTTTGTACAAGGAAGGAACCATTTATCTAAGGAAGAGAGAGAGAGAGAGAGAGAGAGAGAGAGAGAGAGAGAGAGAGAGAGAGAGAGAGAGAAGAGATATTTTTGTTCTTTGTTTACACAACCCATAGTATATTGCACAAATATTTATTGAGTAGCTACTGTGTGTCTGACACTGTTTCCTAGGCTAATGATCTGGAATGAACAAATAAGATGCTTCAAAAGGAACTTGCTTTCTGTACACACATGTAAATGAGCTTGACTCAAACACAGCTATAGAAAGAACTACAGAATCCACTCAGCATTGTAACTGTATCATTCCCAACAGGCTATAGATGAAGACTGTACAGAGGTTTCCTCCAAGCCACATGCTCCAGAAGATATGTGGAGTCCTAAAAACTTCTCTATTACATATTTCATTGACCGTTCCTGTGTTTTATTTGGCTCAAGGGTCTTCTGTCTGTGAAAGATGACCCAGGCTTCTTTTGAGCTTTTAAAGTCCTCTTATGAAAATTGTTCTCTGTCCTCTAGGCAGCAGGAACCTAATTTGATGAACAGGCAGAAGGCCTTTGCCCCAAGGCTACCCAGGCAGCCAGGAGGAGGCTGGAAAGAACATCAGAGAGCACTTAAAGTCTCAAATCTTTCCATCTTAGACACCTAAGGGTCACATCAGGGGTGCTTTCCCCAGGCATTTCAATGCAATTTTTCCTTTCTCCACCTGATTATGTCACACAAGGGAGTGAGTAACTCCCCCAGCACAATGGCAATGCTGGGCTGTACAACTGGACAGATATTTTTCCATCTCTCCAGATTTATTTCCTTTTACTACTTTTTAAGTGGTTCATTGTAGAGTGTTTTAATCTCTGAATAGATTGAAAACCTCAATCAAAGCTGTCTGATCAAGATGTAGGACTTATCTGTGTGGGCCAGTATACTTACATATGATATACTAAAAGGCAAATCAGCAGTTATCGAGATATAATAACAACTTGTTATCTGTATGTGCCAGCCTCTGCTGGTTTATGATTTGCTGACCTTGCTGAAGCCTCCATTTAAGCTCTTAGGTGACAGGGGCTCATTATGCCTTGATCTGACAGTTCAGAGACGTGAATTTTGGGCTGTGGTTGTGGCTCAGTTGGTAAAGGGCTTGCCTAGCAGGCGTGAAGCTCCAGGACTGTTTTCTGGCACCACAGATATCTGGATGGGATGGTACATGACTGTGATCTAGCACTTAGGCAGCAGAGGCAATTGGAGTAGGATTAAAAGGTCCAGATCATCATTGGCTACGTGTGAATTTGAGACCAGCCTGGACTACACTGAGAAAAAAAAAGATGTTCAAAAATTAGCTAACTTAGGCTAGGATACATCCAGTAAGTGTGGAGATTCCAGAGTCAGCTTCCCTAGACATACTGGGGCATTACTCAAAACCAAGCACAACAATACAACCAAACCTTAAACCCCAAATATGTTCGTTGATTGGAAATAGAGGCATTGGTATTATATCTTTCCTTAGATACGCAGGCTCAAAATCAGTCCCAGCCTTGTGGTGGGGAATGCTGTTTAACACAGTGAACAGACACATAGGGACGTGTCAATACTACGCCCACCCTAGTATTCCACTGTCTGTGACACAAGAAGAATCCGAAAGCAGGGTTGACACAGGCTCCTCATCAGGAAAAAAAATCTTCCAAGTCTTCAGGAATGCTACTATGGAGGAAAGAGAGCTGGAAGAGCTAGACTTTTTCACACTTTCTGACTGAAAGACCGGACTGTGTAATACCCTTGTGTGAGCCAATAAATGGTTGTATGGATGTGGCTAATTTTCTGGACTTTGCCATCTGTGAAATGGCATCGCTATTTTTTCTTCAGAGCCAACATTCAATAGACAGCCAGTAAATGGTTGTTATGTAAGTAATGAATGAAGAACAAAGGAAGCAATAAATAAACAAATAAGCGGGAAGCTTTAACAAATGGGCAACCAAGGAAAAGAGAATAAGAACAGCCATGCTAATTAACAATGTTTCTACTGTGTGTAATGGCTTTCTGTGGTCTCCCCTAAATTCTTCTCACCAGCTTATGCCCATTTATGGGGCACTTTTGGAGGACATGTACCATTCCATCTCGCCTTCCCAGAAATGGTGTGGCAGACCTTTCTTTCTCACTTGTATCTCTGCTTTACAGTGACCTGGCCGAGATCAGAAACCAAAACGACTGACTCACTATCCCCCTGCCAGGAAGTGTCTGTGGCTGACTTGGAGCCTGGAACATTCTGGGTGTCTTTATACATTACCCCCTTGCCCACAAAGCCATAATGGTGCTTTAAAGGGAGCTAATTGTGAGCAGCCATTGGGGGACTTCAGCAGGGTCCCCTCCTAGAGAAAAATGTAAAGATCACACAACCATTGGGTTTCCTTCACCAAAATTAAGATCATGGACCATAGACTTCTGTGTTGGTGCCTCTTCACACCAATAGACAAGTACACAGGGAAGATAGGTGGAGATTCCGTTCTAGCCTTGGGTAAGTGGTAATCATCACTGAGTGAGCGATGACGGCTTTTAGCTTGGCTCTCAAATTCAAGTGGAGTAATAAGCATCACCACCATTTTCAACGCTGTGTGCAGGCGTGTTGGAGTTTTGGGAACTTTTCAAGTTTATTTCACGTAAATGAGTCTGATTTACTCTCAGGGGAACCGACCTTCCTTTCTGAGTAGAGATCTTCTTGTAAATAAAGTAGCACATTCCACTGAAATAGAACTTAGATGCCAGTCTCCATTCTCTCATTTTCCATTCACTCCCCAGCCCACTCCAGGCTGGCGCTCTCTCTCTCTCTCTCTCTCTCTCTCTCTCTCTCTCTCTCTCTCCACAGCCTTTGCTGAAGTGGCTGCTGGTTTCCATGTCACCAAATCCCAGGGAGGAGTTTTGATCTTGCATTTCTTCCCCTCTCATCAGTACTGGGCACTATGGACCATTATTGCTCTCTGTGGCTTTGTGATCCAACACTTTTCTAATTTTCTTTCTATGTTTCTAGTTGCTTCTTCTCTCCTGAATGAGAGCATCCATGCCATGAGCATATTGGAGGTCTTCAAGGGTTGATTCCACGCCCCTCCCTTCTCACTTCTGACTTTCTTCCTATATGGCAGTAGCTTCCCCTGTGCCTTCATTTCCCTCAGTGGATTTTTATGCTCATTAGGACAGCGTGGTTCCGTAACAGTGGCAGTGACAAGCCACCCCACACCCCCTCCCATGCTCTAATAATACACAAGCTGTCTTGCTCATGCGTGCAGTGCCTTCTGTGGGTTTGCCAGTTGGTTCTGAGTGGCAACCCAGCGTTCAGGCTGCTTCCATTTTTGTGAAGGGGCCAATGTTACATGCGGCTTTTACCAAAAACCCCACCTACTCGTGTCTTCCTGCTTACAGTCTTTTGGCTAAAAATAGTCACATTGCTTTTTCTTAACTGCAAAGGAAGCTGGAAATGGCCCTTTGTTTTTAGGACCAGGAAAGTGAGGTGGGACTTGGTGACCTCCTACCATTTTTCCCAGGTACACTCTCACCTTTGAATCCAAGCCTAGGTCTCTCTTCAGTGCCCTAACCCCTTCAACTGGTTACACAAGAACTTTCTTCACTAGGAAACCTCAGAAGGAATTCATACTGGACCAGGGATGGAACTTCGTGGTAAAGCACTTGCCTAGCATGTGCAAGACCCTATGTTTGATTCTCAGAACAGCTAAAAAGAAAGAAAAACAAGCAAACCTCCAACTTGCAGTGTCCCCAAGTGAGCTTCTGATACACTCACAAGAGACACATAATATACTTTTCTTTTTGGTTTTTTCCGAGATGGGTTTCTCTGTGTCACCCTGGCTGTCCTGGACTCATTTTGTAGACCAGGCTGGCCTTGAACTCACAGTGATCTGCCCGCCTCTATCTCCAGAGTGCTGGGATTATAGGCATGCACCACCATACCCAGCTGACAATAAACTTCTCAGAATCTTCCTTCTGCAGGAATAGCTGATAAGTTACCCAGTTCTGCAATCAAAACTCCTCTAAACCAGGAGTTCCTGTGGTGGGTTGTCCTAAAAACATGGACTGGAATTCCAATGGCCAATCAACTCATGTGTGTGTGAACTCACACTGTTGACTCAGTGCCACATTCTAATGCCTGTCAAGGTTAACCTTCTGTCAACTTCTGTCTGTTCTCAGGCACCTAATGTCTAAGCTCACTATCCCTGTGAGCACAGCACAGTGCAGTGGTCTCCAGACTGGTTGTCTCTTCCAACTCTTGCCACTGACCAGGCTGTTCGCGACACTGCAGCCAGAGGGGTCCGGGGAAGACCCCACTTCCCACTTATCATCCTCCAAAACTACCATTGCTTTTTACAACAGGCCATCTTCAACAAACTGAATCCCACATGGGTTGACTTTTGCCCATTTTCCAGCCTCTTCTCCTAGCTTTCCTAATGAGCACCCCAGGCCACCACAGCCCAGCCTTCCTTTCCTTTGCCAGTGCTCCTGCTCCTCCTGCAGCCCTCAGCTCCTTCCCAGGGGAGGGTCCGTGGCTCTTGCTTAGGTGCAGTCCTGCTCAATCTTTCCTTTGTAGTTCTTGTCATTGACCTAATTGAGTTCTTATTTGCTTGATTACTTAATTCATGTCTATCTTCTTTACTGGAACATTTGCTCCATTTGGACAGGAGCCATTTCTGTCTTATTCCTTTTGCCCACCACCTTGCATGGCTTCTACTATATGGTAGATGCTCAACAAATACTTGTTGGGTGAACTTCTGTTGTTCCATAAATTCTCCATACTTGATATGTTAGGATTCTTGAGAATTAAAACAATTGCTGCTTTCAAACTATTTAAGTGGAAGATAAAAGATGGCACATAAATATATCATGTTTCAATTGAGTCGAATAGTTGAAGGTTATATGCCAGAGACAACAAAGATCTGGAATGTTCTGTCTTACACAGCTAACTACTACAATATATCACTGGTTCTCTCAAGTTTTTCTGTGCTCTATGATTGACATTTCTTGAGGGCAGAAGTGTTCCCTGTTATGTACTACACATTTTCATACCTGGAATACATACTTCACCTAAAATTCTTGTTAATGTAATAGACATTATAGTCAATATCCTGAGATATAAATAAAGATTGCTTTTAAAAAAAATGAAGATGTACCGTTGCAGGAAGTCAGTGTATATGCAGGTTCATCGTTTCCTCTCACCTCCCACAACCACCTGGAAAACACAACTATCATTTCCTGGCCCTTCAGTAATGTTCGTTGAGTGGCAGAGCAATGAAAGCATTCAATTTCCCTTCTCAGGTCTTCCAGAGGCGAAACACTGGGCAGTTGGATTTCTTCAAGCGTTGGCGGAGTTACGTAGAAGGTTTTGGGGACCCCATGAAGGAATTCTGGCTTGGTATGATCTCTGAGAATCAGGGAGGTTGTGGGGTTGTGGAACGATAGTATCTCTCTTGACGATTGGGGTGATTAAGGAAGCTCCCTGTTTTCAAGGAGAGGTCCAAGGATAGGGACCCTGTGTGGTGTGGCCACGCTGATGGGAAAGATTTTGCACACCAGGGATGGGTGAAGAGATAGGAGTGCCTGAAGTGGCTTTCCTGCCATATCTATGCTCTACAGAATCTTTCCAGAGCCTGTATTTCACGTAATAACCACAGTAGAAAGACAGTCAACTGATGGATCCTGGCCTGTCACGCAGACAGTGTGCTAGCAATTTCTGTAATTCTCCTAGTGCAGCCAGGCATTAAGAACATTAATTTTGCCCATTTTCCCTCTGCTGTCTTTTGAGCAGATGTTCACAGAGGGTTAAATAGCCAAACATCTACTGGGAAATTAAAAAAAAAAATGAATCTGTGTATGCAGTGTCTACTAGAGTAGATGATGTTTGTGGCTTGCCAGGCACGGGGTCTCCTTTGGGATTCGAGGTTGCTGGTTAGTTGATCTGTTCTGCTGCTCGTGAGACGTGTGCACAGAGAAAGGCCTGCTTCTGCTTTGTAGAGGTGGAGCCTCTGGGCGGATGACCCCAATACTACACACCCACACCGCCTCCCACCTGATGGCATTCCACGAAGTCATTAGCATAGCCATGAGAAAGAAATGAGAGGGTGAGAATATTAGCGCCTCAGCAGAAAGTGTTCGGAAAACCAACTTTATCAGCAGAGAAGATAAACACGAAGATGACTTTGAGCTCTGAACGTCTCAGATGCAGACAGCGAGAGCTCACACACACACGAGCTGATTGGTTATTAGAATTCCTTTCCGTGTTTTTAGGACTTGATAAGCTACACAACCTCACCACCGGCACTACCACTCGGTATGAGGTGAGGGCAGACCTACAGACTTTCAATGAATCCGCCTACGCTGTATATGATTTCTTCCAAGTGGCGTCCAGCAAAGAGCGGTACAAGCTGTCCATTGGGAAATACAGAGGCACAGCGGGTAAGAGGGCTTTCTCGTTCCAGAGTCTCTCACTACTGTCATCTAAGGGTTGGTTTGCCCTGCGCCACGGATGTGGGCTGTGGAATACGGTATACGGAGGCTGGTTGTCCTCACTAACAGCGGTGGTCATGCTCTGTGGAGGGGCTTGACCATGAAGGAAGTGAGAACAATCTTTAATTATAAAACCGGAAGTTTGGTATGTTCCCCCTCCCCCACGCTCCTTTTATTCTCCCCTGGCTTAGGATGTTGTATGTTTTTGAGCAGTTTTATTCTGAGCCTTTCAGTGGACTTCCTTCCATACCGTGTGACTGTGATGCTTGACTATATAACTCTGTGTTATTTCAACATTTTGTGGTATTTTGATGTAAATTAAGAAAGAAAAAGGAAAGTGCTGAGTCAAACAGTAAGAACCTTAGGTCTCATTAACTTACACAACAGGGTCAACACAAAGATGAAGTTTATCCCAAAGCAGGGACTCGCTTAGCCTCTCGTAGCTGCTCACTGGATTTTGGCCAATGGGTGGTGTATCCAGTTGTACAGGGAAAGAAACAAAACTAAGCACCACGACTGAAAACGCTGGGATTATACTGACAATTTTTTTCTTTTTTTGGTGTCATACCCTTTTAACTTTTTTTTTTTTTTTTAAAGAGGGAACTGTGTGACTATTGCTTTAACACTGATATTTAAAAATGGCATTCATGGCTTTTAAACACAGTCTGTCCCCTGCCTTTTGACTGATTCCAATTTTGGTGTAAACACGTAGGAATGTGTTACTGGCTAGACTGGCTGACTGTATAGGACATGGTCTCCCTTCTCTAAAGCATATGGAAAAAGAATAATGTCTGCAGGCCAAATGGTATGGAAAATAGAGAGTAAAGGAGTGGGGGATGGTGGTACATCAAGGACTCGAGTGGCTGGGGGAAGCGTCTTGGAGGACAGGGGCGGGGGCGGGGGGGTGGAGTTGTGTCAGAAGGATGGGAGGAAAAGAAGGTGCTCCCCACATCTGAGAGAGTGGGGGGAGGTGGGGTGGGGAAGGAAGTGGGGAGGCAAGGGGTGGGGAGAAATAGAAGACGAAGCCAAGGCAAGGGGGTTGCTTTGTACCCAGAGGCATTGTAGGGCATCTCAAAGTTGTGTCCTCAAGGATCTCTTGAGGTCTGAGGTTATGATCTGAAGTGGTCCTCTCTGAAGGGAAAACTCCTTTGAGTTCTATAATGTCAATTCTTAAAACCATAATACGAATTTTGCTCTTGTTTCTTAGTATCTAGCAAAGACCCTGGTGCATGCTTAATGAGTTTAAAACAATGAAATATCATGGAGGATTTCTCTATGTAACCTCTTGGGTGTTTAATATCTTACTAGGGACTAGATCCTGAGTTTGGTGACCAGGTAGTGTGGGAGCAAGTAGGTACCTATCAACAAGGTATTTGCATTTGGCCAAGTTCAAACTGTCCAAGGATTCTAAGCAGAGACTGCATGGGAAAGAGTGTGTGAGAATTGTTTCTGGGGAAAATAACTCCAGAAAAAGGCACTTCTCTGCTTTGCTTTTGCCCCTTCCCTCCTGCATTCTGCATCTCTATGGGCTGGGGATGGGCTGCACAGCACGCAGGCTAAGTGGAGTATAAAACATGCGAGTCAGCCCTGGGAGTCAGGCTATTGGGACAGTGAGTGGAAGGGGCCAACATATTCTCAGCTAATTGACTGTCTCCCAGGTACATTTTTTTGCATTTTAACTCTGACTAGGGGATAACTCCTGTTCTAAAGTTGCTCAGGCCAACAAGGCCAGTCAGTGAGGGGTTTTCTGTTTTTGTTTTGTTAATTCAAGGAGTAAAAGGGAGCTTGGATACAACTGGGAAACACAGATGGACCTTTGTGATTATCAGGGTAGTTACAGGATGATTTAAGCGATCATCATAATTATTATTTTAAAAAGACATCCCAGGCTAGCAAACCACTTCTTATCTTCCTACCTCTGCCTCTTGAGTGCTATGACTCATGGTGATCATGGCAGTTTAATACTAAAATAACTTAAATTCACTGTCTTGGGGGACCAAGCCCATTACATAACTCCTACCTCATCTCTAAATTACGTCAGATTGTATTCCTGATGGCTTCTCTCCCACCATTTAGTATAATAGAAGACTTACAGGCCAGCCTTCAGTACCCCCCTTGTCCCCCGCCCCGCTCCTGGTGGCCTCCTGCTCAGGTCTTACTCTACCACCTATCTAGCTGACCGTCATGCTTTCGGACTTAGTCTTCCCTTCACACCTCATGGCTGAGATCCTCCTGAACAAGTTTTGAAGTCAGGTGCTTCTCTTTGGCTCCAGTGCCCTCTGTCTCCCCCAAACCAGATGCCCTTGCTGGCTCCTTGGTCAGGACTTCATGCAGATCCATCTTCCTAGTTTGTCCCTTTCTTTCCCTTTCCTTTCTTGGGCCATTAAACTCTGCCTTTTCTGAGCCTAGTTAACACAATCCAGCAAATGAGCTGATGCTAATGGAAAACGGAGTCAACATATTCTTAAATTAATGTGATTCTTCTCCCAGGTACCTTATTTGCATTTTAACTGTGACTAGGGGATAGCTCCCATCCTAAGGTTGTTCAGGCCAACAGGGCCAGTCAGTGGAGGATGTCTTTTTTTAATAGGAAGCCTTGGGAGACTCTCAAATCACACAGCATTTTGGCAGCCATCTAGTGTTCCCGTGTGCCCCGTCACTCCTGCCTTTATGTTCTGTGTTACAACGGTGAGATCGGTGGCATTTTAGATTTCTTTGTATCTGCTTCTTGGTTCATATGAGGGTTTTAAAAATCTAGGAAGCTTTTGGCTATGATGAGGCACAGTGTAGAAGACAGACGATATCGCTGTGTGTGCCGCCTATTCCTGTGTCGAGGTCATGAGTGCTTTTATTACAGCTGAAATGCACAGCCTTGGTGGAAAGGCTGACCAGCTCATTGGACACACCTTGAATGTTGGTTTAGATCTATGAGCTTTCTCACAGCATCTGCCTGTGAGCTTGAGGCCAGCCTGGTCTACAAAGTGAGTTCAGGACAGCCAAGGTTACACACATAGAAACAGTGTCTCAAAAAACAGAAAACAACAAACAAACAAACAAAACCAAAATGCTTATCAGCAGTTTCTCTCAATCCCAGTATGAGGAAATCTATGCATCACTGGCTTAACTAATTTTTAAAAATATATTTACTTATTTATTCATGATGATGATGATGATGATGATGATTCTCTATGTAGCTCTGGCTATCCTGGGACTCACTCTGTAGACCAGGCTGGCCTCAAACTCAGAGATCCACCTGTCTCTGCCTCTTGAGTGCTGGGATTAAAGGCATGTACCACCACTACCCAACTTTTAATTTATTATTTTTTAGCCAGTATGTATTCCAGTCTGGCCACAAACTTGTACTTGTCATGCCTTAACTTCCAGAGTTCTGGGGTTAAAGAGTGTCTATCACACCAAGATTATCTTGGTTTTACTTAGGGAAGATAAAAACTCACTGAATCAGAATGCTACCTCGTCTGGGGCCAGTTATTTTCATAAGCATGCTCATTTTCTATATTTTGAACAAAAGGGTGGTTTTGATTTCTCAAAGGTAGAAAATCCATATGCAGGAATAATAATAATAATAATAATAATAATAATAATAATAATAATAATAATAATAATATCCCATACAGACCAAAGCTCACTTCCTTTTTCTAGTCCAGAATCCAAGGTTAGATAACTGAAGATATCTTTGAGAAAGCATTTGTCTGGATTCTTGGAAAATAAGCTCTAGGAAGTTCATATTCTAGCTAGTAAAGCTGTACTTATTAAAAGAATGTTACTAGGGGAGCCATTGTGTGTTATTTCAAGCTGTAGTTAACTGTCTGCAGGAAATCTGGAGGGAGGAGAAAATGTGCACAAATAAAGTGGCAGCCTGTCTTTTTCTTTGACTGGAGGACACTCATGGAGCCAGGGCCATCTTGGTGTCCGAGGAGCAGCCTCTCGGCCCTGTTCTTACACCCCTGCCATGCTGGGTGAGGTACTAAGGGACACATGTTGAGTTTATAGACTTGGAGGGACAAAGTGGGACCTTCCCTTTGCACAAGGTGCTATTAACTTTGTAGAGGGACATGGAATGTTGGAGGCTGAACTGGGAGCCTTGAACTTCCTAAGGGTTAATTTCCTCTGTGCCCATGGCCTCAACGCCTATGAACTCTTTCCATACCTGCTCTAACTCACCCCAACAGCTTTCCAGAACAGGAACTTGACATCTCCACAGCCTAGCATGGGGCTCACCCATGGCAGACATAGCGTATGTCCTCTGGATAAGTATGAGGACGAAACTGCAGCGACTACGTGAAGGGCTGTTGAAGCACAGAGGGCATGCTCCTCACCCATGTGCCGTTTCTAGTTCTGTATGCCTGGGGTGAACCTGAGAATTTACACTCTTAGTGGGGTCTAAGGTAATGTTAGATCTTAGGGACTCCCTCCCTTGTTGAAGGCTGTGAGAGATAGAATGCACTTTGTAGTAAGAATAAAGCCTTATGTGGGATTGAGGGCACCCAGGGTGAATCTGTGTTGCAGAAAGAATTGTCATTTTAGAGACTGAGGACCAATAGTTGAGTCTTGACACTCTCATTTATGGAGTCTTGGACCTTAGGTCGCTACAGGTGAATCCCGAGGACTTCATTTCCTCATGGGATCCAGAAGAGCCCTGCCCACCTTGCAGGCCTGTGAGAGTCACAGCAATTAGATGTAAATGTGAGTGTCATTGTCGCAGGAGGGGAACTTGATTAAGCCTGTGATTGATATGGGCTCTTATTGCCTTTTATGAGCTGAAAAAGAAAGTGAACTTATAAGTGGATGACAAATGTGGTAGGGAAATAGGTGCAGGACGAGTGAAGTAATTAAGGCAGATTCCAGACAGGATGTAATGAAGCATTAAATTGTACAAATGTCCCCAGAGGGGCTCTAGAGCTTCAGGTGTGTGCCTGTGCGTGTATGTGTTGTGTGCATGTGTGTGTGTGTCTCTCTCTGTATGTGTGTGTGTGCATGCGTGCGTGCGTGCGTGTGTGCGTGCGTGCGTGCGTGCGTGTGTTGAGGTGGAAGAGGAGGATCAATGAGGAGAATCTTCTTCAGAATTAGAGTTGAGCTATGCTGTAAGGGAGGTTAGGGTTTGACCAATGAAGGGCAGAGGGCAAAAGGGCCCTAATAGACACAATGGGATTAGAGGCCGAGAGTAGGAGGCAACCCAGTAAGGGCCTGTTCTCCACACTAGTAGACACAATGGGATTAGAGGCTGAGCGTAGAAGGCAACCCAGTAGCAAGCACACCCAGCAAGTAAGATGAATCATCTTTTCCTAGGTAGAAGGGATGCTAGACTTGAGACAGTGAAATGGTTATTTCCACAGGGATGGGAGATGGAGAGTGAGAAGGAAGGCTGTTGGGTGAACACAGGCCCTCAGAGATGAAAAGAAGCCTGACTGGCAGCTGTGAAGAATAAGGAGGGTGGTTTGAGAAAGAAGGGCTCCATCAAGGGTATGAAAGATGTGCCAAGCAAGGTGCATGAGTTTTGGGTCAGGGTGTCAGGAGAGTGGTCACCACGGCGAATGCAGAAGGACAGAGAGTGTTTATATTGCACGCAGGGGGTTAGACACTTGCCGTGATGGTAGGGCTTCCAAGTAAGAACGCTGTTGAGGGTTCTGGAGAAGCGGGCCTGGTGTCTGAATGACACCTGTTCATCTACCTCGCCTTCCCACATTAGCCATTCTGAGAGAGTCGTGACCATCTGCAATACACAACTGGGTCCTTGGTGTTTTCATCCTAGATGTTTCCTGCTGGGGCCTATTTCCTCACGACTCTTAACTCCCTTCCTATCTCTCTTGCAGGGGATGCTCTTACTTACCACAATGGATGGAAGTTCACAACTTTTGACCGAGACAATGATATTGCCCTCAGCAACTGTGCGCTGACACATCATGGTGGCTGGTGGTATAAGAACTGTCACTTGGCCAACCCTAATGGCAAATACGGGGAGACCAAGCACAGTGAGGTAGGTGGCAGGTGAACATCTTTTCTATTACCGTATTTGCCTGTCCCTACTCTCAAAGAGACACAATCCAGGTTAGTGTGATAGCTCCTCTCTCTCTGAAACTTCTAGTCAGGGCAGGAGAGGCTTCGCCAGACCACACAGTGTGCACTGCACTACCACGCACTTTTTGAGCTGCAGGTGCACGGGGGTGAATTGTTGTACTGATCTATAAAGACTGATGATGTGAGTCACATGCCATCTCACTTGATTTTTAGTTTCTTTTGTAATATTTTTGAGACAGGGTGGGTCTCATGTACCCAGGCTGACCTTACATTTGCCTTGTAGCTGAGGATGACTATACCCCATGATCTTTCTTTTAATTTCTGGGAGCATAGGCATCTGCCACCACATCTGGCTAAATTTTTGTTCTTGTTCATCTGTTTACAGAGACTCTTGCTATATAGCTGGCCTTGGAGTCTGGATCTTCCTACCTTAATCTCCTGAGGGCTAGGGTTACAGGTGGACACCACCATATCTAGCTGTCAGTGCTCCTAATTCATGAAAGACGCTGTTAAAGGCCAGGTTGCTTTCACAAAGTTCCACAGGTTAGATGGCTTGAAGACAGACATGCATAGCTTGCAGTTCTAGAGGCTGCCTAGTCAGAGATCAGAATGTGAGCTGATGCACTCTTGATGGAGCTTCTTAGCATGGAGATAGACACCTTCTAGCTGCATCCTCACATAACGCAGAGAGAGACAATCTGACCACCTCTTTTTCTATTGTGGGGCATCCAAAATGACCCCCAGAGAGCTGCTTCTGAATACTACCCAATTGGGTCAATAAAACTTCAATAAACAGATTTTGGGGACAACACAAACATTAGGTCCCAAACCAGACGCTTTATTGTCTTTCCTAGTTGTCCCTTCATTATCCCAGAGCTCACACAGTCCCTCAAGCAGTAGGCAGAGAGGATCTAAATTAGGCCAGACCCATCCTTGGCTCCGCTCTAACCCGGGTCACCTAGAGTCTGCAGCGAGCATCCACTTCTTGTCCTTCTGTCAGGACTGTGCTCAGGGCCCAGTGTGTGTGAGGACTCCTCTCCTACAAACTTTTCTGTCAATAATTCTGAGACCTCCATGGCCCTTCTATATCATTGTGACACTTTGTCAGCTACAGGGCATCTGCTGACCCCTCATGGCTTCTTGAAAATTGCACCTTTCTCCTACTTATCATCAATCTCCTATCTTCCATAAACCTACCTGTCTTGGGTCTCTAGTTTCCAATCCTAGGTCCTGATCCCGGCCTTCATGAAGCCACCTCTCCCCAGCTCTTACACATACCAACATTACTGTAAATATTATCACTTCTCGCATCCAGGTACATTTTTATTACTTTGGTCCTTACCAGGCAGTCAGGACTTCCAATCCTTATGCGATTTTTTTCCCAAAAGGAAGAAGAAATGTGCCCACAGGGCAATGAGGAGGGTTGGTCCCATGTATCATGGTGGCAGCATGTGGGCCGACCAGGGAAGCCCTGTGATCAGATATCAGATATCTGAAATGAGCAGCCAGCATGCCCTAAACCATCTCTGCATTTGCTAATAAAAGACATTCATCTGGCTAATGTGTTTTTCTCAGTCTGCAAGGCATTTAGCTTCTTGTTTATTATTTACCTCACAAATTAAAATACATAAAATTGGTCACTTGGGCTCTTTATTGGCCAGGTTGCAAGGTTATTAAGTGAATTAAATATTATTGTGCTCACCAGTCAAAAGACATAAAACGAAATTTAGTTTTCAGCGGGCCATTTGTTACCCCAGTGCTAATATCTAAACAGTCTAAATTGAAAATGATTTTACACAATTGGCTAATTAATATGTTTATTTTATACCCCCCCCCCCTTTTTGGGGAGAAAACCAGAAAGGCAATAGCTGATTTGCTGATCTCTGCCTAGGTTGCCCCCTTGTCATCCTTGTGCTGTGGCCTCACCCACATCTCAGGCTCACATTCCATCTTCCTACCATGAAGGCTTCTTTTCCCTGTCCACTCAGCTTGTCATGTTCCAGGGGAGGGCACATGACCTGGCCCTCCTATCTTGGCTCATAACATATTACTACCCAAACTTCCTCCTCCATCAGAGATGGATTTCACTGTCTAGGATCCCTCTACCATAAGCCACCTTACTCCCACTCTTCTCCCAAATACCTTTTCCCTTTCTTTCTTTCTTTCTTTCTTTCTTTCTTTCTTTCTTTCTTTCTTTCTCGATTTATTTATTAACTACACAACGTTCTGCCTGCATGTGTGCCTGCATGCCAGAAGAGGGCACCAGAAATGTTGTGAGCCGCCACGTGGTTGCTGGGAATTGAACTCAGGACCTCAGGAAGAACAGGCAGTGCTTTTAACCTCTGGGCCATCTCTCCAGCCCCCAAATACATTTTCTTCATGCTCTTTTGTTTGTTTTTCAGGGGGTGAACTGGGAGCCATGGAAAGGACATGAGTTCTCCATTCCTTATGTGGAGCTGAAAATCCGCCCCTCTGGTTACAGCAGAGACCGGTTCTCTGGCAGGAAAAAGAGGTCCGTCGGAGGAAAGGCAAGGATGTTCTGAAAGCCTGTCTGAGCTGTCTTCACAGTAGAAAAGACAAGTTTGGGGTGGGGTGGGTGGTAGTGACTGGGGATCTGAAGTTTGAGGATGCTCATAGCCTCTGACTTCTTAGATTGCTGGGTACCCACAGTGCTAATGATGTCACCACACGTCAACTTTTAGAGGTTCCTTCCACATCACCTGCATGTTTGCCAGTCTCTACTGAGGGCTCCGAAAGCCAACAATATTGTAACTGAACAGTACATATGCATGGGACACAGTGTTGGAACCACAAGGTTTTTCAGCCCCATCTGTAATGGCAGATGTATTGGATTAGGGTAAAAAAAAAAAAAAACCCCGACTCTTCCACTAGATCACATTGGAAATCTTTAGAAATTGGTGGAGCTCTCTATATGCATCCAGTAACATAGATCTTTATAGTAGAGAACCAAAGTGAAGTTCTGATCCCTTGGGGGTCAGAGGTGAGGCTACTTGCTGTCTGCTGGTCCCCCTGATTTTTAAGGGAAAAGTAGAAATCTTAGTCCTTTTAAATTTCTTGTGTGATGAAGATTGAAGAGAATACGAAGGGGCCACAATATATTCATATTTAGTTAAGCTCTGACTAGTCTCTAGCATGCTGGAGATCAAAGCTCCCATTTTATTGCTAGCTATTTTAACCGCCCCCTTTACAGACATTTGCATAATCTCTTTCATAGATCTGCATATGCTGTAAATAAATTTACAGTCATTTAAATAATCTGTCTCTCTAAATAACTGGCACTCTTAGTCTTCCCTGACTCCCCCTCAGGCCCTTCAAGCCCTCAGCCTCCCCCCTTCCCTGCTCCCCACACTGGAAGCGTCCTCATGTCCTTCTTGAGTGTTTGGTATCATTTTTGGAAGGTTTTCTATAGCCAAGTCAGTGACCATTGGAGTAAATTAAATTCCTATTTGAGAAAACAAAAATAAACCATTTGATTTTTAAAAATTGCCTTGTGTTATTTTCTCCACTTAAATGCACTTCAATTCTAACTTTAACTTAAGTACAAGGGTAGGTGCAATTCGAGCATTATGCTGGGGTTGGGCTGGCTGTGGTCTCTTACCTGTGGGATGGAAAACCATGCTCTCTGGAACGCAGCAGAAGTGTGTGGGTAGAAAGGAAGGCCAGGGTTCTAGAAGCTGCACTTCCCTCCTCTGGTCCAGGGTGCACACGGCTGCTTAGCCTTCTCAGGTTTAACCTCTGCTCAGTGCCGAGCCATACACCGGAAATCACTTTTGTCAGTCTCTCAACTTCTCGCTTTCCCCACCCACAACCAGGCAAACGCATCTAGCGAGGCCACAGCAACAGTTAGTTCTGATAATTAATGAGAGGGCTAAATGAAGCTTACTTGGCATAGGGGCTAATCATTTAAAAAGGTGGGTGCACGCTGAGTCCAGAATCTAGTAAGCGGTGGCCTGCTAGGGAAACGGGTGAACAAGCCACCCAGTCTCGGCACTGAGGGAGCTCATGCGCTGTCATTTACTCACCCGCTCATTTATTTAACACTTACTGCTTAAGTCTTACATGTCCCAGGATTTGTTCTAAGTGCTGACCTTATCCAAATAAACACAACATTCACATATACACTTTGTTCTACATAGTCTGGGCAAAGGCTGACAACACACAAATTCTTCTTCTTCTCCATCAGTGGAGATCAATGGTAAATTAAAAAAAAAAATCTCTAGTGTTGGAGACTGACAATACAAAACAAGTCAGGTCAGAACTTCAAGAAGTGATTGCTGCAGAGGGGAGCCACAGAGGTGGTGATGATGATGGAGGTGGGAACTTCGAAGACGTCCCTGGAGGGAAGATATTTTCAGAGACAGGTTCTTTGAGTCTTGGTGGGGCTTTCGTTGGGGCTTAAGCCCTAGGTAACATCCTCCTCTATTTCGGGCCTCTCTGGAGAGCCTCCCAGCTCCACGTCCTCTCCGCAGACTCCCTGCCTCAGTGTTCGGTGCTTCTTTGCACAAATGAGAGCCCCATCTCTGCAAATCAGAGCCTCTGGGCTCATCACAGTCACTTCTAATCTTTTAGCAAGAAACTGCTTCCTTGACAAAGTGGCTTCCGTTCCCAGCACTGGCCTAGAGCCAGAGATGGATGACAGTAGCAACTCCCACAGTTTTCAGCAGGCTTCTTAAGTGTGCTTGAAGACCTTGCCTAGTCAATGTTCTATGGCTGGGAAGAGACACCACCGTGACAATAGCAACTCCTATAAAAGAAAGCATTTAATTGGGGCTGACTTACAGTTTCAGAGGTTTAGTCCATTATCATCACAGTGGGAAGCACGGCAGCACGCAGGCAGACATGGTGCTGAAGAGGAAGCAGACAGTTCTACATCCGGATCCACAGGCAGCAGGAAGAGAGAGTCACTGGGTCTGGCTTGGGCTTCTGAAACTTTAAAGCCCACCCCCAGTGACATAATTCCTCCAACAAAGCTACCCCTACTTCAACAAGGCCACACCTCCTAATCCTTCTCAAATAGTGCCACTCCCTGATGATATTTGAACCTATGGGGGGCCGTTCTTATTCAAACCATCATAGACAGATTGCTGGACTCCCTCCTCAGGTGTTATGACACATGACAACTGCTGCTAGGATTGGTGGCCTCTCTACGTAGTTCTGCTGTGAAAGTCACCCGTAGCCTTTGTTCTGGAGGAAGTTTCAATGGCAGCAGATTACACTGTGCCCATCTCAGTTGGCCCCAGGGTTTCTCCACTGCAGGCCACTGAAGTGACTTGTGTGGGAGATTGGAGCTGTTTGAGCATCCCTTTGCATACAGGCTCTTTGTTGCCATGGAGAAATCTTCCGTTGACCTTCAAAGGTTCTACTGTGATCAGGGAAGGAAATCTGGGAAGTTCATTTCTAAAGCAGACCTGCCCCCAACCTTCCTCCATGCCTCCCTTGCTTTTAACATGGCCAGCCCAGCAGTTCACTCCAGTAACTGGATATGGGCCTATGAACTGGGATCCTGGGTCGATCTCCTTTTCAGAGAGGCTCAAACACTTTTCTTAGAGCCAGGTTACAGGTCCTCAAAGTTTTGAAGCTTTAAGGAAGCCATCCTGTGCTTCAAGATGACCCAGAGTGAAGAGAGTTTTGAGAAATGGGGATACACTAGAAGCCAGGAGCACAGCATGTTCCAGAACTATCCTCCCGCAAAGTGTTGTCTATTCTGCGCATGCACAAGGTCGAGAGGACCAAGCCAACTGCTGGCCCCGATCAACTCTTAGAACTATGAGAAGACAGAATGGAAACAAATCAGGATGGTGGTGGCTTAAGAAAAAAGTGCATCACTAGGGGTGTGTGAGGCACTGTGTGTGTATGTGTGTATGTGTGTGTGTGTGTGTGTGTGTGTGTGTGTGTGTGCATGCACGTGCGTAATTCCATGCTGTAGTGATGGCATCGGGTCTAGAAAGACAGACTGAATCAATGAGGGGAGCAGCCAGACACCTGGGAGAGGAAGGCTGAGCGTGAGGGAGGTAAAGCTGTGTGAGGATCCCAGGGAGCCAACAGGAAGCACAGGTGGGACTCATTGCTGCAGCACTGCACTGGCCGTCACTTCACATTGCCAGGCAGAGCCGGCAGAAGCTTTGATGTACGTCCCTTTGCTCATGACCCCTCCAGAGAGTCCACTTCAGTGGGTCTTGGGTAAGTTCTATGCACCCGAGCTTTTCAAAGTTCCCCAGGGGACTCTAACATGGATCCAAGGCTAAGGGCCACTGTTCCCACACAAGCAGTTGGACAGTGGAGAGCGCTCAGAGGTTCTGAAACCCGGAAGTGACACGGCAGGCTTGTACTTTGGAAATATTAGTTTGGTGACAGGTTGCAGAAGGCAACATAGTGGAAAGTTTGAAAACTACTTAAAATTGTGTGTGTGTGTGTGTGTGTGTGTGTGTGTGTGTATGTGTGTTAACATGTGTGGGTATGTACATGTGTAGGTCAGAGGTTTACCCTCTGTTGGCTTCTTTGCACTTCATTTACTGAGATAGGCTCTCTTTCTGAACACAGAACTGACGGATTTGGCCAGTCTACCCCACCGGCTTGCTCTGCCTCCTGAGTGTAAGGATTTACTTCAGGTGTACCGCCACACCCGGCACGCATTTACCTCAAGACCTCACACCTGAGTAGTAATCGCCTCATCCACGGCACTATCTTGCAGTCCTCATGTTATATTTAATTGGCACATACTTATGGGGTAAAGTGCAATGTTTCAATATGCACACACAGTGTGAAGTGGTCAGGCCAGGGTGACTGGCATGTCCATCGCTTGAGACATTTATCATGTCTTAGCATTAAGAACATGCAAAATGCTCTCTACTAGGTACTTTGAAATACACAGGTAATCCTTGTCAGCCACAGGTACTCCGCTGTGATGCAGAATATCAGAAGCTATCCTTTCCACCTGATGGGTCTCTGTGCCCCTTAACCATCTGCAAGGGGGTGTGGCATTGGGAAGGGGGGGGGTGTCACAGACCAGCTCACAGCTGCTGTAATAGTTGAGGCAAGAGGCAATGCATCTCTTGATCTGTGTCAGAAAGAGATCTGTGAAATCAGCAGGATTTAAGGAGGACTGGCTTCAAAGGCCAGCCGGTGAACCACAGAGCTTGGAGATGTTTGTGCGTCACGGCTGCTTCCTCTGGAAATAGGTTGGCATTCATGCTTGTCAAGTGAGTTCGAACGCTCTTTTCTATAACTTACATTTATCATGGATTCAAGGATTACAAATGCTGGAAAATATTGCAGGAGAGAGTGTGTGTCGGGGTGGGGTGGGGGGGGCGTTGTGGAGGGAGAGAATCAAAGGAAAACACAGAAATGTAGGCAGTGACAGACAGACAGGCACGCATGCACGCATGCGCGCGCGCGCGCACACACACACACACACACACACACACACACACACACACACACACACACACACACACACTCTGCAGAGATTTTCAAAGAATTATGGTCAAGGAAGGAAAAAACAGGTGTGGCCTGTGCAAAGTGAGAACATGCAGACAAGAAGGCACACAAAGAACTAAAAGAAAAGATGGAGAAAAGCTGCTGATGAAACATAGTTAGTAGAAAAGGTCCCTCTCTTAAAAAACCTTAAGGGCCATTCACTACTTTAAACCTTTCACCAGGGACATGGAGAGGATCAATAGCATTGGTGTCAATGGGAGCCAGTCAATATGCTTGGAGCCTGCAGCCAGGGATAAGAGGACTGCTATACTCATTTTTGCCAGTAGATGGCAGTGTTGTCTTACCAGGTGCCTCTCAGTTCAAGTGAAACTTGCCTCCACAAATGGAGGGGTCCCCACTTTACATCCTTCTTGGGTAATGCTGTTTTAAGAGTTGGCCGTGGGGTCTAGTCCGGATCCAGCCTGCTTTCAGTGGTTGCTCAGGGACTGTTTTTCCTGAACTAACACAGCGGGTAAGCAAGCAGCCCCTGGAAGAGGTTGCCCAGTGAATCCTTGGCTCTGTTTACCTCCAACCTCTCTACTGTGTACTGGGCTGGGCAGTGGGTAGGAATTTCCAGGGGGTATTTCCCAACTCTGTGTTTCACAAGGTATTTCCCTTGTGAGTTGATTGTTTCTGTGGATGCTTTGAGTTCCAACTCCAGTGTTATATAGATTCCAGGTTAGCTCATAAAACCCTGCTCCTTATAGAAGACGAACTTCTATGTAATTATAAGGGCAAAGACAGCAAAGAATAGCTCTGAAGTCTGTAAAAAGCCTGAAATCTCCTTAAAAGCTGATGATAAAAATATTTATTTTAGAATTAAAAAAAATGTTTATGTGCAAAAGTGTTTTGTCTTTGTATATGTAAATGCACCACTGCATGCCTGGTGCCCATAGCAGCCAGAGGAGAATACTGGAGTTACAGATGGTTGTGTGCTGCTGTGTGGGGCTGGGCCCTCTGCAAGGTCAGCAAGTGCTCTTTACCACTGAGCCATCTCTCTAGACCAGCGTTATACATTTAAAGAAAATGAGTGAGTGCAGTTCTTCATTCTGGTGAATAAAAAGAGTGACATTTAATTAGGGGAAGCCAAGGAAGTGGGACATTTGGACACATACAGACTTATGACCAGACCCGCGAAGCTCCTGGAAGAAGAGCGTGGTCTCCGCCCCAAGCCTTCCGCACGCTGGCTCCTTTCCCTGGGGCCTCGTTTTCTTTACTTGTGAGGCAGGAATCAAACATAGTCATGGATGCTTCTTATGGGCTGCAAGGCGTTTGTTTCTTAAGGCTTTATAATGCCATTCAAAACTTCTGAATCTTCTTTTTCCTCAATAGGAGTAGATGAATAGCCAGTTCCAAGGCTGGTTTTTCTATCAATAGTCAAGAGGATTCTGATGGCCCATGACTGGGAGAAAGAGACAGGATAGTGACGTTCGAGGAGATCATGTGACTGTGGATAATTTGATGCCCCTCTCCGGAAGTTTCTCCCTTGGTTTCTAGAACACAAGCCATGATTTTTCTTCATTAATGACACTTAACTCGAGCACTTTTCCCAAACCCTGGCCAAGTGCTAAATGTTTTATGTACTTTTTTTTTTTCCGATTAATTTTTGAAGATGTCTTAATAGGAAGGCAACATCACAGGCATAAGTTCCATGACTGGTGAGACCTTGTGTGGGCATTGGGGTCTGGGCCATCCTAGTCCTGCGTCCTAGCCCACAGCGCGCAGGAACTCTTGTCCATTCTCCCAGGGGTGGCCTCCTTTCTCAGCTCACCCCAGTGCGACTCTTTGCTAGCTTGACCTGCTGTCAGCCTTGGTGCGTGTGTGTCCCTCTGAGAGAGCAATGGGCAAACTAAATTGTAATGGCCTGTTCTGTAGGCAAGTTGTGACCCCTCAGGACAGATTCTCTGGGATGGGGCTCAGTGGAATTGGCGCATAGTAAAAGCTAAAATATTTTCATGTGTACGCACTGCCTTTACTAAGTAAACAGTGGTACTTGTCCCTATGGGACTCTGAAGACATTTCAATAGGTTGAACTTAGGCCAGATACTGTAAGTTGTTCGAAGGGGTTTTTGTTACTGTTGTTGTTCAGTCTTGCATACCTGTGACTTTGAATTCAAGAGTAACCCTAAAGCCGAACGGCAAGCAGCCAGCAGGGTACTCCAGTGGGTGGGGAAGGCTAATGGATGATTGCATTGTGCAACTCTATCTTCACACTCCAGAGTGTGGGTGGGCCCGGGCAGGTGGAGCTGAGGGCTCTGCAAGGGAGTGGTGAGCTTGTGAAGTGCCTGGAAGGTGTGCTGAGGCCGCTGGGCGGCTCCTCCTCCTCATTGGAAAGGCCTGGAGGAATGACTTAGCAGGCTCTGCTCCTTGGTTGCCATGGGTGTGTGGTGAGGGGGGGAGGGAGAGGAGGAGCGGGGGGGTGGGTGGGGGGGGAGGAGGAGTGGGTGGGCAGAGGAGGGATGGGGGGGGTGGGGGGTAGACGGGGAAGCTCTGGAATCAACTGAAGCTGTGAAACAGCCTGCCTTGGGCAAGATAGCGAATTGTGCAGCTGTGCTGTGGGGTCCCCCTTAAAACAACGCAGCTGTTCACCAACTTTGGACTAGCTGCTCCTCCCACAAGATGCTAGCCTATGCCATCCGGGGTGGTGTTCCTAGCAACAGGGTGGCTATTGAGCACTTGAAATATGGCTGGCATAATTGAGCTTTGAACTTGTAATTTGATTTAATTTAATGAAGTAAGCCACATGTGGCTAATAGTACCAGATGGGGCCGTGCCGGGAGAGAATATTTCTTCCATCTTGCCTCCTCTGTTGGCCAGCACTCTGGTGGCATCTACTTTACCGTGAAGCTAAGCGTTGTTGAGAAAGGAACCAAGAGCTTCTATATCACTCATTTCCTGACTAGCGAAAAGCTGTGGTTAACTTAGGAAAAAGGTGTATATGCTTATATAAGCCCATGCACGGATTTATATGTATAGACACACGGATCTGTGACAGCTCGGCAGGGTTCTCCACTCTTTGTTTCATAGCAACAGATCAACCCAGAGATCTTGTTTTTTGCCTTTCTTTCTTTTTTTTAAGCTTTAATATTTTTTTTCCCTTTCCCATAAAAAGACACTGGTTGACTTCACTGGAAAAATATTTTCTAAGTGTCACCAGGGACTATCCGTATGCTTTTCTGCAGCCATCATGGCTCAGTTCAGCCTCCAAGGTTGCCTGCTCTGTACAAAAGGGAGAGATGCCACAGGCCTGGTTCTAGGAGGTCCTAGGAGGTTCTAGGAGGGCAGTGATCAGGCAGGGAGAGACTCTGCATCTGTTGTTTCTGTGTGAGAATAGTATCTCAGTGACAAGACAGTAAGCGACAAACTCCAACATGCAAGGATTTCAATTTCAAAATATTTATTTAAATAAAGTTTTATGTGTATTTAAATTTTACAGAAAAAAAAACACTTGACAGATACTGTACAACTTTGATCATTTATATATTCTTCTCGAAAAAGTGACTGTCCTGCCTTTACATTTTCCTGTTCTTTTTCCTCCTCAAAAGAAATCAAAAAGTCCATTGAACAATGGCTAAAGACCCTTCTGACTATATCTGAGTGTGATCAGGGTAGACCAGCGAGGAGGGACCCCTTCCCCAAGCCCAGCCCATGCCAGTCTAGAAGGCTTCTTCTTTATGAATCTTCTTTTTAAAATTTTAAATAGATTTATTTTATGTGTGCAAGTGTTTTGTCTACATGTATATATGTGTACAACGTGTGTGCCTGGTACCGGGTCATCTACAAAAGCAACAAGTGCTCTTAACTGATGAGCCTTTCCTCCAGCCCCTGGAAGTCTCATATGTTCCCCCTTACTTACTTACCCTCCCCAGATGGGTCACATAGACACAGGTCCTGAGCATCCCACCCCACCCCTTAACTATATCCATGGCAACTCTGAGATAGACTGAGGGGGAGAGAGGTGGAGAGTCATAAAGGAATGAACTGGCATGGTACAGGGGGAAGCAGCAGTAGGGGATGGATTGGGAAAGAACAAAACAGGGAGACTGGGCACCAAGCACAGTGGCTCTGGGTCTCAGCTCCCCAGCATCAATGTGAGGGCCCTATCGTATGATGAGCCCTGCACCATCCTAGGCTCTCTACAGGGGTTGTTAGATTGTGACAGGAAACGGTTTTCCAATCAGGGCTGGGACTCCTGGATTCCAGGGTATAGAAGCAACTGAGAGTTGACTTTCTGGGTGTTTTGTGACAGGGACTGGCTCAAGTGTGTTTGCCTAGAAAGCAGCAGGTACACTGTGCCTAGAGACAGAGGCCTTGTTATAGCAGCCAGTGGCAACTGACTGCTGTCTTAAGTCAAAGTGGCAGCCAGTTGTCACAGAAACCACGTAATTTGTCTGGTCCCTGATCCTGGCGATCCATCCTTGCAGACCATATCTGACACCCCATTTCTGCTGTCCTGCTTCACCTCTACCCCAAGTCTTCTGTCTTAGGGTGACTGAGAACTAGAGGGGAAAACACACCTGCTGGAAAGCAATTAGCAGAGAAGGGCATGAGGTAAGGGGAGATTTACCGTTCTGTCACACTCGGAGGACAGCCAGCTAACCCACAACAGCCAGCTAACCCACAACAGGATCCCCGTATGACAAGGGGACAGAGAATCAGAAAGTGTTGCTTTGGCCAAAGAGGCCTGTGGGTGGAAGGCCAGTGCCTAGTGATATCGAGCTCATGTAGGGTGAGAGAGAATGTGATCGCTTTGTCAGAAGACCCAGGTGTGAGAGCCACCACTAGATAGAAACCTTCCAAGGGCCCGGAGAGCAGAGAGAGCAGATCCTGAGTACCAGGTAGCCACAGTGAGCCGGGAGAACAGCTTTCCATTCGTACAGTCTCATCAAATTCAGGGCTTTTTTTTTCTTGCTGCTGTAATGTCATAATTTGGCTATGTCATTAATTAGGCAATGATTTGCCACTGTCTATAATGCTCTCCATGGGGAAAATATTTAGAGTGCTCCCCAGTAGATGTGCAAATGAGCTGTGAGAATATAATCCACTTCCAAGTTGGGACTTCTCTGGCTTCGTAACATGGCCATGATATAATCAAAGCGCCAGGCAACTTCCTTTCCTAGCCTTAGCCTGGGCAGCAAAGGCTCTCCTCCACTCAGAACCTGTCGTGTCCTCAGGTACCACAGGGCACGTATGTCAAGCAGCCCTGGTCTCAATACCTAACCTCATCTTTTGTAGCAGTTAGTGGGTGTGTTAAAGATTAGGTTACTCAAGGGGAAGTCATGAGGTATTACAAGTTTATCCTTAACGTCATTGTAGATCCATCCACAGTTATGCGTACCTACTGTGTACAAGACATTTGCCTGAGCATCAACATAAATAGCAACAAACATCTTTACAGTTTTACCTTTCTTTTAAACGATGGCTTCTACACCCCACCTGCATCACACCATGCACTGCTACAAACACAGGGGATTGCTTCCAAGTGTGTGTGTGTGTGTGTGTGTGTGTGTGTGTGTGTGTGTGTGTGTGTGTATGTATGTTTGTGTGTGCATGCACGTGCGCGTGCATACATGTGTATATGTGCATGTGCGTGTGTGCAAACGTATATGTGTATGTGTGCTGGTTTTGAGACTGGCTTGACTTAGGATGATCTTACTCACTGCCTTTCTGAAAACCCTTGGTCACACAGAACAGAGCTGGCTCATGTGGGGCGTGTTCTTGCCCTTTCTGTCTGCACGTACGTCACATGGGTACACAGCTGCAGTCCAATGAAGTGAATATGTGGGTTTCCGTAGCTTTCTAGTAGTCACTGCCAAGAGCTGTTCATCACTGCTTAGAAAAGGGCACCTTGCTGAGTAGTTATGGGGTAACGTCCCCGAGAGGTCTTGGGCCACATTAAACACCTGTCAGTGGTAATGAGGACCTTGTCGTGAGTTGCAAGCAAAGACCTTTGAATGTATTTGGAGCCATATGTTAAACTTTCAGGTACAGACAAAAGGTTGGAATCATATAGGAACTACTAGCTATGTCTGTATCAATATACACTAGGGTGGAGACTGTACCAGGTTCCTGGAATGTCCAAATGTATTTCCAGTAAAATGCTATGTAGGTATAGGAATAGGAAAGCACCCATCTCCAGCCTGAATGGTGAATAGACAGTGCACAGGGCCTCGCATGGGTATTTAATTGTGCAAATGTGCCTAAATCTGGACATGTATTCCCATAAGACATTTCTGCACGTATGTATATTTGAGCAAAGTACATATTAAATGACCATGCGATAAATAGAACATACTGTCCCTTGTACCTGTTGTCCAAATATAATACATACAATACACACAAAGTTGGACGCCATCTAAGATGCATGTATACATGTTTTCTGTGCTTCTGTTATAGAGTATACATGAGTCAGTGTAATACATGCTTGGGACAACAACGCAGAGCACGGTTATTGGACACATAGCTGCCAAGACAGTGTAAGAATTGTCCATATGCCCCCCGTCTACTGGGGGGCTCAGTCTGAAGTTTGTTCCTTGGTTGAGTCATCTGTGGGCATGAATGCATCACTTCAAAGGCTCCTCCCGAGTCTCTCTGGCTGGTGGGAGGCTCGGCTTGGAAGGGAGGACATTCTGCTTCCTTGTGCACTAGACAGGCAGGGATGGCCTCTTCTCCATTTGGAGGAGCTTGGGCTGAGCAGAGATCCAGAGGTCTTCATCTTTCTTCTTCTTCTTCTTTTTCTTTTTCTTTTTCTTCTTGTTCTGGTCTGGCTGTTGGCCGCTCTTGGGTGGCCGACTGCAGCAGCAGTGGCAACAGACGAAGAGGAGCGTGAGAGCCACCACCAGGGGCAGCCCCAGGACGACTGCCAGGCAGACAGTGTTGAAGATGCCCCTTTCATGTCTGGTGCGGATGGTTTCCCAGATCGAATCGAAGAAAGAACTGTTTCTCTCCATGGTGCTAGGCTAGGGTGGGGGCCAGAGGATCCCCGGGCTCCGCAGAACACGGTGTTAGCCACTTGGAATCGATTCCTCTTTCAGCTTCACATTTGGGCATGCCACCTGAGGAAAGCAAAATGGACAGTTCAAGAGAAATGTGGTAGTATTGGCTCATGATTTTTGCAGCGTCAGTGGGTTTATGCTTAGAAAGGGGAAGGGATCAACGGTTTGCAGAGTTTACTGAAATTGTATTAGCACCCAATAAACAAAGTGCATGCAATGAGCCAATAACCATTAACTCATCCTCATTATGTACACACATGATACTGGGCTTAGGATAGAAGAATTAGCATTAGGTCACAGCTGGTACACACCGGGTGCTCAGCAATTGTTGGATAAATTAATCAGTGTGGATGTCATGTGCTTTCTGACTAGTTCTTCCCCTGTACCCTATAAAATGACAATTTTCAATCTTTTCTCAATTATAGCTCACCTTGACAGGTGATGAACATGCGTTTCCCACATGGTAGCTCCATGTCTGACCCTCTAGGAACTCGGCTTATCATTTTTGATGCTTGCTAAAGCTTAAGTACAAGATGAGATGGCCTCTTCCTGGTTAGGAGGCCGTTGGTCCTCACCTTCCCACATCCCTGCCGCCCTCTTTGGGGCTTGCTCCTTTCCCAGTGCTCTATCTCCCTTTCTCCTTGCACCCTAGTCCTGTATCTGGTCCTTTCTGCTTTCTACCTTCTCCCCCTTTGTCATCCCACTTGCTGCTTCCAAACAAACATTCCCAGTGTCTTTCTTAGCTGCTTCTTTCTTCCTCAGGGAGGAGAAACCGAATATCTCCTTGGGAACTGATGCTTGGAAGCAGGCATGGGGTCCCTATTCTGAGTGCAGTGGACAAGATTGGGGGAAGGGGGACATATTCCTATTTCTCTTCTGTCCCTGCCCCCCTGCCCTGCTGCCCATCTCCCCATCCATATCTTAAGGATTCATCCTTAGATGTAAAGTCTCAGAGGCTCCTATGGATTCCAGAATCCAAAGGCCTTTGTGTTCAGAGACGACTTTGGGAACAGACATGATTTAGAGGAATTTAAGAAACCCGTTGCTGTGTAACACATTGTCCTGGGCCTGAATATCAAGAGCAAGTGATTTTTCCTGCTGGAGACTTCTGGCTAGCCCTTTCACTTAAAGGTGACAAATATGAGGACCAGAGTGATGAAACAGGAAGTCTGAGGCTGCATGGAGCTGTAGTGCACACCCAGAGTTTTGGATAATGGAAGTAGCTTTCTCCCAAGGATGCTGGCAATCAGACAGTGAGAATACAGTTTACTTGGTACTTTGCTGGTCAACAAGGTCTCCATATGTGACCCAGGCTAGGCTTGAACTTAACAATCATCCAATCACAGACTCCTAAGTGTTTAGGGATTTTGCCTTTTAAGTGAACAATAGGATGGTGCTGTGCACAGCATGTATCCTGGGGTAAGAGTTCCAGATTAGTTCAAGTTTAATCCTGTTGCTTGGAGGTTAAAGACGTGCTGCAGACACAGTGGTAGGTTACATGGTGCCCTATAGGTCTAAGTCCTTGAACAACACGCTCTATAATTGTCCCATATACTCAGCGGCCATATGCCCCTCTCAGCTCCACCTGGCCTAGTATGCTGACATTTGGCCCCAATCCCAATGGTATTATTTGCAGTCTTTGCAATTGCACAGATTGGCACCTATTACTGTGCCCCTTGGCCCCCAGGAACTAAAGTAATGCTATAAAAGTACAATGACGGCTTTAGCTTATGTTTCTAAAACACTTAACGTATGCCAGGCACCACTCTAGGAACCTTCCCCCTATTAATTCACCTCACAGCCACTGAGTCAGTTTTGCCTTATGCAGCAGGTGCTGTTGTTCTCCGCTCTCCATCCCTTAGCTGGAGATGGAAGAACAAGTCACGAGATGCATGAGTGGCAGAGCTGGACTTACTCATTCTGGGGATTTTTGGCTCCAGATCTCCACGAGTAAAGTGTTCACAGGCATTGCTCTGGGCCTCCTAGCCCTTTGTATGGAATTAACCCATTTTTGGCAAGCAGCCCAGGCTTTGCAGAATCTCACAACCTAGGACTTGAGAATTTGTCCTAGTCTACTGGAGAGCAGTCTGCAAAGCGATTGTCCCATTGTGAGACATTTCCCAAAAGAAACACAGAAAAAAACAAAAAACAAAAAACAAAAAACCAAAAAAACAAAAAAACAAAAGCCAAAACCAAACCAAAACAAAAAGAAATGCAACTTCATCGTCAGTGCAGGTTTTACAGAAAGGCCAAGCCTAAACTAAAATGAAACATGCAACCAAGTCGAGTACACTCTAAGAGGTCATGTCCTGTCGCTGAGGCGTTGCCTGGGCCCCTGGAAGTGCTGGGGACATCCCTTGACAGGAATTTGCTGCACTCCATGCCCATTTCAAGATTCCAGGCTTTCTGGAGTGAAAGTCACCATTGTTGCCATAACTGCACAGGACCCAGCCCCATACATAAGGACTTTTCCTCCTCTGCTTTTCCCAACTTTTGGTCATTCGGGACGTGTACACCAGCACCACACTTACTCCTAAGCTGTTCTACATCAGGAAGTCCTGGGCTCTGCAGGCAGGAGGAGGGTATCAGGATGCTAAGCCCCTGGAGAACATTAGGGCAGTTTTCAGCCACGTAAGGATTCTTTTAAAGATAAATAGGATTTTGACTGAGATCTTTCGGTGAAAATGTTTAACCATCTCAGGCGGGGCAATGTCTAGAACACACAGGGAAGAACAGGCTGCCTTCTGAGGAACGTGGAGCTCAGGGTGGAAGGAGAGGAAAGGGGAAGGTGAGAAAGGACGGAAGGCGATGGCTAGGCTAGAGCTGGGCCCTATGTGGGAGCTTTGTAACAGTCTCTACGATCCGAGCTGGCATTTAGGAGAAGGTGACAGATCTGAAAAGCTCTGGGAAATATTGTAAGAGAAGCCCCAAACATTTATTGGACATTTGATTTGTGCCAGGGTGTGTGCCAGGCATAAGGGGATTCAGCAATGGACGACAAAGTTATAATTTCTGACACCAGCTTTTGGAGTCCAGGGCAATTATTATTGAAGGACTGTGTCATAGAAGGACAAATATAATAAGCAAATTCCAACTTAGATTGCTTAGTTGGCTGAAATAGAGGCACGCATTTGAATTGTGTGTTTATCACAGTGTCCCAGGCTCTCCTTCCCTCCCACCTTTGTCTTAAACATGTCCACCCTGTGGCACCTAAAATAGCCCTTTGAATAAATAGATTTCTTTTCAACTAAAGCTAAGTCAATAATTCACTTTTGCATTCTTAAAAGTACTTATTAGAGTCAGCTCTTCACACAGCCAGAAAGAGGACTCATTAACATTTGGGAACCCAGTCTGGGGAAAATTCGATTAAAAAGTATTCTTTATATATTTTTTTTAATCTAAGAATTCTTGCCTAGGCTCCCTAGGTTACTTGCTGAGCTCTGCTAATCTATAGCGTTTCATTAGTATTTATGAGCTTTGAGTTATTAGCATTTTCAGGAAACAATCAAATATCTCCTCAGTGGTATGAATGAAAAGTTAGGGCTTCCATGGGATAGTGTGCAAAAATAAAGTCACCGTCGGGCCAAAGGATCACAAGAGCCAATCCTTTTGTTGCTGTCAAGTATTGCTGACATAGAAATGGCATTCATCTATTCTTGAAAAGGGAAGAATAGGTGTCAATCAATCTTTGCGGTTGTGTTTGTGGTTGTGGGTTTGAAAGAAAGAATGGGGAAAGTTACCTTCAGCTCCCCAGAAACAAAATATTATTGATCTCTACAATCCTCTGTAGTATCTAACTGGGGAATGATCCACTCAGTCACTGTTGTTTCTTCACAAGCCTCTGTCTGCCCGAGGATGAGGCAATGGAGTAGAACTGTGGTACTAGACCCAGAAGACCCGGGTTTGAGCCTTAGGTGACTCTGTATGGCCATGGCAAGTTACTGAACCTCAACTGTAAAGTGGAGCTAATATGCATCTATATGATGTTGTAAGGATCAAAATGGCCCAGTCTATTTTGTGCACTTTGTAAACTGTAAAATATGCAAACATGACCCATAAAATAGGTTATCTCCGTAAGAACAGGTTCATTCTGTTCATTTTGCTTCCCATCCCTTACCTCCAAGCCCAGCCCTCATCACCAGCTGGGGTGATGGTGGTGCATGACTTTAATCCCAGCACTCAGGAGGCAGAGGCAGGTGGATCTCTGTGAGCTCAAGGCCAGCCTGATCTACAGAGAGAGTTCCAGGACAGGACAACCAAGGCTACACAGAGAAACCCTGAAGAAAACCACCACCACCACCACCACCACCACCACCACCACCACCACCACCACCACCCCAAAAGCTTGTCCTCAGGGGAAGTCTTTCAGTTCATTTCCAACTCATGCCTGGTATTGGAGTTTTTGTTAGGTAGCCTTTGGCTCTTTGAGGGAGCCAGATGGGAAAATTTCATTTAGACTATATACACATATTTTTATAGACTTGTGAGTATTGTAGGGTTTTTAAAATATAGATTGTTACTAGTATGATTCATTATAACTTTTCCAGCCATTGTTACTGTTATTATTTTACTTTCCTTCTATATTTATCTTTCTCCACATTCCTAATTAACCCCTCCCCCATTTTTCTCTTCTTCACCATCTGATAACTTCTACCTTCCTATTCCCTTCTTTATTGACCCCATATTCCCACCCCAGAAATGGCCCACTTTTAACTTTCCTTGTTTCTGCAGTTACTCTGAACTGTGTATTCACATCAGAAGACTTGGAGCCTCAGAGAAGAGAGGACATGTGTCTTTCTGTGCCTGGGTTACCTCATTCATTATGATATTGTCCAGGTCTAGCCATTGTCTGTAAAGGTCATGCTTTACTTTTCTTTACAGCTGAGTAGGTCTCCGTATGCATGACAGTACCAAAAGGAGCTCCTGAAGGAGGGAGGCAGCCCAGTCAACAGCCAAGGAGGGAGTCAGCCCAACCAATAGCCAAGGAGGGAGGCAGCCCAACCAACAGCTAAGGAGGGAGGCAGCCCAACCAATAGCCAAGGAGGGAGTCAGCCCAACCAACAGCCAAGGAGGGAGTCAGCCCAACCAATAGCCAAGGAGGGAGGCAGCCCAACCAACAGCTAAGGAGGGAGGCAGCCCAACCAATAGCCAAGGAGGGAGTCAGCCCAACCAACAGCCAAGGATGGAGGCAGCCCAACCAATAGCTGTATCCAGCTAGGATTCCTATGAACCATAACCATAATTGGAATGATGTATGCTAACATGCGCGGCCGGCATGTTAACCCTCAGGGTGCAGCAGTAGCACACATACCTTGGTGGTAACCAACAGTTTGCTAAACTGGACTTAAGACCCACACAACAGGAGGGAACCCTCGCTAACTACTCAGTGCTAGTGAAGTCATGGATCTTGGAGGAGAACCTACAACTGCTACTCTACTAAACTAGCATGATCCTTAACAGAAGAGTTAATGACCTAATAGCCTTAGATGGGCTGAGAAACACTGGGAAGGAAATTTGACATCTATGGGCTGTCTGGATCTGGGAAGCTCCTGATAAGGGAGTCCAAAGGATGGTGTGGCATCCTAAATTTAGGAACTCGCTTTTCTCCAGAAAAACATCCCCTCCTGATAAGGCCAACACACTAGCCTTCCTTGGTAATTCTCATTTTGAGATTTCAGGGGAACTGACTTAAAGATGGGATCTTCAATTCCCAAAGGCCTGTTTTCTAAAACCCCAACCCCCTGCTCCATGTGCACCGAGGGACACTACCAAGGACAGACTGGTGTCCTTCAACGTTCTGGTTAAAGAACAACTTGCTTCGGGAGAGGTTTTATTCTTTTTTTATTTCCACATCATTTCAGTTAGTCCCTATTCAACACTAACTACATTAGAATCCGTTGTCCTTATAACCACAGAGAAGCATAGTCTTCACCCCTCATGACACACACACACACACACACACACACACACACACACACACACAGACACTCTGTTCTTTGCAACAGGTAAAGACCATTACAGAAAACCACAACCAATCAAAATGCAGAGTTGTGAGCCCAGTTCCAATGGCTACATCTACAATACAAGTCCTATAAGGAAGGCCCAGGGATCATTATGGAAGGGGCGGGGGGGGGGGGAAGGTTGTGAAAACCAGAGGATCAGGGAGTTTGCAGTGAGACTGTGTCTTTAGGAATGGTGGAAGCTACACTCATAAAGTCTCACCAACATAAGCCTAAACGTGAACTGAACAGGGACAACAATAGCCATGCTAAAGTGGATGAGGGAAAGATGTACACAAAGAACCTGCAGACAACCAAGAGATGCTAAGAGCAGGAGACATAATCTTCTCCAGGGACGAGCTGACCAATGAGTTATTCAATACCAAATGGTCTGCCCCCAAAACATACATACAAATAACATTACACAGACTGAGCGGGTTGTACTTAAGTATTTCTGAGTATATATATATACGTGTGTGTGTGTGTGTGTGTGTGTGTGTGTGTGTCTGTGTGTAACAACAATTAATGAAAAAAGAGGCCATGAATTTGAAAGAGAGCAAGGAGCTGTATCTGGGAGGGTTTGGAGGGAAGAAAGGGAAGGGTGAAATGATGTGATTATAATCTCAAAAATGAAAACAAAATTACCAAAAAAAAAAGGCCTTAGCCCCATCAAATGAAAGCAGTTTCATGAGTAGCCTTCCTGCTTGCAGGCAACCTGCATAGAATGAAACCTATGGCTTTCATTCTAGACTCTGGCATCCACAGACAGGAGAGAGAAAGGTACCTGAGGACCACCTATGGTGTTTAGAGGGCTACTGAGCTCATAGGTGAAGCCTCGGGAGACTGACTGGCTGTTTGCAGGCCCAAGTCTTGCCACTAGGCTTTGGGACCCACGAGAGTGAGTACACAGGCACGACTCATTCTCCAGAGAGGGTGAGTCGAGTCTCTGAGAGCCAAAAGCTGCTGCAGGGCTGTGCTTAGGCTGGGGCTTGCTGTGCGAGCCTTGGGGTTTTAGGCAGGGATGAGCTATAATGGATGTGTACTCTGTAACGAAGCTGCCACCCAGGTGTGGGAAAACAGACTGGAGAGGCGAAGGTGAGGAGGCCCCTTCAGTTGTTTGGAGGGAATGGCGTCAGTACAGGGGATGATGGCGGTGGAGAGAGGGTGGGCACAAGGCCTAGCTCACATGTTCTCCGGATGTGAGTAGGAGAACTTGCAAGACATGAGGAAGTGTTCCTGGGTGCTACTGTTTTTTTTAGCTCTGGTCTCCTATGAGCAGTCTGAATGGGTGGTGTGTGTGTGTGTGCGTGTGTGAATATGCACTTTATTTTATCCACAAGAAGACTCTCATTGAGTAGTTCCTGACTACCATCATCTCTAACACCTTATACCACCCTGGCTGCCCAAACCTCACCTCAGCTCCCAAAGCACCCACCTTGCAACATCCTTGTGGTTATGACAATGCACAGTTTACACACCAAGCCTCCGTTGCTGTGAGGGCATAGAGTGGAGCCTTAGCCATTGGATATTGATGCTGCTGGTATGGGTTGTAGTTTCATTACAGCTCTTGCTCTGTTAACCTGTGATGCACAGGCACCCTCTAATGCATGTGGGAACTGCATTGTACGAAGCCTGCTGGATCATGGCAAATAATCTGCTCACAGAACATCATATTTGCTACTAAAACCCAGCCCTGGAACTTATAAAAGTAAACACATTTCCCCAATTTATTTAACTAATTTCAATAAAAGCTGAAGGCTTATTCTTGTCCTAAAGCCTACATATATATGACTAGAAATTGATCGTCGAAAGAAAATCGATAATATTTTCCTCCAGCATCAATGTTGCAATTATTGTTACAATTTTGAGCAAAAATACAAATAGATTGTCAATATTGAAATGTTTAAGGTACCTAGAGTTCTTAAAAGTAACCAAATGTTACTTTACTATAATGGGTTTTTCTGGATTAGGGGAGCCTTGAGATAGGCCACCAGGTGAGATTCCTGTAGTTTGTTAGTGTGAGGTCTGGAGTCTATTGCGCTGGAGGTCAGCCACTAGCAACTGGCCCAGTCAGGACCAGACCCAGGACTTCCTTCCTCTCAGCTCACTTTCTTGGTAGGCTTCCTCCAAAGAAGTCCTTAAAAATGGGCACTTAGATGGTATATTATAAAGACGCACACACCATGCTGCCTTCTGGATGCGGGCCAGAAGACCTTGTAGCCCCTTTATATCTCTAGGAGCCACGGGACTGATACTCACATGGCCAAGGAAGGACTGCAAGAGCCCGGCCGGGGACCACAGAGATGAACATGTCTCTGAATAAGTATGGGGCAGATCTCAAACGTTGATCAATATCCCTTTGTTGTGGGAAGCCAATGAATTCAGTATTCTTTTTCTTCCCTTAGCTGTTAGCGCATCCCAACCAACATAGCTGATGAACAAGCTCATACAGATACTGCTTATAACACACTGCGGGGAGCTCTACATGGCTGCTTGGTAGCTACTTTGACCCAAGAATGGGTCACCACAGTGCCTTCGAGTAGTGGTGCTGAGACCAGAGATCCTGCTCTTAACTACTGGCTCTTCCTCTCACTAAGTGTGCCACATGGTAGTGCTCTCTCTCTCTCTCTCTCTCTCTCTCTCTCTCTCTCTCTCTCTCTCTCTCTCTCTTCAGTTCTCTCACTTGTAAGACAGAACTGATGGTGGCAGAGTCTTGTTAGAAATAACTGCATCAGTCTGTAGAGTTTCTCAGAGTCTAGCTAGGCAAAAAGTATCATCATTTGACCTTGAACAAAAAGGCTTGCTGGCTAAAGTAAACAGCCCTTGTCTCCATAGCTAATGATGATTTTGTTTGCCGTTTAAAATTTTAGCCTGTTACTGATTTAATAACTTTGATGTGCAAGGCTGTAAAAGAGACACTCTTCCTCTCTAGAGTTTTCCTGGAGCATGGAGGCTCTTTCTAAATAACTCACTGTTGTTTCTCTAACCAATGAGTCCAGAAACATGAATAGACATCACTTAGAGGCAGAACTATATTGCTTCATCCTCTTTCCATACACCTCGCCTGGCTGGGTGGAGTGGTACCCAAGTCTGCTTTGTCTTCTCCATGTGAAACTATTGTTCATCTCCTCTTCCTCTCCTCTTTTCCTTCTGCCAGATTATTTAATGAGTTGCTCGTCCATGCCAATTTGCATCCTAGGCACTGCTCATGGACTCACTAACAAGAGAGACATGGGCAAAGCAACGTATTCTCTACACGGAGAAGACAGTAGACAAGTGGGCAGAGAAAGAAACCCAAATGTGTTCTCACGTCTATAAATGAAATGATTACAGTGGCCTCTGCAGAGGTGACTTGAGGGACAACAAGGACCTTCAGGAGGCAGAAGCAGTAAGGGTGGGGCTCTTTGGCCGGGGGTGGGGGGGAAGAACAGGGGTGTCCAGGAATGAGGGAGGCAGCACACTTGCCAAAGGTGAGGATCAGGGTTGAAGCAGGGCTTAGTGAGTGAGCACAAGCCCTGTGGGTGGGGAGAGAAATGGCAGGGAAAAGGTTCGGGGACAAAGGGGTGTGCCCTCTTCGACCCATAGCTGTTGAATTCATCCAAGTGCTCAAATCAGCCTCGGTCTCCAACTTTTTCTTCCTTTAATCCCCCTAGACTCTAAATGTAATTGTACCTACTGCTTGGCCCATGTGATGTGTAAATCACAACTCCTTAGTATGAAGGGCCAGTCCCCTTTGACCTGCTCCCCTCATTATCCCGGCCTCATCTACCCCTTACTGTCATCCCCCCGTTTGTCACTAAGTTCCCAAATCACTCCTGGCTTTCCCCCATCGCCATGATTTTCAGTGTTTCATCTGCTCCCAAGAAGGTGAGACCCGTCTTCTCTCCATCCTCTCCTCAGGAGGACTCCTGCTAATTCAGCCCCGCCCTCACCTGAGCTAGGACTCCAGATCTCCTGTCCCCAATGAGCTGATTGCTTTTCCTTCTGAGTTTGCATGGAGGCCGTCACACACCACAGCCCCAACCTCACTGCATTCTAATTGTGTTTTTTTTTTTTTTGGAAAACAATTACAAGAATTCAGAAAAATAGGAAGGGTTCTATAAGTCTCAAACGCTCTTGCATTTGTTGACTTGTTTTTCATACTCACTTCAGGGCCCTCCTAGCAGAGGTCTCACTCCCTAGTCTGACCTAAAGATGTAGCTTTGTGGCTATCATATAATAGGTGATAGTGAATATTTGACATGTGAATGACGTCATCATCTGGATTCTAGCTTCAAAATACCTTTCAAATGCATCCGCATCCACATCTGCATCCGCACCCGCTTCACTTCCTAGGCTAGATGACTGTTCCCTTTAGTTGGGTCACTGCAGCCACCTCCTTACCAGTCTTCCTGCTTCCACTTTTCCCTTGCTGTGTTTGCTCTGCCCACGTGACCAGGCCATGCTGCTCCCAACCCTAACTTATGCTCCATGGTGCCCCATCACACATAGTGTAGAAGGTATCCACAACTTACCCCCATCGTTCCCCTTCTGCCTCCATCATCTGGCCTCTGTTTGACATCATCTAGTGCCTGCCTTCATCATATGTACCCTGCAGACATTATTTGGTCCCTGTCTCCATCATCCAGCCCTGTTTCTCTCTCGGACATTGTATTGCATTCTTTTCTGTTTTATTCACTGTGTCTTATCCCAGGACTTTCTACCTGCTCAAAACATTTTTCTTTTAAATCTCTTTGCTTGGTTGATGTAATCTCAGAGCTTGATAAAAACACTTTATAACATTCAGGTCTTCTCCTGCCATCTTGTCTCAATGCCTTTGCCATATGGCTCACTTTGAAATTCCTTGTCCGCTCTGATTCCCCCCTTCTTCTTTTTTCTCTTCTTCCTCTTCCTCCTCTTTCTCCTCCTCTTCTTCCTCCTCTTTATTTTCTTCTTCCTCACCATCTTCCTCTTCTTCCTCTTTCTCCTCCTCCTTTCTTCTTCTTCTTCTTCTTCTTCTTCTTCTTCTTCTTCTTCTTCTTCTTCTTTCTCTCTCTCTCTCTCTCTCTCTCTCTCTCTCTCTCTCATTCTTTTCTTCCTTTTCTCTTCTCATCCTTAACTGTATGATTTCCTGCTTGTGGAGATGGACATGTTTAATGCCCATATTTCTTCTCTGCAATAAAAGCCACATGAGAACAGGGCCTTTTGCCTGGCTGTTCTGTCCGAATGCCCAGATTTCAGCAGGTAGCTACATATAAACGAATGAAGTTAAAACCCAGGAGTCCTGAAAGAATGAACCTGACTGGACACAAGTCAGTCAGTCATTCAGGTGGCCGGGGGAAAGGGAGAATGGCGGGAATAAACGGTGAGCCCCGATCACAGCTCAGGCTGAACTCTGATGATAATTGCCCACCCATTTAGCACTGTCCAGGCAGATCCTCCAGCCACAAAACTCATTTGAGAGGAAAATAATGACCATGAAAATCCCATTATCAGGAAAGCAGTAGGGAGTGGTGTATGTTTTTATCAGCTCCTAAATAATCACCTACCTTCCATGTGCTCAGTTACAAAGAGCCCATTGTAGCCAGGACTTCCAGATAGCGAGGGATCCTTTCCTAATTACTATATGCTCTATTTCAGGTTCAGCAGAAAAGAAAATTAAAAAGCTCTATTTCACTTCAGGTTCAAATGAGTCAATCTCTCAATCAATCAGGTATTAATTAAGCCACACTAGGACATACAGGGAAAGTCAGAGCGAGCCTCTTCTTGAGGATGATACCAGGGAAAATAATTAGCGGATGATTTAGGAACAAAGAAAAGAGTTTAAAATGGGTTTTATTTGGACTTTCTTTGATTTTTCTATTATGAAAAAAACCCGAAGGTCTTGGCTCTCCAATTCCTTGATTCTCCTTTATTTCTCACTGTCTTGTTTCCTTCCCTTTCCTGTCTCATCCTAACTGTATTATCTCTAAAGGGTTCATTCAACAGACCCCGAGCGCAGCTCATCCTTCTTGCTTGAGAAGCACGTCTCTGATTCCCTAAAACGTCCAGCTGTGCTCATGTGGTGAGCACAGCATCTCTAGCTCCTAGCAAGCCATAAGGAGGACGTCTCCTAACTTTTCTTATAAGCCAGGAAATGTGTAGCGAGGGGCTTTGTCTCTTTTACCAACATGGTAGAGGGTCTGGGAGCATCCACACCCACGCTTTGTGAACACATTTTCCCTCTGGCACCCGGCTTAGAGGACAGGGTGGGGTGCTTAGCCAGTGAGCCTGCAGCATTTGGCTCTGAGTATGTCATAGTGCCTGGCGGAATGTGGACTGACAGCATCTTCTGAGTGACTACCGAGAGGACACATTTCATGGTGAAAGGAGTCGGATGACGTGCAAAGCATGTACTACACTTCACACAGCGGGTGCCTTAAAATCACCGTGAAGAATACAAAGCAGCACAGTATTCTACAACATCTTTTTTTTTTTTTAACTAACAAATCATTTTGTTCTGACTTCTGTTTGATCGGGGTTTCCCTGAACTGGTTTAGAGGATGCATTAACCAGCTCCCGGGAAACCAGGGCAGGTGCAGTTGGCTCCTGTCTGTTATCTTGCTGCCTTTCTTCCCATCCATCCCTTATTCCGTTCCCTCTCTCAGCCCTCCTAGCCTCCGGGATTGAATTCCGTGTTGGCTTGTTTTGTGCATCACTATCAGTCTTTCTCTTCTTGGTTTCAGCTAGACTACTCACTTGTTTTCATTTGACCTGGCACTTAACTTAGATACTTCCAAAGGCCAAAGCCTCCAAATAGAGGGTTGGCAAATGTCTTAGGACCTCAGAGAACAGGTGATCTGTTGAATCAAAGGCCACCGTTGGCTGAGTTCTTGCCAAGTACAATGCTTTCCCACCTCTGTGTGTGTGTATGTGTTACCAAGCCTTTATGTTAAGGTTTGATCCAGCAACTCAAGGTAATTCTTTTTATCTCCCTTGAGGAAACTAAGGTCATCAGAGATTTTAAAATATTTCGAAGGCCATCGAGCTACCAAAGGATAAAATGAGGCTCAATCTAATGCCAGCAGAAGGCAAAGGCTCTGTCGTAGCTGCTCTTTGATCCTCACTCTCAGGACGCCAAGGGCTTCAGTTTCTGGACCTGTTTCATTAGGATGATGGGTTCTTGCCCAGTAATTGTCTGAAACAGGTGAGAACTCACACATGTGCCACATCCTATGGAAAAAACCCAAATGGTATGTATAGTGTGGTTTTAAAGAGCTCATATTTTCAATATTTTTAAATTTATGTATATGGGTGTTTGCCTGAAAATCTGTGTGCCATATAATACAGTACCCACAGAGGCCAGGAGAGGGCATCAGATGCCTTGGAATAGGAGCCACAGGTGGTTGTGAGCCACCTGATGTAGGTGCTAGGCACTGAACTTAGGTTCATCCTCTGCAAAAGAAGCAAGAGCTCCTAACTCCTGCACCATCTCTCTAGCCTGAACCAGCAGGGGGAACCTGGATTTGATCCAGGGACCTTTCTAATGCTCTCTCCCTGAGCTATAGCTCCTGAGGAGATTGAATTTTAAGAAGACCACACATGGCAGAAGGGAAGTGCAATACAACACCACATGTACAAGAAGGTGACAGGCCTTTAAGGCACGAGACTCTATGATAGACATAATGCCTACTTGCATTCCAAGAGTTATACCCAACACACCTACACCTTATTATTATGACAATTAATCACTCACTATTTGTTTTCACTTATATAAAATCCTCAGTTTTTAGCTAGTCTTAATATTGAACTGTACTAAGGGCCACACTCTGTAGAACTTGAAAAGGGCCAGAATTCTCTCTGATCCCTGTTTTATCTAGTCCTATTCACTACCTGGTCTCTGGAGGCATTAAAAGCTTGCAACCTGAATTATAAAATTCCAGGAGCCAGGACCACATTCCATATTCTCTGTGCTATCCTCTCTGTAGAGAGAGAGGCACACAGCAGCTGGGAAATACAGATGACTACAAAAGGCCAGCCTGCCTCAGCAACAGTCACCTCCTCATGAGCAGAGCTTGGTCTCTGGTTAATCAGAGGAAGGATAAAGATGAAGATGCTTGCAGAGGACTTGGGGCATATGGAGATACCCACGAGCTCAGTGCAGAATGCTGATAGAGGGGCGAAGTGCGAAGGATGCTAAACCAGGAGTCAGAGGAACCATGTCTAGTTCCACTTCAGCTGCCCTCAGTACCTTTGGCCTTGGACAACATCAGTTAAGCTTCCCGAGTCTTTCCCTTGTCTGAGAAATGAGGCTACTTGCCCTGTATATCCCCCAAGACTCTTGCGAAGAACAGACAAGACATGCCAGGCAGTGGCATTTTAAAGAAGTACATAAAAAGGATGGGCTTAAAGCCAGAATTAGAATTCTGAGCTTTTTCTCCCAGAGCATCCCCTGCCCCCAGGTTTCTTATGGCTCTCAGGCATCAGGAGCTGTGTTTCTAAGGCCGAGGATCCAGGAGTGCACACTGTACCGCTCACACCTCTGTACAACCAGGCTGATCGCATCCTGTTCTTAGTCCTCCCCAAATCTGTAGCCATGGTTACGGTGAAAGACCGCAGTTACCCAACTCTCATTCTCTCTCCTCACAAGTGTTAGGTGAAAGTTTGGAGCCAGTTTTTGTGGGTGTGGTAAAGTAGCTAGGTGAGGTTTTATTTTTGGAAGGCTCAAACCTCTGAGGTCATCTGTGAGTTAGGAGTGGCTAGGGTGGGGCGGTGTCGTTTCTTTTCCATAAATAAAGCTCCTGCGGGACTCCAGCCACTGCTGCTTAGGTCTCCAACGTCATATCCTTTAGGAGGAAAGGATGTTTTTTGAAAAAACAAGAGGACAGCCAAACACTTACGTGATTCAAGGGCTCCTACACAGGTGGCAATTAAAAGATAGACCTTAAATTAAAAGTTACATAATTCTTTCTCAATACCAGAGAGGGGTATTTAGGGTTTTTCAAACTGCAGCACTAACAGAATGACAGACTGATGTCTTTTTCTCAGGGGTGATGGGGGAAGGGCTTACAGGCTGGAAACTAATGGTGTGGCAAAAATATACAGTTATGTGACTTGAAAGCAGCACAGATAGGGTCCTATTTTCCTTTCCATTTCCTCCCTTCATTTAATGTTAGCAGAAGTTCAAGGCAATTAAAAGTCAAATGTTACCTTATTACAGTGGTAAGGCTTAAAACGCCCATGCCAAATCAGGGGGAATGAACAGAAATATCGTTATTTCAATAATAACTCACTCCTGTGGAATGTTCAGCGTGACTCAACGCTTCTGAGTCACCAGGCTTTGGGTCACAGCCTCTGTTGTCCCAGAGGGTAAGCTGTGTAGAAGAAGGATCCTCACCTGTTCTCAGCATGGGTGGAAATCTGCATTCCCAACAGCACAAGGGGAATTTTTCCTTTTGATCATTTTGATAAATAACAGTTGATACATGCAAAGGACATATATTATTAAGCTAAGATATTGAGTACCATTAAGTACCAGGCAGATAGCATCTTTTGCCCTACCATCTTCCTTCCGAAGATATGGCATTTTTTTGGTCGCCAATGTGGCTGTCTCCTTGTTACCTCTACCAGCTTTACTCCTTCCCTGATCTACCCTGTGTACCCAACACATTCCTCCTCATGTCTGAAATCCCTCTTCCAAAGGCGAGCACAGTGACAGGATTCCTACTTTACCCAAGACTCCACTTTCTGCAGTTCTAATACCCTGCCATATGAAAACATTAGTGAGAAAATTCCAGGAATACACAATTTACAAATCTTAAGCTGTGCACCATTCTGAGGATTTTCATGACATCTTGCATTGGCCAGTTTGTACAGCTCAGGATATGAATCACCTATATGTCATTCCCTTAAGTAGCTGTCTGAGTTATGAGACTGACTGCCAAGGTATGGTGGTGTTATGCTAAAAAAAAAAAAACCTCTCACTTAATGAGCTCATATGATGAGACCTGATCATCTGTGATCACATGGAGAGGGGGAAGGTCCCCTTCTGTCACAGGTCTACAGGAAAGGAATAGGATGGAAGAGGGAGGGAGGGGGGAATGGGATCATACAAGTGAGGGATAACAATCAGGATATAATCTGAATAAATTATTTTTAAAAATCATAAAAAGATGGACTCATATAACAAGGGTACTGATGTCATCAATTTTACTGTTATACATAATGTATGCCTGTTTTAATATATTATGATTACTCTTTTATTATTTTTACTGTTAATATTTTACCATGATTAATTTATGAAATAAAATTGATTGCAGTAGAGACAGATAGGCAGAAGATAGATTAAAAACAAGCACACACACACACTTATTAGTCTCACCGTCATCTCCTCATCTTGCTCCAGGTGTTCCAGATGGTGCGAGATGCTAGAGACCTCAGATCTTATTATCCCCGGGCCTGACTATGGTGTAGCCACAAGGGTGGGCTTTCTGCAGGCTGGGTATCAGCCTTTAGATTTCATCCCTCTTGAGCACTCAGAAAGCATGGCTTAGTGGGTCAGCTGTCACGCTGTTGGGCCTTGAAGGAATAGGAGGGTCATGGGAACACTTAGTAGAGGGGAGTAGCATGAGCAGTAGGTCTGGTCCTGCCTGTTAGAAGGCACACATGACCCCTGGGGATGACTGCTGCCTTAGAGCAGCCAATGCTTAACAAGGTGAGCAGGTAGGCTTCATGATGGGAAGTCTGTGGGTCCCAGGCCTCCAGCTTGGCTTTTGACTTTTTGACGTTTTCCCTGGTTTAATTACCTTATACTCACAGACTGAGGCATGAGGGGGCAGCTATGTGTGTGCCACTCAGTGTGTGCCCTGGGACAATCACTTAGTTCCCCTAGGCCTCAGGTTCTTTATCCCCAACATGGGGGCACTCCAGAAGAACCCACAAGTAAGCCAGAGGATAACACATAACACATTGCATCTTTAGAAGACGGACTTTCCTCTCAATCCTTTGATGCAGGTGCATGTGTACTCCTTAAAGGCGGGCATAGTATCATCTGGTCTTGTGGTCCTTCGAGTGATGCAGGTGATTTAAGGGATGTTCACCTAGGCTTCTAGCAACTGAATATTCAGAGTCAGGGTCGGTATCATTCTTGACATGAAGGCCAATGACAAACAGCAACAACCACAACTGCAATTGCAACAATAACACCCACAACCACCACCACCATGATGATGACGACGATGACAACAACAACAACAACAACAACAACAACAACAGTCACTCCTTGGTTCTGCCCAGGGCCAGAGCAGCCTAGAGCTCTGGGGAAATTGATTCCAATGGTGGGAGATCTCCCCGCATTCTTTCCAGAATGGAAGGGTAGCTATCACTTTGTCTAATTCCAGGGAACTTTTTCCTGCAGAGTAGTGGACGCGAGGCCCACGTGAGGTCTAGGTGCTGGAAAAGTGTGGGTCCTTGTGTGTGCAATGACTCTGGGTTTTCAAGGACCAACAGAGCATGTCGGCCCTGTTGAACAAGTTCTGACGTGCACATTCCATCCATTACTGAGAGGCAGCGGACCTGCTCGTGAGAGCAGAGGCAGTGAGGCCTGCACTAGAGGCTGCCCTCGGCTTGTTTGCTGATGTCTGTGGGTTAGCAGATACTCATGAGTCTACCTGATTCCCTGTAATAAAAATAACACCACAGGCATCATTCTCTACACTTGAAGAAGCTCATTTCTGTCAATGCAATATGCCATTTTAGTTATTTCCTTGTAGATGCTTATGGATTTCATGTCAAGAAGTGTTAGTTAAGTATCTATTATGTGATGGAATATGCTAAAGGACAGGAGAGATAAGAGCTATGACTGGGTTTTTATCTTCAGGAAGTGTCTTCCTGAACCTTAGGACACGGCAAGTTCCTGTTCATCTTTGCCAGAAGGTAGGTCAAGTCCTGCCCCCTCCTAAGCCTTAGATTTCTTTTCTTTTGCTTTTTTTTTTTTAACTTTTTTTTTCTTTTGGTTTTTCAAGACAGAGTTTCTCTGTGTAGCCTTGGCTGTCCTGGACTCACTTTGTAGACCAGGCTGGCCTTGAACTCACAGTGATCCACCTGCCTCTGCCTCCCAAGTACTGGGATTAAAGGCGTGCGCCACCACGCCTGGCCAAGTTTTTCAGGGAAGATAACAATAACGTTGACTTCGCTCATCACCCAGTATTTAATCCCTGAGCCCAGACAGTAATATACGTGTGACTTCCGTGTGGTTGGAAAGCGCCCTGCAGAGTAGCTTTTGCGTTTTGGGGTAGGCTTCTTCTGTATCCCAGGCTGGCCTCCAACTTGTTACTTAGCAGTTCAAGGATGTCCTTGAACTTCTGACCTTCCTGCCTCTTCTGTATCCCACCGGTACCCACTGAGTTTTTTTTAGTCTATTCACTTTCTAAGCCTCAGCTAAAACCTTCTTCCTCTTGAGACACTTCCGAGGCTATATTAAAGGCCAGAGTTCCTGCTTTTTGCCCCCGACTGCCCTTATATTCTTGCCACAGCCCACGTAAGCGTTAGGATAATCTCTTACTCAGCCATCTTTCGGATCTACTCCTGTCATGGGATTCCCCAATATCTCGGACCTACTTTGTTCCTGGGACATATTTACCAAAGTAACTAATAGTCATCTTTTCTAGCTGAGAAAACTTTGAGGCTTATTGAAATCAAATGACTTGTCCTTGCCCAAGGTCTCACATCTATCAAAGGTGCCATGGTAAAATTTCTACCTGCGAATACCCGGAACTCTTGCTCATCCACACGGATGTCTAAGTTCACACCCAGGACTGCAGCTAAAGAAAAGAAGATGCTTAGGAAAAGCATGCAGATTGGGATGTCAATATTCTGTAGCTGGTGAACTCTCTTAGCCTGGTTTAAAGGCAAGCTGTTCCTGAAATTCCCAGCGTAGGCACGCTCTGCAGGCAAGGATGATTTGCTTCGGTGGCCAGTGACCTTTTCATGGGATACCACGTGGAATTTTAAGACGACATTATTTGAAGGGAGCTGCTTTCATGTTGTTCGGAATTCCTGCCTGCTCACATTCTTGAACTGATGAAATTACATATAGTGACTCCAGCTGCCACACAAATTAAGTCCAGGGTATGTGAGTGTGTGCATGTGCATATGTATGCATGCATGTGTGCATGCGTACATGCGTGTGTGTGTGTGTGTGTGTGTGTGTGTGTGTGTGTGTGTAGTATCTCACTACCCTATTGCTATTACTACAAAGTGCCTGCCCCTGTTCTTCCCAGAGTGCCTCTCTTTGCTGCCGTCTATGTCCCATTATTGAGCCTGAGTTGTTGACATTAGTGAGGCGGGGGAAGCCGGGAGCTGCCATCTCTGCTCCCTGTGGTACAGCGGTTTGTTTCGGTTTCATCTTGCTACCTGCTATATACACGCAGGACATCTTTCTTTTCTAAGACTTCCCAGAAAGGGCTACATGATGACAAATAAACATGCTGCCAGATCTCTGGGTAAAAGATTCAAAACTGAGCTGAAGGCAAACTATGTTTAGAAATTTGTTTTTTTCCTAGGGAACTGGGTGAGCACAGGGGATGCACCATAAGGCAGGATTAGTTACGTGTCCCAAAGGGGATTCAAACAAGTGGTTACGGGAACGGCAGGGCAGGCTGAGCTCACCTCTGTGAAGAATGTATGGAAGATGCGGGCAGGTGAGCTTTGCCTGGGCACCTGTAAGGTGATGAGGCAGAAAGAGTGGGAGAGAAAAGGGAACAGGCATTTTTCAAGAAGAGAGGTGGCTCTGAGGAGGAATCCAGGTAAGATGGCTCAGGCTCCAGCTCAGATCTGGAGGTTTCAACCTCCCTGTTACTATGACAATACTCAACTAGCTTTCTTCTCTGATGCTCCCTCTTCCTGGGCTTTTCTCCAGCTGCTTTAAATGCCAGGGCATTCCAGGGAGCAGGAAGGCACATGGCAGAAATCCCTCAGGGCTATGGCCTATGGAGGAGACTGCTAGGAAACGCTCTTTCCCTCCATATGTCATGAGCTGTTGTGACTTGAAAGCCCAGGGATGAGGATCACCGCTGACACATCAGGCCTGAGAACCCTCAGGTGTTTTTCATGTTTGATCAAGGAAGTAGACTGCTGTACGAAAGCTTGAGTGAGCAGTGGTTGTGTTTCTATGTCTACCCACCCCCAACTCCAACCAGGCTCTATCTCTTTGTAGAACTTTAAATTTGATGGAATCCTGGTTTCAGATCTGTTACAAGGCCTTAGGCAACTAGAGCTGGTTTAGTTCAAAGGGATTCTCTCTCTCTCTCTCTCTCTCTCTCTCTCTCTCTCTCTCTCTCTCTCTCCCTCTCTCTCTCTCCACACACACACACACACACACACACACACACACACACACACACACCCTCCCCACACTCACCTTCATACACAAAACCATACATACCCACCATACCTACACAGAAACGCCATATGCACACACTCACACTTCTTACACACATACTCTCACACACACACAGACACCCACACCCTCCCCATACTCACCTCCATACATACACATACACTCATCCCTCACACCCACACCCATACATACCTAGCCCTGCCCCCATACACACACATACCCGCCCACACACCCTCCCTGTCCCTACTCTCACACACAAACACTCACTCCACACTCACACCCATACATACCTGCCTCTACCCCTCACATCTGTTCACATACCCTTGTGTACACACACACACACACACACACACACACACACACACACACACACACACGCTGGAGGTAGGGAAGAGAGACAGACAGGGCAGAGGGAAAGACTAAGGGGAGAAGGGAGAGAGAGAGGGAGAGAGAGCTTGCATAGCAACACTGCCAATATTTAACATAAGTTTGTGGAAACCAAATGAGGTTTGGGGTGAGCTTAGAGATGGGAAGTGTGTAAAATGGGTGTGCCCAGCAAAGGAGATTTTTGTGATTCTTACTTCCAGTTCTCCAGTTAGCAGAGTGCCCTACTTGTGGCCCAATCTGGCCTGAGTTTCTCTTTCAGAGGACAGCCTGGGTCAGTCCTACCTGCCCTAACATCAGTTATCAGAACATGAAGCATTCCGTTGACAACGTCCTGACCCACCTCCTGCCGCCGCCATGTTTGCCATGTTTTTCAGCTACAGAAGGACAGCCCCTCTGTCTTAGGAGAGAATAAATTAACCACATACACTGTAGTTAAAATGGTGCTGGTGAGGGGCGAATGCTCAGTGGATGTTAGCTTTGTCTATCTGTTTCCCTGTCGCATTTGTCCTGTGGTCTCTGCTGTGGTCCAGCGGCAGGGAGCTGGATGTACAGAAGGGACCACAGTGATGACTCCCATGTGTGTCATGGAAAGACGGCTTTCATATTTCAGACCCCGGGAGGACAGTAAAGCTGTAGCAAAGACTGACACCTGTACAGCTCCCACCAGGGAGGGGTGAGATAGGGAGGGTTTAGTGGCTTGACTTTTCTTCTGGAGTCTTGTATAATGTAGGGATCATACTGGTTGAAACCCTCCTTGCCTCCCTAACAACGCCCAGACGATGGCTGCTCTCCTTCTCTTCCCTGCTCAACACTGGCCTCTTCCTCTAGGCATCTTATGCCCAGTTTGGTACTAGCACATGCAAGATGCTCATAAAGGCCTTGCCAGTGAATGGAGTGATTGACCCCTTACTGTTTAGGGAGATGGACAAAAATGGAGTTCAGGGTGTCTCTCTGAGGACTTTGTTGCCCTCGCTGGGGCTAGGACACTTACATTGGACACAACCACCCTATCTATACACATTTTCACAGTCTTCTGCAAGCCTGGGTCATGGGGTGAGAAGGAACAGACTAAAACCAGGGTCCAGAAGGAGTGGAAATGCCTTGGACTAAGCAAAGCTTTCTGTTGCAGCTCAAAGCAGTAGCTTATGGGTCAAGGAATCTGATTAGCGATCTGGGGAGCTAGCCCAGCGGGAATCAAGAAGCTGGTAGCAGAAGTTCCAGAAAGACACTGCCCTGACCTGGACAGTGAGTGAAGACATGGTAGCAGTAGCAGAGACAGACTCGTCCTAGGGAAGATGCGTCTCTCAGCTCTAGATGAAGCCAGGCAGTGACTGCAGGCACTTGCAGTGTGGCAGGTCCCTGAAGGTACAGTCTGAGTCTCTCTTTTTTTTTTGTTTTGTTTTGTTTTGCTTTGAAAGTTTCCCCACAGCCTCTAGCAGTGTCACACACACAGAGGTGTTTTAAGAAATGCTTGTGCATTAAAAAAATGCAGCCCAAGTCATGTTGAGACAGCCTTCGCCTTCTGAAGCAAGGCCACCTGTCTTCCTGAGAACTTTTACCATTTTCCCTTCTCAGTGGGGACCTGAAAATGAGTGGTCAATAAAAAGTGAAACATCCAGCTTCCCTGACCCTGGAAAAGATTGGTGAGACTCACTCTTTCTTTCTTTCTTTCTTTCTTTCTTTCTTTCTTTCTTTCTTTCTTTCTTTCTCACTGACAGGCTCACAGTGTGTGGTAGCACATGGCTTTAATCTCATCACTTCCGAGGCAGAGGCAGGCGGGTCTAGATGAGTTTGAGTCCAGCCTCGTGGACACAATGATCTCCAGGAGAGCCAGAGCTCCATAGAGAGACCTTACCTCAAACATCATGCCTGCACACCATCTGGGGTGGGTGGGTTGGCAAGACAGGCTCTCACGATGGAGCTCTGGTGGGCTTGGAATGCAATCGGTAGATTAGGTGGGCCTCAAACTCTCAGAGAGTCATCCCCCTGCCTCTGATTCCTAAATTCTAGGGTTAAAGTGTGCCACCATGCCTGGTGAGGCTTACCTTCGGGAGACCCTCTAGACCTTCCAGAAAGCTAGTGCTTTCCCCTACTTGCTGGGCTGAGGTGCACATGCCTGTGTAGTCAGAAACCAGGAGTCCAACCAACTCCAAAATTTCTAGAAGAATGGTTTTGAATATCTCTTGCTATAACTTAAGCCCAACGGCATCAAATAAGAGATCAGACATTGTAAGTTATGCCACATATTATGGTAAACTTTGGCACACAGTGAATCTGTAAGGCTGTAGATAAGAACCCGGAGAAAAGAAAGTGGTTTGACCATTCCTGAAACACTTAAACATAGAATTATCATATGATTTAGTGATTCTACTTCCTGGCATACACTCCAAAGAGCTAAAGACAGGTGTTCAAGGAAACCCTTGTATGTACATATTCCCAGGAGTATTAGCCACAGTAGCTAAAAGGAGAAAAACTCACATGTTCATAAACCCAATAGGCAGATTGAACAAGTGGTGGTGTATATACAGCAGAGTAAGATCTGGATATGAAAAGGATGAAGTGCTAGTAAAAGTTACAACACAGCTGAATCTTAACCGGTCATTCCATGCCACATGCTGCATACACAAAATTCCTGGAACAGGTAAGTCCACAGAGGTGGACTACAGGTCAGTGGTTGTCAGAGACTAAGAACAGGAAGCAGCTGGGAGAAGCTGCTTAGTGGGTATCTTTTGGAGGCAATAAAGGCATTTTGGCTATAGATAGCAGTGATGGTTGCATGGTAATTCCCACTGAACCGCTCACTTTATAACAGTTAATTTTACATGATGTTCATTTAACCCCAATAAAAGATTCAGGAGATGATACAACATTTCTTGAAAACAAAGGATGGCATAGCCATTTTTCTTGACTGTCTGAAGGTGTGAAGTGTTAACGATCCCTCAGTGTATCCACCCATTCCGATATCAGATGCTGAATGGCCACACATCAGTGATGCTGTCCCTTTGCTCTTGGGCCCCATCTTGAAGGGATAATATTTTTGAAACACTAAACTCTTGTTCCTGGAAAATGTCAGTCAGGAACATCTGACCTTCCCTGTATGGCACATGTCCCATGACTGCCTCCTCCCTTGGCGCAGACAGTCTGAAAGAGGTATTCTTTTCCATGGGAAAGTGGCGCCATCCAGCCACTACAAATCACAAACTCAGGCTTTTTCCTCAGAGAGGCTGGTGAAATGATACTCCTGCTGAGAAGAATGCTGTCATTGGAAGTCAGCTTGTGTGTCGTGCCACCCGGCAGGGCATTGCTTTCTTCCCAACCCAGTGAAGGCTTTGGTCCAAATATCCCACAGGGCAGAGTCTGACTTTCTAATTTGGAAGCCAGGAGAGCTCTGAGCAGGCTGTGTCTAGGTGGGGTGGCAGGCTAATGTGCCTCCTTTCCCGGTGAGGGCTTTATTTCTGGATGGTGAGGGTCACCCACGTGACCAGGCTAGAGGCTTTCATCTAGGCCACTCTGTGCTAAGCTGGCAACTGTTACTCAGTGGACTGCGGGCCTCAGGCAGCAGGTGATGTTTTAGGTTAGGAGTGAAAAGTGGAGAGAGCAGAGGGAGGGTGGAAGCCAAGGGGTAAGTCCACAGGACTAGATTTAAGAGTGATGCACTCTCTTTGTTCCCTTTGAAATTCCTCCTTTGCGGAAAGCCGAAAAAAACAAAAATATACTGTGATGTGTTCATTAGGCAATCTGGAGGGTGGGTGGGAGCCAGTGATGGCTGTTGTCTTTGTGTGCCTCAGATTCTCAGCAGGAACCCCCGAAGAAACGATTGAGAAGCTCGTGTGCACGCAGAAGCTCCGTGGAGCTCAGAAAGATTGGATGGACGTTTGTTTACTCCAGTGTCTATGGGAGGGGCACTTTGACTACAACTAATTCCTGTGTGGTCTCATGCTGGTGTGTAAGAGTGGCTGCCTGGAGTTTACAGGTCATGGCCCAGGCTGTGGGTGTCTGAGGACCACAGGCAGAAAGGACATTGAAAGCCTGTACTTTGTCCCACCCACGAATCTGCGTATGAGTTAAAGATGAGGAACCACAGGAAGAAGGGAGACAGAGTTGGTGTCTGTCTTGAGATGGTGAGAAAATAAGGATGCTCCTAGCCCAGACCGCTGAGTTCTCTTATTCACAGTTCCTGTTGTCACATGTCATTTAGGCTCATACACAGCCTGTCCCCTGTGTCATTCTGCTCCATTGTGCGAACACTGGCGGAACTTCCCAGTCCTTACATCTTCTCTCCCTGTCTTCAGGCCTAGCCTCTACCCCATTTCTATATCCTTGACCCCTGACCTTTTCCCTAGTAGAATATTCTGAAGATGTACATTTCTCTAATATGCAACTATCTTCTCATAGTTGTTTAAATATTTTTCTATCTTCTGGCAACTTTCTTTTATTAATAGCAAAACAAACAAACAAACACCCTAAAACAATCATTGCCTATGGGCTTCTCTTAAACCTATTCATCTTGAAATGAGAGCCTTTTGGAAGAGAAAATAAAGTCAGCTGAAAAAGACTGCAGGAAGGAGAAGTTACAGCGTTAAGAGTGAGGGTAAGCCTGGAGTGGGTTATAAGCACACTTGTCTCTTCAAGTTTAAGCCAAGAATGTAGAAATGGCTATGGTTTCTTTCTTAGAGACAAATGCCAGGGGCAGTTTGCTTACAATAGTGAGAGCGAGTGCCTCTTCAGGCATGAGGACGGGGCCCCACCACTGCCACAGTCCCTTGAGACCTTCCCATGACAAGGAAATCCCAGGTTTGTGTGCAGTTCCTTTTAGAACTCGGCCACCCTTTCTAGTCTCCACTGAGTTTATTCTGGTGCCCCAGATTGTCCTCTGCTCAAACAGCAGTGGACAATGTTGGGGAAAGGGTGGACCCCTGGCTTGTGGCCCTAGGGACTGCCCTGGAGGGAGGCTGCTGTAGATTGTCTCTTTGCTGCTTAGAGGAGGGAAAAGTCTATCTTGTCACTGTCCTTATCTCTCTCACTGTAACCATGACCAGTGTCATGTGTTCCAGTTGTTTACCTGGAGCCTTTCTCATGGAACAAATGAGTTAATGTTGGTGTCTGGTGAGGACGGCCAACTTCTAGCTGGTCTCCAGGCCCATTCTCATTTTGAGACCAGTTTCCCTGATCATCAGAGCAAACCCTGGAAGAGCTTTAGTTACTTAAGGCACCCGGTATGCGGTCTCCCTGCACAGTGTTTGGGAACGCCGGAGGAAAGTTAATGATCGAAGTGGCAGAAACAGGTGAGAAAGGGATACTGTAGCTATTGTCATAAAAGACGAGGTCTAGCTGAGTCTCTACAAGATCTAGGGTTTGTCCCAGAAGCCACTCCAGGAAGGTTCGGCTTTTAAGTGTGTGTGATCTTTCATTTGTTCTCTGCCATCCTTTGAGTGCTGTGTTTGTCCCTGTAGACAGAAGTCCTGGTGACGCTGACCTTAGATGGCACTGGAAATTCCAATGGTGCTTGGGTTCTGGCCCCTCCACGAGTAGGCTGTGTGACAGTGGCATTCACTTCCCCTCCTTGAAGCCTAGTTTGCTCATAGCTGAAGTGAAAGCGGTTGAAGCGTTTCATCTCTAGAGCGTTTCTTTTCTGTTTTGCCCCCTTTTTTCCATTTGAAGTCTCTGAATCGATAGCTACTTCCTCTTCATCAACAAGCAGCCTCTGTTCACTTAAGAGTCTTGAGGCTGACATAATATTCAAACCCCACCATGTTGGGATATGAGATACACCTGAATCACCTCTTTCAGGATACAGGCTTCGCTGGTCAGGATGAGAGGACACCACAAATATACCTGAGCTATAACTGATGTCCAGATTTAGACCGACTGCATACTAGACTGATACTTTTGTGAGGGTTAGGAAAAAAATATGGGTCATCTGTGGGTTGACTGTGCTGCAAGCCCTGTGGGTCAATGCCTGTCAGCTAGAATTCTGGCTACTTTTAGTCCCATGGGCCTCTGAAGTTCTTGTGCAGCAAACAACCTCCACATATACTTATTAGCTGAACATGGTTTCTTTTGGCTCTGGCCCTTTAAGCTGAACAATAGAAAAGAAGAAAGATGAGGCAAGCCTAGACTAACGCATGTCTCTGATAAGACAAAGAGAAGACTTTTGTCATTAACGCCTTAAAATATTTATTAAAAAGGCACCATCTAGCCCATGATGCTGCTATGTCCTGAGCCCACACACCATCTGCTGTAGGTAGCTTCAAGGGGCAATAATAATAAACCTCACATTTTATAGAGTCTTAAAATTTATGTAGCACATTAAATGTACTTACTTTTTCAATTGGATTCTGATTCTAACCATTGCCCTGGTGAGTACTAATTATCTGGGTTTTAAATACAAAGGAAATGAAGCTGAGTGAGTCAAAGACTTGTTCAAGGACAGTTGATAAGTGGTCAAGTCAGTTACTGAACGCACGGCTGTCTAGCTCCATCAAAATTTTTTGTTTGTTTTTTTCTATGCAGAGTATTTAAGATCTGGATCTGGGTACTGGCACTGGCACTGGGTCTGGAGTCTGGGATCAGTCTCACCAGGACATTTTCTTCATTCTAATGAAGACAGGTCTCTCACACTGGTGTGGTGTGGTGACTAACATTTTGGAGAGGTGGTAGCAGATATTGCAACTGAAAAACTGTTTCTGCTCTTTCTCCTTTTTAAATGAGGGAGTGATCCCCAGAGATTCAATCACCTAGTTAAATGGATGGGTCATCCTTGTGTGACACTAGTCCAGAATTATCTCAAAGTTTTAGGAATTCCTCTGCCAGGCCTCTCAGGAAAGCCGTACCCCTACGCTGTCTCCCCAGGCAGCAGCCCCCAGTCTCCGTTGTCCAGGTCTTCATATAGTTGGCCCACTTCTCTTCTCCTCAAACCAACCCTTATCAGGCCAGTACTCTTTCTCCAAGCACAAATCTGAGAGTACCTTTCCACTACCTAATGACGGCTTAGTGAGGCTGGAAAAAGGCATCGCGCTCTTGGCAGGAGAGGGCATAAGCCCCTTTCCATGCGGCTGCTCTAACTTGCCATTGATGTGGTGGAAGCCCTTCCCTCCACCCACAATTCCTCTTCCCTGGAATGCTAAGCATCTTCAAGATCCTGACTACACACCACTTCTGAAGTGCTGCCTTCCCAGGTGACCCTTGCTCCATCTTCTGTTACTATTGTGTGATGTACATTGCTCTGAACTGGAGTTTATTCTTAACATTTCTTTGCCAGCCTGGGGTTCTTCAAAAGGAGAAAGTACATCATCACCACAGATCCCAAAGCCCTGGCACCTTGCCTAGCACACAGTAGGTACAGTCAGTAATGCTTAGCTAATGGGTGGAGTGGATGTGCCTCCTCTATGATAGCACACAGTAGGCACAGTCAGTCATGCTTAGCTGGTGAGTAGAGTGGATGTGCCTCCTCTATGACAGCACACAGTAGGCACAGTCAGTCATGCTTAGCTGATGAGTGGAGTGGATGTGCCTCCTCTATGATAGCACACAGTAGGCACAGTCAGTCATGCTTAGCTGATGAGTGGAATGGATGTGCCTCCTCTATGATAGCACACAGTAGGCACAGTCAGTCATGCTTAGCTGATGAGTAGAGTGGATGTGCCTCCTCTATGACAGCACACAGTAGGCACAGTCAGTCATGCTTAGCTGATGAGTGGAGTGGATGTGCCTCCTCTATGATAGCACACAGTAGGCACAGTCAGTCATGCTTAGCTGATGAGTGGAATGGATGTGCCTCCTCTATGATAGCACACAGTAGGCACAGTCAGTCATGCTTAGCTGATGAGTGGAATGGATGTCCCTCCTCTATGAAAGCACACAGTAGGCACAGTCAGTCATGCTTAGCTGATGAGTGGAGTGGATGTGCCTCCTCTATGACAGCACACAGTAGGCACAGTCAGTCACGCTTAGCTGATGAGTGGAGTGGATGTGCCTCCTCTATGATAGCACACAGTAGGCACAGTCAGTCATGCTTAGCTGATGAGTGGAATGGATGTGCCTCCTCTATGATAGCACACAGTAGGCACAGTCAGTCATGCTTAGCTGATGAGTGGAATGGATGTCCCTCCTCTATGAAAGCACACAGTAGGCACAGTCAGTCATGCTTAGCTGATGAGTGGAGTGGATGTGCCTCCTCTATGACAGCACACAGTAGGCACAGTCAGTCACGCTTAGCTGATGAGTGGAGTGGATGTGCCTCCTCTATGATAGCACACAGTAGGCACAGTCAGTCACGCTTAGCTGATGAGTGGAGTGGATGTGCCTCCTCTATGATAGCACACAGTAGGCACAGTCAGTCATGCTTAGCTGATGAGTGGAGTGGATGTGCCTCCTCTATGATAGCACACAGTAGGCACAGTCAGTCACGCTTAGCTGATGAGTGGAGTGGATGTGCCTCCTCTATGATAGCACACAGTAGGCACAGTCAGTCATGCTTAGCTGATGAGTGGAGTGGATGTGCCTCCTCTATGATAGCACACAGTAGGCACAGTCAGTCACGCTTAGCTGATGAGTGGAGTGGATGTGCCTCCTCTATGATAGCACACAGTAGGCACAGTCAGTCATGCTTAGCTGATGAGTGGAGTGGATGTGCCTCCTCTATGATAGCACACAGTAGGCACAGTCAGTCATGCTTAGCTGATGGGTGGAATGGATGTGCCTCCTCTACGATACAATTAATAAAGCGGCTTGCTGGGTGCTTATTATCTTCTTGGGTTTTATCCTGAGACTTTTGCCTCTTTTCATTCTGTAGGCAGAATGTTGACCATACACGAAGGCCAGAGAAACGCTTGTTTTGTCACGGGCCTCTTTTCCTGAACTGTGTCATGGATAAAGATGGGGAAGCAGAATTTCAGAAAAAGCGAGGCGCTGGGTTAAGAGAAGGCACATCAGACTAAGAGGTTGATAGAACTGGACTTTAGCTCAAATGTAGGAGAGACCCTTGAAGAACTCCTGCCCCACACATAATTCTATAGAATATGAAGTTTACTATTTTTTAAAATGAAGTTTACTTTTTAAAATTATATAAAAAAACAAAACAAAACAGGACACAAGTGCACTTAATGTAGCAGTACCTTTTAGTTGTGGGGTTCCTTAGATGGCATTGATAAACTTTGTGAAAGGGTTAAGAACAAGATGCACCCACGTGACTTAAAACTTGTTCTTGGTCCCCAACAGGACTTCAGAATGATGATTCCTTTAAATAGTGGACATAGCACATGGGCGTTGTCAAGCAGGAGCTTAGGAGATGCTCGGGTGCTGCGATCCTTATTGAGCAGATTGGGGAGAGCAGGCTTGCAGGCTCCCCAAGCAGACTGGCTGGTGTTCTCTGTTAAATTAGGGCAAATGCTGGTTTCTGCTTCGGGTTCCCTTTCAGTTAGACAGGACTGGTGTTCAAAATAACAGCTATCTGTCTATCCTTTACTTAACTATTATTACGCAAATCCTCTCCGCAAAGCCCTTGAGGGAAACAGGAGCTGCTGTGCGCTCCCTTCATGGGTGGGAAGAAGAGCAAGGCCCATTTACAGAGTCAGAAATGTTCAGGAAAAAAAAAATCTGTGTCACACAAATTCTCTGGCGACTCAGAACATCACACAGGTCTCACTCCACCCCTTGGCTCCAGGACACATTTTCAGTTTGGTCAGTTTCTTAGCCCCACCGAAACTGTAGTTTCCTTCAGAATGATTTTTTAAAAAGCCATCCAAACCGGTATAGTTTCAGGAGCATCTCAAACACTGACTTTGTCCGTTGAGACAAGGTTCCTCTGCTCCTTTTCAAGTGGTTCCTACCCACAGCTGGTGTCAACTGGAGCTGAGAACTCCACCCCAAACTCCAGAAGAGCCCAAGTGGCAGGCCAGAGGCGGAAAGAAATTGCAAAACAAGCCAGAACGAAAGCAACCCAGTGGGGAGGCTTCTTAGAAATAACACCTTTATCTCACTTCTCTCTGGGGAGGATTTCACCCTTCTACAGAAAGAAGTAAGTGGGAAGTCCCCTCCACAGCACGGGGCAGCTCTCAAATGTATTTTGAAAACAACAGCACAAAGTACTACAGAAAGTTTTGAAACTCACCTTTGGGTCTCCTGGAAGACTTCCTGCAGGCGGGACCGCCGCCGCCGGATCTGCACCGGAGCTGTCTGAAGTGACTTAGGCAAAGGGTGAGGTCTGGGTCCCTCCTTCAGGACCTCCCTCCCACTGCCAGGTCCTGGGAGGGAGCGAGGCGGGGTCAGTGGGTGCCACCCATGTGGTGTGGAGGAAAGCGCCCCCTGTGTTCCCTGCTGAGGTTTCAGGGCACCCAAGCCTGCTCCTGATGTCAGGAACTTGACTTCCTGATTCTGACTGACTGGCTCCGCTGCTCCAGACCAGCTTTTCCTTAAACTAGGACACACATGCCACAGCCCCAGCCACAGCCCGGTGGTGCCTTTCCTCCGGGTCTCCCCCCCTTCCATGCCCCTACCCCGCCCCCGCGGTGACGTTCTTTTGCCCCTCCGCCCCGAGCACGCCTCCTTCCGGACAAACCGACGCCAGAGCTCTCTTGGAGCTGACAAAGCCAGCTTTGCTCACGGATGCATGTTCCCAGTATTCCAGGAGACATGGGAATGTGAACTCCAAAACCTAACTTAAGGGAAAGCATCAGCCCGGTGCTGTGGCATAGAGCCACCTTCCAGGAAGAAAAACGGTTGGGGTGTTTTAAGGGAGAGCAAGCCTCAGTGGCTCATCTCCACTACCTTAGTGTGTGTGTGCTCCAAGGCATCACTTGAAAAAAATGTCTTTGGCGGCTGGCTGAAGACACAGAGGAAAGCCATGGGAGCCACCAAGGAGCACAGGAGGCAGAGACAAGTAACTTCAAAAAGTTCTTAGGAGTTTTCCCTTTTCAGTTTATTTGTCTTTATGTGCTTATATTCAGATCTCTTGAATTTAAATCTGCCTGCAAATGTAAAGGTGAGGACAGAGAAAGGACAGCTTGCTCAGTGCCCCCAAGGCTTCCGGAGGGCAGTTGGGAGGGTGAGATGGCAGAAGCTGGCGTGTGGAGTATCTAGAGGCTTCCTCAGCATCACTTTGGGAGATCTTGCCTTGATAAGGACGTACCAAGTGTGGAGCCGGGAGCCTTTTTTCCAGTGGCAGTGCCTGAGCTGTATGGTCCCTTGGTCTTTGCATGCCTGAATAGAAGCAACTCTCACAACTGAGAAATGAGTGTTTTTTTCCTGTTTATTCAAGAGAAACCAGCTGGCTCTGTGTTGAAAGGCCGAAGAGAAAACCCAGCACTCATCCAGAAATGTCAAGAATAGTTCTGTGGTGGACTCTTTCAAAGGCAGATTAGAGATTTCATCACCCCCACCCCCCGAAATCCTGCAGAGAGAACTTGATCTAGATCTGTTGTTCCTTTGAAACCAAGTCTCACTATATAACCCTCACTGGCCAGGAACTCACATTTTAGACCAGGCTGGCCCTACAGAGATCTGCCTGGCCCTGCTATGCCACATCTGAGGGCCCCAGAGCTGGAGGAAGACAGGCCTAGGGAATGACAGCAAACCTTAAGTGCAAACCTGGTGACCTGGAGACCTTGAATCTTCCCCCCCAGACCTACAGCTTTAAACAGCACTTCATTCTGCCTGACACCCCACATGTGCAAGGTGTAACTGGCCCTCCCTTTGAGGATGGTAAGTAGCTTCTTCCCCAAGGTCACAGCTAATATACAGTGGAGCTGAGATCCAAGTCTGAACAGTTCTAGTCCAGCCTATTCCTCACCATACTTTCAGTGGGCGATAGAACAGCTTATGTGGGGAACTTCTTCTCTTGTGCTGGCCTGATGTGCAAGTCTGAGTCGACGCCTACTGGGCAGGGGAAGACAACAGAAACTACTTTCCTGAACAACTTCAATGGGTTCAGGCTGAGGTGACAGCCTAGTTGCTTTTCAGAAAAACAAACAACAACACGGAGAAATGAAACGGAGGACCTAGGGCAGCCAAATGAGCTCAGTGCTTCGAGAGTGGGACTGTCAGACACGGAAGAAGAAGAACCGGATGTTTATGTGCAGAGTGGCATCTCAGTGCTGTCTTAGTTCACAGGGAGGCAAAGCTGGTAAAAGTCTAGAACCTTCCGAGTGCCAGCAGCTTTGTGGCAGACAAACTGGGGACCTACTGGATGGCAAGAGGGCAGGCATGCTGCTGTTGTGACCAGCTGAGGCTGCGGGGCCTGTTGAGGTTCTGACACAGTGAGGAAAGAAGCCCGATACAGGCAAAGGAGTGAGCATCTGGCCGGGAGACTTTCATTCTGAATGGATGACGTGTCCCTTATGAAAAAGCAAGTCAGAGCATCCACCTCCTGCTTTGCCCCTTTGGCACTGAAATCTCAACTCCTGTGAACTTGTGAATGGCCCTAGGCAACCCCAGTGCTGTTCAGTGGTTAAAACTCTCATTAGTTTTCCTGGTCTGGGTAAGGATCTTTGAAGGGAGTTAAGAGGTTAGTGGACACCAAGTGGAGTGAAACGGAGCATTAACCCATTTAATTAAGAAGAAGAAGAAGAAACGCCCCCAAATAGCAGCTTTGTGAACCAAGACTGGAAATTTAAACCCCTTTTATGGGTGACCACCTCTCGCTAGCTTCAGCACCTGATGGGCTCTGGTTCCCTATTAGAATGTTTTAGACAAAAGCTGTTGGCTCCCTCCCAGATGTTGTGGGGACCGACAGAATATTAAACGTTGAATTTCAGCCTGCACCGGAGATGAAGACTGACTACATTTGCTCTCGCTTGGTAATGTCCTATTTCTGACAGGCCAATGGCAGTGTTGGCCAGCACAGATTCATCTGTGCAGCCACCTGTGACAGACGGGCTTCCTGTCAGATCACACACTCTGAGCGCGGAAATCAGAGCAGGGTTGTGCAGCAACAACAGAAGGGTTGCCTTCATCAGTGTGAGAACTATTAAATGGAGGGCACTTCATTATTATTCCCGAAAACTGGAGTGTTCTTGCCTGCAACACTCTGTGAGGCTCAGGCATGTCCAACCGTTATCGCTGCGACACAACAGAGTCACCTATGACACTCACGTCCAAGAGCCACAATCCTGGGGTACAAAAAGATTGAAACAAAAACACCCACACCTTGCAGTGTTTTAAGACCATTGATGATTTTTGTGTTGGGCTCCATATGGAGCTCCCCTTGGCTACGAGTGGTTCTGGGGCGGTTCCTGAGCTGGGCAGGCTTGGTAGAGGTGAAAGCGGGGCTAGAAAAAGAAGGCAGAAGGGCTGCTGGCTAGACAAAGGGTGTGGGGGGGGAGGGGGGGGAGAATGATGAAACTGTAAGTGGGGTTGGTAAGATGAGTGCAGACTTGCTCCTCGGATCCTGAAATGCAGCAGCCTCCGAGAGAGGCAAGTTCAGGACAAGCCAGCGGAAATACTACTTCACACAGTGGGTAATGAGTTTGTGGAATGGATTGTCTCCCAGAGGTGGCCCACGCTGGCAACATAAGTGGATTACAGGAAGCTTTGGACAGATGTGTGAATGACAGAGCCAGAACAGAGAATGTGAGGAAAGCTGAGAAGTGCCCCCCAAGCAGTTGGGAGTTCGAGGTGACCCCACAGTATGGACTTCTGGTCCTCTCACGTGCTTTAGCCTTGAGCCACTGGCAGCCCCAACATGTTACTTTTTCATTTTTGGCTCTCACCTTCTGAAAAGATTTTGAATATGTCTCCAGACTGTTTATTATATGTGTCTTCTCTTGCGATTAGATTTCTATCCAACTTTCCTCCTAAGTCATCAAATTCGGACAGAAATGACTCTAATTTTGAAAGCTCCTCTGAAGAAAAGCACTAACAATACACTATTTCTCAGGAATGCTTTGTAGCGCATCATCCCAAGTGTCCTCACTGCCACGTAGAGGATGCTGGGCAAACATGTTGCTTTCATGGCCACTGTGCCAAATCTTGACCTTGGCACTGGAGGAGGAGTTAAGGAAACCCTTGGTCTTCTCATCTAATAACCCACTGTCCCCCCATCTCAACCCCCCCTCCATGTCCTCTGTGTAGGAAACAGTGCTCTGCCCCACCCCCTTGAGAATAGGGGTGACCCTGGGGGGTGGATTTTGTATTTCTGGGCACTAAAGGGCTCTGTTTTTATTTTCATTTTCTGGTTCAGAGCAGCCCCAGTGCTGTTTTCAAAGCAGTTTCGAAGCAATATGGCTGGCCTTTGTGACCGGGCAGTCCCGCTGCCTAGAGCCCTTTGCTGCATTCAGCATCGGCTTTGCTAATGTAAACAGTGGGCTTCTGGATTCCATTCTTGTGGCAGGTGTATCCGAGCAGGGGAGCCCACAGACTTCTTACTTTGCCTCTTCGTGTGGTTTCCTTTGTCACTTGCCCTTCTTGTGGTGATGGGTTTAATTATTGATTTATTGAGTGAACCCACTCTCTGGGGTCCCAAAGCCTACGCAGAGCAGGTAGAACATTCCTTGTCACTTTGTTGGAGAGAGCCCCGGGAAACCCAGGTAACTCTGCCCAGTTTATTCATTCCTGCAGAAGGTTTTGTGAAGGCTGAAACTGTTCAAGCCTCTTGCCCTGAGGGCCCATGAAATAACCCTGGCTTTGAAATTTGCTTCCTTGACTACTTCAGTGACTCAGAACATCAATGTTGCCACAAACAAACTTCCTGTCCCCAGGCTGGCTCTTTCATAACAGGTAAAAGGAAGGGCTTGAAAATAAAACAAAATGACAAGGGCACTCGTTTACCAGGTTGTAGAAGCAGGCTCTCTGTTTTAGCTACTGTTGATGCATTGCTTTCTTTGTGACAAGTTTTGTACTATGCGTCAGTAAAAAACTGTTTATAATGAAAGGTTATACACTCTGTAATTTGGGTTTTAGGGCACTAAAGCTGGAACATTCAAAGAAAATTCCTTAATAAAGGTGGATTGACCAAACTATAGAGCTACAAAAGAATATGAAAATACAATGAAATACAGTGAGCGAGTGGTCTCTGGCTGGGTATAACAAGAACAAAGGTAGAGTTAAGATTAGAACTCCCCGCCACCAAAAGATTCAAAATTATGAAGGGAAAGCATTACCCATAATTTTGCTACCCCCAAAATAACCACTGTAGCATTTTGGTATGATTTATTATAGTCTCTTAGAAGTAGTTTAGAATTAGAATTTCTATGTAAGTAGTTGATATCGCTCCAGATTTTTGATAGTAAACTGACTACTCTTAAGAAAAAGATGGGGATAAATCTAGTGGCTTTTTGTAGCACTTATCTGAATGAGGAGAGACTGAATTCAGACACTTCAGTGGGTGAAAAGGACATTATGTACTTTAGCTTCTGCTTTTACTTATCTACAATCTGCTTGTTTATTGTAGATGTGTATGTGAGTATGCTTGCGTATGGCGTGTCATGACACAGCCTGGGAGTGGGGGTCAGAGGATAACTTGTAGGAGTCAGTTCTCTCTGTTCAGCATGTGGTCATGGGGACACCAGCTGGGCTATGTTGCCAGTGATGGTTTCTGCTTTTAAGACGCATGAATGAACACTAGTAAGTTCCTTGGTCTGTGGGGTATTCCCACCTCTTCATGCAGAAGTGAACGAGCCCTGGGAGCCGCTGTAGAGGGGGGCTGCAGTATTTCAAGGGAAGAGTCAGTGTGACTTCCTCCAACTTCCAACTTCTGAAATTTATGTTGTTAGTTGTGGAAATTCACATTTACGTAAGTTATGACCCTCTCTTCTCTCTCTTTTTAAAATATATTTTATTAATTTATTCATATTACATCTCAATTGTTATCCCATCGCTGTATCCTCCCATTCCTCCCGCCCTCCTATTTTCCCCTTACTCCCCTCCCCTATGACTGTGACTGAGGGGGACCTCCTCCCCCTGTATATGCTCATAGGGTATCAAGTCTCTTCTTGGTAGCCTGCTATCCTTCCTCTGAGTGCTACCAGGCCTCCCCATCCAGGGGACGTGGTCAAATATGGGGCACCAGAGTTCGTGTGAAAGTCATACCCCACTCTCCACTCACCTGTGAAGAATGTCCTGTCTATTGGCTAGATCTGGGTAGGGGTTTGAAGTTTACTGCACATATTGTCCTTGGCTGGTGCCATAGTTTGACATCCTATTGGGATTCTAGGTGAGAGAAGCATGGGAGAATGGGGAAATAGAAGGATCCAGAGGGTCCTAGAAACCTACAATAAGAACATTATGATGGGCGGATCTGGGCCCAGGAGTCCTGACATCCTCTTCTCTTAATATTCGACAGCCATTGGCTTATTTCATACGTGTGATTGGGCGCCATGGTAAATGTTACTGGGCAGTAGACTTCAACGAACTCTGAAAGACCAAGACCTTCCCTTCCTTCCTTCTTCTTCTCCCCTTTTCTCGCCCTTTCTTCCTTTTGTTTTTGGGGCAGTGTTTCACTCTGTAGCTCAGGCTGACCTTGAACTTGCAGCTATCCTCCTGCCTCAGTCTCCAAGTATTGGGGTTACAGACACAAGTCTGCATGCCCAGCTTGCCAAACGTTTATATATTAACACTACTATTTTAACATCGGAGACCTACCCTTACCTGGGAAACATTTCTGGGATAATTCTGACCTCTACAAGAGTCTCTATCTTTCAGGCTCTTAGCTCAGCTATGGCCTCTTCTAACATGACCTCACTGGTCCCCTAAGACTGGGGTAGAAGCAAGTCCTTTGTATTCCCATGGGCTCTGTGCCGGTCCATCACGATAGCTGCCCCACAGTAATGAAGTTGGCCATATATATGCGCCCCCTACACTGGACTGTAAGATCTGTAGGCAGGACAGTGCCTAGCAAATGGTAAGTTGCTTGGTGAATGTTGGTGACTGAATGAGGATACTTGGTCACAAGGCTGAATGCAAGAATCTTTAGAATTCTTCTCTGCACGTGGTCAAGTGTGATGACCTTATTCATGCACTTAATGCCTTATACATTTTTAAGGCATGTGTTTCTTTTCTCCTTTAGTGTTGCTTTGGGGTCTGCATCTCTCTGTCTTTATGAAACACTGAAAGATTAATAGGACTCAAAATGGAAAGGATACAAGTAAGCAAAGAAAGTAACTGAAAGTGGTTTAGGGCTAGGGAGGCAGGGACAAGATTACAAAAGTCTCTTCTGAAGGCAGACATGGTGCCCACTCTCCCTCATACTGATGCACCATTGATGAGGGGGACTTCCCTGCCTTTCCTGTATGGGAACATCCTTCTCTAGCATCCACACTTGGGGGCTGCATCTCCAGTTACCTTCCATCTCTATGTAGCCTACCCTGTCCCAGATTGCTGATGTTGCCAGATATCAGTGAGGGCTGGGTCAGCAATGTCCACATCTACTGTCAGCGGGGGAGATGCTGGATCAGGGTGCCTATGAAATTTCACACAGGTTCTACTTAGAGCCTGAGTGAAGAAAGAAAACATCCACCAGCGCATCGTCCACTTCTCTAATGGAATCACTAAGTAACCTAGTTTTCAGCAGCTCTAAAAAAAAATGTGGGTGAAAGATTACTTCTATATATGGCCAGAGAATGGTCCAGGCACAGAACTAGCTTCCTGGTGGACGTGTTCCAGTTTTTCCAGACCTGCAGACTCCAGAGACTTCCAGGCTGGACATTGGTTTCTGTGGTGTGCACATAATGAGGTTCAGCAATGGAAAACTTGGCTCTCAGCTTGACTGCTTTTCCGTTCTTCATACCCCTCCCCATGCCACACCCACACTGCCCCCCTTCCCCACTCACACTCAATCTTGCCTCTGCCCTCTTGGAATGCTGCAGCTAAAAGCAAAGAATGACACTCCCACAGCTGTGGCCCTGATAAAAATAGAAAGGGTGTTTATTTTTATGTTCATAAAACCTTTTTCCTGCTGCTGCTGCTGCTGCTGCTGCTGCTGCTTCTACTGTTGCTGTTGTTATGAATGGGATACCCCGGCAGGAAGAGGATGGTCACCTGCCAAATAGATTCTAGCCTCTGTGTGTGTGTGTGTGTGTGTGTGTGTGTGTGTGTGTGTGTGTGTGTGTGAGAAATATAGCCTCATATGGACTCAAGCACTAAGTAATATGTTTTCTTTTTTGAGCTTCTTGCCTAGAAGGCGTCTGGTCTCTAGAGCTTGGGGAGAGTTCTTTGGTTTGGGACTATCTGCCTGAACATACTTCTCTTTTAGACACAGCTGCCAGGCCTGTCCAAAGCAGAAGTGTGGCTAGGGGAAAGGGCCCTGAATTAAGAGGTGAGAAACTTGTTTTTCTTTAGGTTCTGTTTCTTTGCTCCTAACAAGTTGACCCCAAATAAACCATAATCTCTCCCAGTTTTGCTGTCTATGCAATTGACATGATAGTAGATGCCTACGGCTCAATTGAAATGAATGAGAGCGAGACCACTCCAAGTAGTTCAAGGTGTCTGCAAATGAATTTTAAGTTCAAGTTTCCCAAACATTTCCAGGAAATAGAGATTTCCTTTTCTTTATAGGGCTCCTGAGCCCACCCACAAAGAGTGACAGATGGAGTCTACATCGGAATGTATCTTCTGATCACATTTATTTCAAGATGTGCAAAACACATTTGTATTGAAATAACTAAGAGACAGTGTTTTAGGGTGACTAATGCTCTGATGAAACAGCACACCAATCTACTACCTACCAACCAACAACCAAACAAATAACCAACCAACCAGCCAGCCAACCAACCAAACAACCAGCCAACCAAACAAACAACCTACAAACCAACCAAACAACCTACCAACCAAACAACAAACCAACCCAAAAACCTTAGGAAGTAGAGGGCTTATTTGGCTTATATATCCTGAATCACAGTCCACTGAGGGAAGCCAAGTAGGAACTCACACTGGGAGGAAACCTGGAGGTAGGAGCTGACGCAGAGGCCATGAAGGAGTGCTGCCTACTGGCTTATTCCTCATGGCTTGCTCTGCCTGATTTCTAATAGAATCCAGGATCAGCAGCCCAGGGCTGGGCCCTCCCGCACCAATAACTAAGAAAATGTCCTACAGGTTTGCCTACAGCCTGATCTTATGAACTAACTTTCTCAGCTAAGGTCCCTGCTTACCTTTCTGTTACTTTTATGTGGAGTCTAGAGGAAGGGTTATCTTCTGTATCTTACCACCCTTCTCAGAGTAAAGAGCCATTGCTAATAACTGATTGTGCCATCTGGAAAGGATATCCACTTGCTCAGCTATCTAGAACACTTGTTCATACCTCGCACACAGTGACTGACACGTGTTTTCTGGAGAGTGTTCTGGATGGTTGTTAGCGATTCTTACTCCTCTGAAGTCCTAGCTGCAGATGGGGCTATGTTGACTGAATCTTTGTCTTACTTCAGGCAACTGTAACTATTTCTTTTTCTTTTTTGGTGGAGACTTGTCATATATGTGGTGCTGGTTTGGGCAAATGGGTCATATTAGATACCAATACAGACAAGGTTTTGATCACAAATCACCGAATAACAGGTTTAGTTAATACAAGCAGCAAAGAATTCCCTTCAGAAGGACCCCTAGCTTGTTTTCCTTATTTAAAACTCATGGGATCTGGGCACCAGGCATGGTGGCACACACTTTTAGTCCCAGCACTGAGGGGGCAGAGGAGACAGATCTTTGTAAGTTCAAGGCCAGCCTGGTCTACAGAGCAAGTTCCAGGACAGCGAAGGCTATACAGAGAAAACCCTGTCTGGAAAAGCAAAACAAAATTATGGGATCTGATTTTTAGATCCTTTTTCCTCCCAATTGTCCTATTTTTTTTTTGGCATTTTCTCAAGTTGCAAATGTACACAATAAACTAGGCACCTGTGGCTTTATTGTACTAGACAATCATAGACTCTTCTGAGACAGAACAGAAAGTACCTCACTACCATTTCTACAGCACTTGTCTACAGACAACCAGGTGCCAAAAGTACAAGATTCCTACAAAGAATTCAGAAACTTTGTTGCAACCATCACATGTGCAGAAAAGCCTGGCTTCCTCGATGACACAACCTTGCTGCTGGTACTAAGACCTCTGTCACTTTTCTGCATACCAAGTGCAAATAGACTCAATGCGCACGAGCAATTCATTGTACCAGACCTCCATGCAGAGAGCAAGGATCAGATGAGAGGTATGCAAAAATCCTGGACTGGCACAGTTCAGGATCATAAAGCTTATACCTGACCCTTGCTCAGAGAACCCTTGTCCATGTATTGTTTTCCTGTGCTCAAATTTAAGTGCCACACAACCTGCTTTGATTGGAATGGCTTGCCTTTTCATGAATTCTGCCTTAAATTAAGCAGAAGTTCATCCTGGGATGATTGACAGCATTATTGGTGACCCTATTGGTATCCTCCCTTTAGAAGGTCTCAAAGAACCGACAGCAGTGCTGGTTGGCATGGACTTGTCTTGTTATCACAAAGTGGCTCTTTGAACCTCTCTTTTGGTGTCACCACAGCTGTTTGGTTTTGCTCTGTCCCTTTCCTGCTATGTAGTTCTTCACATAATGCTTTCTTCTGCTTTTATCCTGTAGTCAGTTTTTATTCTTCTAATTTTTTTATAAATATTACCCACTATTTAAAATTCATTTTAAGTGTATGAGTGTTTTGCCTGCATGTGTATGTGTACCGTGTACCTGCCTGGTAGATAGGGAGGTCAGAAGACGGAGTTGGGTGCCCTGGAACTGCAGTTACAGATGGTTGTGAGCCTCCATGTCAGTGCTGGGAACTCAGCCTAGATCTTCTGCAAGAGCAACAAGTGTTTTAAACAGCTGAGCCATCTCTCTGCCCCTTGCCTGACATTTTGATTCTGGTGGTAATCCGTGTTGTACCTTAGACATCTGTAGCAGGGACACATTGAGGCTGCAACAAGCCTGACATTCTCTACTGGCAATCAGGCTACAGTCTCTCTGACAGTCTCTGTTTTGGTTTTGGAAGTTATATATTTGGTGTATTCCTTCTCTGTGGTTGTTTTCCTTCAATTCTGTATCTTGTCCTTTCTTTGCGCTTCCTGGCCAGAAACAGCCTCCTCCAGATACCCTAGTGTTGTCTCTGAGTAGACTGTATCTACACATGCTGGGAGGCATCCCTTAATAACCCCAGGATTTCTACTTTTCCTATTTTACTTCCTTATAAAGCATCTTCTCTCAGCTTTTCAGCTAAGATGAACCATGATCTTGAATTTAGTAGAATATGAACTTGGTATAAATATGAGAGTATTAAAGATTTCTTTCAAGTTTGAGGATACTGAAAATATCCTGGTGAGAAATGTCTCCTCTTTCCTTTCTCTGACCTTGATTGTTCATGTTCACCAGCGTCTCTACTCATGGGTCTTACAGGACTAGAGATGGTCATATACCCAAGTAGGAGTCTTTTCATGAACTTTATACCTGTTACCCAGATTAGAAATTGTCAGTCACCACCTCTCTATACATGATAATTACTCCTAATAGACCAAAAGACCCTCTGGTAGGGTATCTGATTGCTAATTGGGACCAATTTAAATTTAATGGTCTCAAGAAAAAAAAAATACAATATCCTTTTACAATATTGCCTTGCCTAAATACAAGCTAGAGTACAAACAGCATTGGCCAGAAAACTGACCTATGCTAAACTTTGTTGAATGTTATTTTCCAACCCAACCAGATCTGTTAGGAAGAGAAATGAGGAGAAACTACCCATTTCCATGAAGTTATGTCAGGATCCTGGGCCCTTGGATTTCTGCTCAACGGATGTGTCTGCAGTTTCTAAGCCCCCTAGCCTATTGACCCTGACATTTTAACTGATTTCTACCTTCAACTCGTGTCTCCAGCAGCTCCAGCAGCTCCAACTTCAAAATCTTGGGCCTTTCCCATTTCCGGCACAAAACCCTGCTGTATCCTCCGCAATAGCATCTTCTATGAATCTTATATCAACCAACAGCTTTTAATGTCCTGGATCCTTTTCTGCTGTGTCTGAAGCAGAAGCCTGCTCTTCTATACCGATTGGACTACCTCCCCACTAATCTTGTTTATGATGCAATTGAGATCATGAAACAAACCAGTGCTCCATCTTAATCTAGGGGAACCGTGTAGTCACAGGAAATGCCAGCTGAAAGCAAAAATATATATATATATATTATTAGGGCCTGTGTTCTCTTCTTAGTAATGTGCATGGCCAAGTAGAAGGAAGGACTTGGCAGCTTCTCATAGAATGTTTTATATATCCAACAATGAGATCCTTGAGTTTTACCTTTGCCTTGACTTGGAAGGATATTATTGTGCTTCTAGCTCACTGTTGGATAATGAAATACGTAATGGAAGGATTGTTTAGAAGATATAAAAGGAGCCCATGGCCTAGCAGCTAGCCCCCAAGGTCATAGTACTCATGACCCAAGGAAGATGTGGTCACCAGCACAGATACTTGCTGGGTGCACAAAGATTCTGTCATTAGGGCTAGATTATCATAAAGTTGAAGCGGTAACTCAAGAAAAGGAAGAAAATCCTGTGGCGTGTACCTGCTTCCCAGAAGCTTTCTAAAAAAAAAAAAAAAATCCCAACACTGAGCACAATGGGTAGAGTGAAGAACCTTAGTGGCTATGCAGATTATGACACAGGTAGCCATAGACAGCTGGAAGAAAGTTACAGAAACTTGAGCAGAGATCCAAAAAAACCTTGCTCTCAGCTTGAAAGATGAGGCCTTTGATGTTTAGAACAACTGAATGTGGGTGAAGGGGGTATTAAAAAAAAAACACTTTGTAGACTAGAAAAAGAGATGTACCTCTTGGAGGTGCTGATTTGACCTACTACAATAGGGGAAACCCAAGCTCACCCAAACACTATTCAGTGGGAACAACAGTGCCTTCATTGGGTCCATTGTGAATATGGCCCCAAAGAAGGGCATTCAAACAGGAACTTTCTCTGGTCCCAGAAAGGGCAACAGAGCAACAACCAGCTCTGAGCCCAACACAAGCATGGTCTTGGGAGAGAGAAAAATCAGCACTGAGGAGATGTCGCCATCACAAAGCAGAGCCTCAGGAACCCTTGGTGTGGCAATAGGAAAGCAGGTTCACACTGGATACTGGAGATGCCTTTTGTGTCTTGATCAGACTTGTTGGCCCTTTCTCCAGTGTTGACTGTACAGGTATAGATGGGCAACCTAAGGTCAGAAAATTCACCCATCCCCTTAGTTTTGAAATTGAGATCACCACTACTACCCATTTCTTTCTGAGTGTTGCAAAATTACCCATGCTTTGTTAGGAGGAGATGTCCTTAGTAGACTGGGTCCCCATTGTGTGTGTGTGTGTGTGTGTGTGTGTGTGTGTGTGTGTGTGTGTGTGTGTATGTGTGTGTGTGTGTGTACCTTCACAAAGTGTGAATAAATATGAACAAAGTCAATGACATGTATGTATGAAGATGTCACAACCCCTTCATTTTGGATGTTCATATCATTTTAAAAAGTGGAACAAAAAGTTTTTGACACTCAGAGGCTTTAGGAAAGGTTCAGAAGACAACCCAAAATATCGATGTTTGTCTAAACTGTCAGGAAACTTGATAGTTCATGGTTCAAATGTTTCTCAGACTTCTCTTCTATGTTACAACAGCAGATACAGTGGGATTAAATTAACCCCCTTTGAGATAATATATGGCAGGCCATTTGTCACTCATGTCCTCTTAATAGATGAAGCCTGCTGGGCCCTAAGATTAATAATTAGTCTGAAGAGAGTACAAAAAGCTATATAAGAGTATGGGAGCAAGCTACTCCTAGAAGGAACATGTCAACATCTCCTTCCTATATGCCAAGAAGACAAGTCTTAGGGTTTTGTGCACAAAAATGCCTCCCCAGATCTGCCTCTAGACTTTGACTTCATCTAAGAATGTCAGCCCAATAGCACTACTTGGTTTTCAGCCTCCTTCCTACTCACTGGGTCAAAATCCAGCAGCCCAATCCAGTGTTCACCATGGATGAGAGAGGAGATAATTAAGTGGAAGCTCAGCTGCTTCTTCCCCTGAAGATTGCAGGGTGATCATAGCATCTAAGGACTCATTACTAAGAGGAAGGCACTCTATCTCCACTGTCTGCCCAGCCTTTGTTTTGGGTAAAGTCTCTAATGAAAAGGTTCAACTCTTCAACTATCCATTGGGTTGTGTACTCCTGGGTTGTTTGTATCTTTGTGGTCACTCATTAATCTTATTACTCTATGAGAACTCCAGTTTTGTGGGTTTTTTTTTTTACTCATTTACAAGTATTAGCTTCCTACTACACAAATAATGCAATTTCAGAGAAAAAATAGCATTATTAATGTGCTAGGACTGAAGAGAGTAGGTGCCACTTGTCTTGTGACAAGTTCTAAAAGGGTAATTGGGTTAATTCCAGCAGAAGTGTGGTACATTTACTGAACTTATGAAGTGGCTGCATATACTATTAAGCCACTCTAAAAATCTTAGTCTATAAACTAGCTATCTGGCTCAGAAGACCGGAGAAAACATCGCTGACCTCTTTGGGTAACTAGATGCTCTTGACTTGTGTATGGTAGTCCTGCAGCTTTCGACTTCCTCCTATCTGCATAGGGAAGAACCTTTGTCCTTATTAATATTACCTGCTACACTTAGATAAACCACAGGGGACAAATAGGACTAAGCAAATGGCTGTATACATTTGGACAAAGCAACTCTATAGACACTTCTGTGTAGGACACAGTTAGGTTTTCCCTACCCTCTTTTTTTTGGTTCCGTTCATAGTTAGAGTGTTGATAATGTTTTGTAGTGGTAGTTTTAACATTTTTGGTAATGTCTGTGTCTTCTAGGCGATAGCAGTTCCAAGCCAAGTGAATGGTTATGCAATGCTTCCAACCTGTACCTTTTGGGGGAGAAAGTGGGCTCATGTATGGCTGTAGTAGATGTAAACATGTTTTTGTTTTGATCCCAAGTATGGGATGTGAAACAGACTTGGGCGAGGGTGTGCGGTGGTGTTTGTCTGCTGAAAACAGACTTGTGAGAGGGCACGTGGTGTTTTTCCACCAGAAGAGGAACTGCCTCTTGCAAGGGTATGGTTTTTGCCAACTGATAAACATCCTAGCATGAACTCTGAAAGGATGGGCTAAAAGGAGGCTGGGCTAAAAGGTCTTGGCATTGTGTTTCCTATTGTTTGGCTGTTCATTGCTCCACTTCTATGCTCCTAGGGAAAAACGTTCCAGAGAATGCTTTGAGGCTTCAGGTTCTGGCTGCTGCTCCCAGTTCTGGCTGCTGCAGTTGCAGTCATCTTTGTTGAATTGCTGTTTTACTGTTTAACAGGTCTGTTGAAATCCTGACTGTCATCACTCCAAGGAACTGAGTCTAAAAAGGTCTACTTCTCCTGTTCCCATTAACCTCTTTTCTCTCCTACTTAGGGTAGGTGGGTTGGAAGGGAGGTTATGTATAAGCATTAAAGAACCCCAAATAAAGTAGGTTTGAAAAAGTTCTAATTCTACATATATCCCCAGAAAACTAAATGAGATTTTTTTTCACATGTCTCCAAGAAACCATAAAGTTGATGTCCCAGATAGTTACAAAACATGTAGACTCTTACCCATGATCCCTTGAAATGATCAGGCTTAAAAATATCATATAGGGTAATGAGATATAATGGAGAGGCGCCTAAAATCCCTCGATAAAGTTTGCTTCACTGATGTAAGCTGTTTTTACAGGATGTGTCAACAGGTAATTAGACCCAGGAGCAGGTAACTTCTTCCAGTGCTTGCAAAGAGACTTTCCCACAAGATTCATATGCACACAGTGCCTGATTCAACCACTAGATGACTTCCCAGGGGTATAGGTAATGGGTCTTCTGTCATCTATCTGTGACCCAAATATAAGCAGGCTCAATAAATGAGAGACTTGATGCTGAGAACAAAGATCAGGTGGCTGTGTGTGTAAGAACTCTGGACTGTGTGCGGCAGCCTCTCCTGTGCCTGTGCATGGATGGCATCCAAACTATGAGCCACTGTGTCTGAAACCTCAGAGTGCCAATCAGACAACCATTATCCCTGCAGACCGTTCTTGTGCTCAAAGACAGCTCCAGTAAAACCTTGTTTGGTTGGAGCTGTTTTCGTCTTTCCTGATTTCTCTCTTGCATCAAGCAAGAAGCCATAGTCTGACTGCTAACACTTTGACTCACATTTTGGTTGTTGCAGGCATTCATTTGTCCTTCTCGTTACTTCTAAACAACCGAACTCCTTAGTCTTGCCAGTAGGCTTACTTAATTCAAGATGGCGCAAATGTCATGCTACCACATATTTGCTGTTGTTGTTGTTTTAAAGAGAATGGTATTCCAGTATAATTTTGTTTCCTGCATATTCTACTTTATACAATAAAAAAATTTCTTTGCTGATGTTGCTGGCTCACCGAAGGGCTTATGTGTATAAAAGGTTAAGGCCTCGACCTGAAGAATGTTAATTGGGTTACAATGGAATTGGCTACATAATTTCCAGAGGTTAAACAAAGTGAAAGTGCAAGGTCTCTTATTCAAAGAGTCTCAGGAACTGCGAAATGGCAACAGCAGAGCATTAAAACAAGCACAGCGCCCTGCTGAACCTGGGGCCTCGTGCGACCCAACACAGCACATACTGGGAAGCTGGTCCTGCTTCGTAAAACTTCCAGAAGGTCAAAGGGCCTGGCTCAGTAGCAGTGCAATATTCGTATTGCGCTGAAGAACTGGCCTGGGGAATGACCATGCTGCCGCTGCTGAGCACAGATGCTTCGACTTGTCTGGATACCATGCTGACAATAAATGCTGGACACCTCCCTCAAAGCTGCTTCCACAGGCACATTCAGTCGGCTTCACAGAACTGTCGCCAATATCAGAATGAGCTCCGTGCAGCTCCTGATCTCTTGAGCCATTAGTTTGCAATCTGAACTTACAGGTCGTGTGCTTTTGATTGCTGAAGCCTGGTTCATAGCCAGCCTGCCAGCTGTAGGGGGTGCTGGCCAAACATACTTCTACTGCTGCTAGCTTACATTGATAGAAACCCACTCTGCCTGACCAGAGCCGGGAGTCCATATGAAAAAGGCTCAGTTGCTAAGTATCCCTAGGAGTGTGGGAAATATCCTTCGTAGATCCCACTATCTGAGGAGGTCCTCTGGCCTCCTTTGAAGAAGATGTGTCTCCCTTTAGGTAGACGAGGGCATTTGAGAGAACACACCTTCTGTATGTGTGGAAATATTTTTAAATTTCCAAGACATTTGGATGATTTCTAAGAACACCGAGAATACTTAGAGAAGAGATTAAGAAAACTTACAACCTGTGGAAGTAGGACATCGACATTTGATTCCCCCCCACCCCCCTCGCCACATACACACCTCTCTCTCAAATCTCTATTCACAAGACCAGGCAAAGGCAGGAAGAAGGAATGAGCTCTACATTGTCACAAGATGACAAGGTCTAATTGCTACAACTGTTTTCTTGAAGCAAAGGATGTCAAGTTAATGTTCCTGTTGGCAGTTTTGGTCAGCCAAAGGGAGCAAAGTTGGCTCCAGAAATGAGCAGTTCTGCTCTGCAGGGCCGCATGGAGCAGGGGCGGGATCTCTATACAAAGCCGGTAGCTCCCGGTTCCCTCTCACTTGAAACTGAGAAGCAAAGCAGCTAGCAGACTGTAAGCTTCTCTCTCCAACAGCGGAGGGTGGGCAGCTCTTTAAAAAGGGATGCAAGGACCAGGCTGCCAGCGCGGGCGCTGGGCAGGGTGCAAGCTGCCTTTTAAAGGTGTCACATGGGGAGGCCAGCGCTCACTGTCTGGGCTCAGACAGCCGACAGCTGGAAACACAGGGAAAGCTACCTGAAGAAGTTTCAGTTCAACCCTGGTAGAGCCTCTCTGTAAGAGCGCCCACCAGCACCTTCTCAGTGGGACCGATTGAGCCGCCTGCGGGGGTGGGGTAGGGTGTCCTAGCTGAGAAGGAAAGTACCGAGTACTTGGCCCCTGTCTCTTCTTTCCCACAATAACATTCAAGAAAGGTATCTTAATTCTCATAGGCTAGAGAGTGCAAGCCCCAGTTCTCACACGCTCAGCGTATAATGTGATGGGGGAGGGGCTGGCTACCACCTTTTGCTTGACCTCTTGTGGAAGGCTGGAAATAGCTATTTTTTTCCCATGTTCTTTTCTGGGGAGAGAAAAATAACAACCATCCTAACGTGTCAAATAAAACCCCCTTCACCAACAGAAAAATGCCTCAAGAACTGTGACATATTATTTTCGCTTTTCTTTTTTTTAATCTTGGGAATAATTTTAGATTTACAGAACAGCTGCACAGGTGAGTACAGAGATCCAGCGTGCCTTTCCCGAACATTCACAGCCAAGGCAACCAATGTCACGTTTGTCAAAGGTAACAAGATCAGTGTATACTACCTACTACTAAAACTGTGGACCCTCGGGCTGGCAAGGTGGCTCAGTAGGTCATAGTGCCTGCCACCAGATCTCACAACCTGAGTTGAACTCATGGGACTCATATGGTGGGGAGAAAGACTGACCTCCTCAAGTCCTCTGACCCTACACGCATCATGTATAGCATGGTGCACATGCTACACCTACCCAAGGACACAAAATGAATAAATGAGAATGTAATTAAAAACCCCTATGGATTCTTTTTGGATTTCATCAGTGTCCCTGCTAATGTCCTTCTCCCCATTGCTTGCTTTAGATTCAGTTGAGGATGCTACATTGCTCTGGGGGAAACACTGAAGTTTAGCTTTCAGAGAGCCAATGGAGGATTTGAGGATGAAAAAGGCTTATTTATAATTTTTCCTTGCTTTTCTTAGCGCGACGCACAGAACCCGAAGTGCTCTGTGAAGTCTTGCAGCCTCAATGAACTCTTAGTCAGTTTGAAGGAATGCTAATGCCGGCAAGGAGAGGCGCTTTGAAGGTTTATGAGGAAAGATATTGCAAGAAGGCAGAGTATTACGGTTTTGGATTGTAACATGTACTATTCAGGTATATTTCTTCAGTTCAAATTCCATGTTCAAAAAACAGTGTTTTCCACAAATAGAACCTTACACTGTGTGTGTGTGTGCACATGTGCGTGTGTGTGCATGTGTGTGTGTGTGCATGTGTGTGTGGCCACTTACCTTTGGGCTTAGAGATTAGCTTTGACATGAGGTATGGTGGTTTGAACGAGAATTGGCCCCAATAGGCTCATATAGTTGACTATTCGGGGTCCCCAGTGGAACTGACGGGGAAGGATTGGGCGTTATGGCCTTATTGGAGAAGCTGTGTCACTAGAGGGTGGGCTTTGAGATTTCAACTTTTCATACCATTCCCACTTATCTCTCTATGCCTTGTGGTTGTTGTCTCTGCACGTAAGTTCTCAGCTCCTGCTCTGGAGCCATGTCGGCTTGCCTGCTGCTCAGCTTCTGCAAGTGGTGGCCATGGACTCGCCCTCTGAGATTTTAAGCCCCATTGAATTCTTTCAAGTTGCCTTAGTCATGGTGCCTCTTCACAGCAATGGGAAAATAGCTAAAACATGATGACGAAGCACAGTGAGGGGTCAGGTTAAGCCAATTAGGTGGCTCAGTTCCTCTGAGTTACCGGGTCCGGTGTACACAACGTGGGATTGTTTGGGTCATGTTCTGTGGCATGGAGTACCTGGCTGTATTTGCCTGGGATTCTGCCTTTCTATTGCCTTGCTCATATAGTTGGTTTTCTCTTCAAAGGAAAATAGAACTGGATTTATTATTAGGAGTTCTTGTGCCTATGACAGTCTATGGACTTGGCCTCCTCTGGGGACACTGTAACATACCAGGAGCTGGGATTCTAGGGCTCACTGTGGTAGAGTCCTAGATCTCCCAGGATAATTCTAGCAGGCTTTCTTTAAGAGGATAGTTGGGAAAGATCCAGCATATTTAACATATTGGACTGGTCATTTAGGTCTCCATGCCCGATCTTTGTCTACATTAGTACAAAACTGCAGGACTATTACAGAGCCAGACACACAACTCTGTCCCCCAGCCCTTAAAGCCTACCTAACTATTGGTGCTTACCTTTAAAACTGCTAATATTTATTGAGTATTTGCTACATGTGAGGCCATCTGCTCTCTTGTTTGCATGCTTTTGTTTTATGTAATGCCTCATCATTTTAGTTACCTCAATTACAGTCATAACTTCAACGAGGCAATCTACATTTAAAATTCAATTACACTCACAGTTCCTGGCTGGGAAACAGTGAAGCCAGGAATCAAACTCAAAAGTGTCTGTCTTCAGATTTACCAGTATTCTTTTGCTTACTGAGACAGAATATACAGGTGGTTAGTAAATACACATTTTTTTTATACATACTTTCCACAGACAGAATCGTATGCTTGGTGTGTGTGTGTGTATGTGTGTGTGTGTGTGTGTGTGTGTGTGTGTGTGTGTGTGTGTGTGTGTAGCCATTTACATTCGGGCCTAGATACTTTGCTTTGAGATGAGGTGTGGTGGTTTCAATGAGCAGGACCCAGGCAAGAACTCACTGTGCCCCTTTAAAGCAAGTATTAATCTAGTTTTGGAAACCAATGATCTATACAATTTACTGAGTTTTTTTTTTTTTAGATGCAAAACTCTGTGCTTGATATAAAAGGGGAGGGGTAGGGATAAAAGGAAACCAGAGTGCTGGGATGGAAAGAGCTCATGAGAGCTGGGAGAGCATTCCAGATCCATCTCATTGATTTGGCCACACCGTGTGACCTCTTTGGGCATCAAACGACTTATTTGTAAAGTGAGCAGGTGAGATGAGCTGAACTCAAAGGCTGCTGCCAGCTCTTTGATTCCTGACCCAAAGCTTTGTGTCAGAGATGGCACAGAATAAATGCCAGATGTCATCTGTGCCCTCTAGGATCATGAAACAAAACTTTCCAACACACGAAACAACAGGGGAAGGTGGAGTGGTAAGTTGTCTACTGTAGGCTGTAGGCGACCTGCAGGCGAGTACCTACTTGAACTGCTACACACTTGCCAGTTTTAAGGATAAAGACGTAAGTCATGATTTCTTTCATTAGTTGAAAAAAAAAAAACAGGACATAGAGAATTGGAACAACGACAAGTATAAGACACTAGGTAATTAAGGAGTAGAGTATGCAGTGGTTTTTCTGTGGGTATGGCAAAAATGTCAGCAGCTCTTTGGCATGGTGGGGCATGCCTATAATCCCAGCACACTGGAGGTAAAGGCAGGAAGATCAGGCGCTCAGACCAGCCTGGGTTGTTTGAGAATCTTTTACAACAAACAAACAAAAATTAGCATCTAATATAATCTCTAAGTTACTCAGAAATCAAAATAAGTACCTTTTTTTTTTTCAAGCTTCCTAGTGATGGAGATTGGACTTGGAACCTTGCTCATACTAGGTGATTTTTCTAAGATTGAACTATATCCCCATACCTTTTATACATTTAAAAATCAGAATTAGTGGGACTGGAGAGATGGCTCAGAGAGCACTGGTTGCTCTTTCAGAGAACTCATGTTCAGTTCTCAGAGACCACAGCACAAACTCTGCAGTCCTGGGGGATGCCAACACCCTGTTCTGGACTCCTCTGGCATTGCATGCACAGATATACCTGCAGGCAAAACATTCACACACATAAAAATAAATTAAAAATCAATCGATCAGAACTAATTTTAAAAAATCACTGAGAACAAATAATTAAACATAGAAGTAAAGGCTGGATCATTGTTACAGGTTTTCTTTTTGGTTTCAAGTTCCAGTAAAGCTCAGTGCTGCAAGTGTGCCTGGTATTTTACCTTAGTGTTTTATGTTATCTATGAGCCCTCTTGTCAATTCTTGTTATTTGAGTCTATTGCTAGTGTGAGGGTGCTGAGGCTTGGAGGGGTCAAGTCATAGGAAGGGGCCAATGGCAAGGCTCACCCCTAGGTTCTTGCTCTCTGATGCATGCTTTTAAACTCTGTCCTGTATACCCTTTACAAACATACACAAGAAGTCCCTTCTGGGAGAAGGTGGTCCCCAGGTGCTGCTGCTTGGCTTAGGGCAACTGTGTTTTTGCACCTGTGGCCAACTGGCTCACTCATCACCCCTCGGGTTCCATGGAGGCTTAAAGCACAGCTGAGATCCCTCCCATCCAAATCATAGCTCTAGGGCCCTCATCACATTCTTGGGTGAGTGCTTCATTGATTTCATCTAGAGCTAGGGCTCTTCAGTGGAGAACATTCCAGCTGTGCTTTTTGCCTGACGCCACATATTAAAAAAAAGAAAGAAAGAAAGAAAGAAAGAAAGAAAGAAAGAAAGAAAGAAAAAGAAAAAAACCAGGGGCTCCTTGTTTATCCTTGTTATCTCTCAGCAAAGGAAACTGTACTGCATTCAGAACAAGCATTTGCTGTCCCAGGGCCCCATCTGTAGCCCTGAGCTCTATTTCCGGCAGGAAGTGAAACCACAGGAAGCAAAAGAGATCTTGATTTTCAAGTTATTTGTTTGTGGGCAGCCACTGTCTTGGCTGTGGTAGATCTAGGGAAATTAGCTCAGAGACACTGACCAGGGGGCCTATCAGGCACTCTGTGGTCATAAGCTGTTTGGATAGGCAAACGCTCACGTGTGCTCTGGGAGGCTGAGAGCTAGAAAAACGCCAAGACGATTGGCTATTAGTCACAATAGGGGCTTGAGATAACTAGATATTTGGCTTGTAAAACTTTCAAAAAATAATGTTAAACAGTCAGAATGAGGGCTGACTTTGGAGTTCACCTGATCATTTCTTCATTTTATAGAAAAAGGCCTAGACGCCCAGAGAAACTATGTGACCCTGTGAAAGGACATGTGACCACTGTGGCAAACAGGACACGAAACTGAGAAGATAACATTGTGAAGTGGCAGTTTTAAATTTCAGCAATACTTCAAACACATGCTTGCTTCATTATTATTTTTGTACTTTTTATTATTGTTGTTGTTGCATATTAACTGTACAGAAGAGTGAGTTCCGTCATGACACTTCACATATGTTGTACTGACTAGTTTTTTTAATTTTTATTTTATTTTTTATTTTTATGTCAGCCTGAGGGGGGTTGGAGTCATTGGGAAGCAAGTACCTTCAGTTGACAAGGCACCTTCACCAAACTGGTGGGTAAGACAAGCCTGGGGTGCATTTTCTTGGTTGATGATGGACATAAGGAGTGGGCAGCTCACCCAGGGTGGTGCTACCTCTAAATCAGCGGTCCTGGATGCTGTAAGGAAGCAGGCTGAGCAAGCTGTGGGGAGCAAGCCAGTAAACAGCACTCCTCCATGGCCCCTGCATCAGCTCCTATATCCAAGACCCTGCCTTGTGTGAGTTCCAGCCCTGACTTTCCACAGCAATGGAATGTGGCCTGAGAGTCATAAGCTGAAGTGAGCCCTTTCCTCCTCAAGTGTTAGTGGTATCCTATCACAGCCTTAGCAGCCCTAACTAAGATATGTATGTAACATATTTTGATCATAATTAATCCCTCGTTTCTCCCCTTCCCCACTCCTGGTGGTTTCCTTTTCCCAAAGTCCTCCTATTTTTGCATTCGTTTGCTTTCCAACTGAGGTTTCATATGGGAGAAAACATGCCATAGTTGTGTCTCTGAGTCTGGCTTACTTCACCTGACATGATGAACTCCAGTTCTGTTTTCTTGTAAGCAGCAAGAGCTAATTCTTCTTTCCCATTGAACAGTCCTCCCCTGTGTGTGCCTATTATCTAGTCATCTGCTGATAGGCTTCTAGGCTGATTTGATGGCTTGGCTATTGTGAACTGTGTTGCAATAAATATGGCTGTGCAGGTATTTCTGTGAAATAAAAGAGCATTATTTTTTAAGAGGACAATGAATAGTTTCACTCTTTTCTTTCTTTGTATCTTTCTTTGTTTCTTCCTTTCTTTGTTTCTTTGTTTCTTTGTTTGTTTCTTTCTTTCTTTCTCGAGACAGGGTTTCTCTGTGTAGCCTTGGCTGTCCTGGACTTGCTTTGTAGAACAGGCTGGCCTTGAACTCACAACAATCCGCCTGCCTCTGCCTCCTGAATGCTGGGAGTAAAGGCATGCACTACCACTGCCTGGATCGTTTCACATTTTTCATTGGTTTTTACTTATTTTCTCCTGGTTCACTGGGAAAATATGGTGATCTCCTTGCAATGCCTTCTGTGAAAGCCTGAGTGCGGTGTGATGATCGTTTCCATGGTGTAAGGTAATCTATGGCTATGTAGATCTCTGCCTGAGTCTGCACATACTGCCTTCTTATTTTATCTTTATGAGAAAATGTCTTTTCTCACATTGTGGAAAGGGGAAGCTATTTTTTAGGTTTCATAACATGCATAACTGACTCACATACCATTTTCAGATCCCGACATTTCTGACTATTTCAAAGGCTTTATTCCTCCAGGATGTTGGTTTTCTGGGCCGTCAAGGTGCTTATGCTGGACAGCTGAACTCCTTGCTCTCTTGGCACCTTCTTCTATCCCATTCACCTCCAAGACCAGCATAATCTGGATGTCCTGTTTCATAAGAGTTTAAAAAATCCATGAGGAACAAGAATTGATGAGAAAGGCCTGTTTAGTGACCTATAGCCAATATAAACCTTTGATATTTGCTTGAAAAAAAATTAAGTAAATCTGATGGATGCACAGAGTAGAGATGGAAGGTGGGACTTTTAGGTCATGTGTCAACCCAATTGTGATAATTGCTTGCCATCAACTGCACAGGGAGTACGTAGTACATTTATGCTATCCAGTGTATAGACTGTATCTCCCCTGAAAACATTCTAGTCCTTATGGATGACTCTGATTTCATCCTGTTATCTGAGCCTGTGGCAGAGCTCTTCTTCTGCATGAACTGCTCTCAATGCTTGTTGGCTCCAGTAGCATCTTCAGCTCCAGCTCAACTGTCCCTACTTCTGAGAAGGATTTCCTTAGATCTTTAGATAACTGGACCATTCTCTTTGCCACCACGTGATCATGTACATAACTCTGATGTAGCTAGTCACTCCTTGTCTGTATCTTGTCACATGGGGACAGGATCAGGTGGCAACTGGCCGGCTAAACCAGGGCCTCATGCAAGGCCTGGCAGTTGGGTAGCTATTGATAAGCTATTGATAAGGTAAACTCTGTCTTCAGATTCTGGTGTCCTAGAAAAGTGTGTCATGGGGGTGTTTGGTTATGGGCTCATATGAGGACCAGGCTCTTTCTCTCTGTCATTTGGAAGGAGGTAGTTGCAGACACCACAACCCGATTACACACACACACACACACACACACACACACACACACCTCTTGATACCTATAATACCTTCACTTCTAAGGAAGAAAATCTGCCAGCAAGACATCAACACTTTGGACACTGCACTTCTGTGCCTATAAACATTCATAGCAACTTGCAGCTGAAAAAGAAAACTTGATTTAAAAAAAAAAGATTTCCAGTTTTCTTTAATACTGCTTCAAAAAAGTGAAATATTTATTGAAGTGTAATCATTATACTGTGTGGATTCCAAATTACCTTTTTATGTAGTTATCCCTTTCTATCTATATGATTTTATGCACTGACAACATATTTGTCAGTCCACAAGTATTTATTGAGAGCCCTGCAGGGTGTCTAACATAACATTTTTCATGCATATCATACTTTTCTTAAGTATTCTCCTGATGTTATAACTCTGATTCTAATGCAGTTACAGAAAGAAAAATTATTTCACAGGAAAGTGTTTTGAAGTTTATAACCCAGAGATTGGTGACTTTGATATGGAAAGGGCCAACTATAATTTATTTGCCTGCTGCATGCCAGGCCTTACACCCTGAAATTGACATGCATCACCCTCATTTCCTTCTTACACATCCTACAGGCACATGCTATTATAACACACTTCAAAGATTTATTTTTCTATTACGTTTTAAAGCTTTTCTATGTAAATCTGTGTGTGGGTATGTGCCTGTGGGTGCAGGAGCCTATGAAGACCAGAGGCATCTGCTCTCCTAAAGCTGGATTTAAGGTGGTTGTGAGCCTCCTAATGAAGGTGCTTTGAACTGGGCTAGGGGTCACCTGGAAGATCAGTATTTACTGTTAACTGCTGGGCTATCTCTTCAGTTCCTGATATTATACTTTATAGCCAAGGAAAGAGATGCAGAGCTCACAGTATCCTATGGTCTCAGAAGGCCTGCCCTTCTGCATTTACACACCTCACTATGTATTAGCATCTCATTACATTAAACAACTCAGATTCGATTAAAGGCAAACATCTGGCTTGATTACAATTGCCGGTATGCTATCAATTTCTTAACGCTGAGCTTTTCTAAACCTGAAATGTCCCATTTGATGATTCTGACTTGTCTCTGTGTCTCTATTTTTCTGTACTCGTGAAAAACAGGACTCACACTGAGACCCTTCCTAGGCAGCTGGAAATAATGTGAAGATTTCACACACACCCCTCCTTCCATCAGGCACAAAGAACAATTTGCAGGACTGAATCTAGACTCAAAAGCCTCACGATTTTGGCCACATACTCATTCTTTGTGCTCTTGCTTTGTGGAGAGCTCCTTGCTTTCTTCTTTGTGTTTCACGTGTTTGGTGTGGCTCTTTGTCTTCCCGTCACAGCATCTGTCTTTATTTCACAAAGGCCCTAGAGAAAAGTAAACAATGGCTTTTATGTAATATCTGTGGTCATTCATTCATTTGTTCTTTCACTCATCAGTCAATTCTGAGTTCTTTCTTGTGTCTAAAGGATGTGTGAAAATGCTCACTGTCCGCCCCTGGGGGCCTATTAGGCATGTACTAACACAGCTGACTGAAATGAGATATTTATTCTCCATTATTCCTGCAAAGGCATCTAAGAGACTTCAGGAGAGTAAGAAATTAATTAAATAGGAGGGATGGCAAGAAAGAAAAAGAACAAAGACACCAACAGCCTGAGAAACCTTCAGCTGGAAGTCAGTCACATCAGAAGCATTTCTTGATCACTTCGTATGTATTGTTTGAAATGTTGGAGGCACAAAGATGGAAAGCATTAGTCATACATCTCAAAGCACTAATGGGCACAAAGATAGGAAAAGACACACACCCAACCATGGGGTGGACACCAACACCAAAATTTAATACCACAGCCAGAGAGGCAAGCGAAAGGCTCTTTGCTTTGGACCTTTGGGAAGGGACAGACTAAGAATTCCCAGAGGGTGTGGGTTTAAAATGATAAAAGTTGCTTTTAGGGTGTTTGTGAGGGAGTCAACTGGCAGAGAAGCATGAACCAGCAAGGTACGGTAAGGAAATTCGAGGGTCTAGCGATGGAAAAAGGGGGGTGTGCATGCGGGCAATGGTGAAGGGCAATTTAGGCTGAAGTGCAAGCCTATGCCTCAAGAATAAGATTTGAGTGTATTCATAAAAGACATAAATAGAAGAAAAACCAAAAATTCCAAAATTTAGTATTGTTTACATGCATGTTATTATGAAGTTTCTCTAAAGTATTTCCAGTTATATATTTAAAAGGAAATACAAATGATAAATAATGAATAAAATTTACAACTTGGCATGTTGACATAATTATGCAGGTACAAGAATAATGCAGAAAGAGCGCTATATCCTTGGTCTGTTTTCTTCTGTCAGTACTATCTATTGAAACTAATCAGGGCGTAGACAGCACCATGGCCAACATAACACACCAGCGCAGGAGTTCTTATGTCAGTCTTTTACAACATGCATGAGATGCACATTTCCCTTCACATTATTCCTTAATTCTGGAAAAATCTATCTCTATTCTGAGTGGCGCTTTTTGGTGTCCAGCCTCAGTCCTGGATCACATTTTTTTTTCCTCTTCCCATTTTGTGCAAAAATTCATAGATCTACGTTTTTATTTTCGCCTGGGATTCATTTTGAGTTAACAAGGAGTGATAGGTGGGTGGGAGGGGGTTAACAAGGAGGGGAGGTGGTGTTTGCTTCTCTATGTCCAGTTGCGCCTGGGCTGTTTGTGCAAAAAGTTCTAGTTTCTCTTCTGAATCGCTTTTGCACCTTTATCTAGAAGGAGTTGGCACGGGAGTGCATGCCTGTGTCTGCGTGTTCCCTGGCCTGCCCCTGTCTCCGTGTGTGTCTCTACCAATTCTCACCAACTTAGTTATTAGAGGCATGCTAGGATGAAGAAAAGCGGTTCTTCCTGCTTTATTCTTTTATTTCAAAAACAGTTTTAGCTATTGAGTTTCCTTTGCACTTCTCCATTAATTTTAAGATAATTTAGTTTGTATTTAAAATGTTGCCGAGATTTTTGACAGGAGTTGTGCAAAATCTATATATTTGGTGGAAACTGGTTTTTTTTTTTTCCCTTCTGAGTGTTCTAGACCATGAGTGTGGTGTGTTTGTTTACATTTTTGATTACTTCAATTAGTATTGTTTAAGATTTAGGACGCAAATCATATGCATGTTTTGCTTCATTGACAGCTGATCATACCTAAGTGATTTGGGGGCTGGTGTAAATGGTGTGCTATTTTTAATTAAGGTATCTTCGTGTTCATTGCTAGGAAATGCAATGAAGTTTATCATGAGTCCTGTGGCATTTGTAAGCACTTGTTAGTTCTGGGATGTGTTTGTTCATTTGTTTTTATAGTTTCCATGGAATAGCCTGTGTAGACAATGGTTTAATTAACAAATGGAGGCAGTTTTATTTCACACTTCATCATTTTTCTCTCTGCCTGCCTTTTATTTCTTTTGTCTTATTATTACTCTCATATTTTCAACAGTCTATTGAATAATCATCGTGGGAAGCCATACCAGTCTTACTTGAGATCTTAAAGGGAGAACAGCTGGATTTTTTTTTTTTTTTTTTTTTTTTTTTTTGCCACCGAGTACAGTGTTAGCTATAGGGTTTTTCGTAAGTGCTCTTATCAAGTGGGAATAGTGATTCTCTCTTCACATTTTCCCAAGAATATTGATCATGGTATATGATTTTCTGTGGTCAACAGATGGGTAGATTTTACTGATTATTTTTACAATTAAAGTATAATTATGTACTTTTATCCTAGACCTTATCATCTCCCAATTCATCCCATGCCACTCTCGCCCCCCATTGTTCCTGGCATCTTCTTTAATTGTTATTATTACACACGCACACACACACACACACATACACACAAGCACACATGCGCACACACATCATATACATACATACATACATACATACACACACACGCACACACACACACACACATACACACAAGCACACATGCGCACACACATCATATACATACATACATACATACATACACACACACGCACACACACACACACATACACACAAGCACACATGCGCACACACATCATATACATACATACATACATACATACATACACACACACACACACACACACACACACACACACACACACACATATATATATTTAAATAATGCAATAGTATATAAATACAGCCCACTGAGTTAGGTCACTGTTGCTTGCATGTACATGACTTCAGGGGTGACCACCTTGCTATTGGATAACCAATTTCGGGGACTCCTTCCTGGAGGAAGACTACTTCTCATGCACCCAGGATTCTTTAGATGCTGTAGTTCTTTGTCTAGGAGTGGGGTCCAGATTTCCCCCTTCAGTGATAGCATATCTGTGGTACTGTCTTTGTCCTGGTCTTGCTTAGGCAGCCATATTGTTTAAGTACCATGACCATAGGTTCCCTGTCATTTCCAGGAAACACAAAGGCACAATGAGTTTCCTGGTGCTCTGTCTCTTCAAATCTTTCCGCTCTATTTTCAATGATCTTCTCTGACCCTTAGGTGCAGAAGTTGTGCTGTTGACTCCACCATCAGTTTTTCTCCACAGTTTGACCAGTTGTGGTTTTCTGTTAACACTCTCAGTTGCAAAGAGAAGTTTCTTCAGTGGGGGGTTAGGAGCTACACTTATCTGTAGGAATGAAAATAAATGTTTAGAAGGCAGTTAGGAATTACAGGAGGGCTAAATAAAATGGTAGTTTTATTATTTTTTAAATGTGGAAGACAGCTTGCTCCCCTGGAATAGTCTACTTGGTTACAGTGTACAGTGGGTTGTTATCTATTTTTGAATTCTATTTTTCCAAGGGTTCTCTGTTTGTATTCATGAGGGACAGTGGTTTGCAGCTTCCCTTTTCTCAGTATTTGTGCTATCTTTATCTGGTGTTGGAATCAGGCTGCAGTGACTTCAGGGAATGAGTTGGGAGAGGCTTGCTTCTCTTCTATTTTCTGTGTAGAATTGGTATTGATCTGTTATCAAACACCTGGCACAATTCTCCTGTGAAGTGATATGGACTTGGAAATTTCTCTTTTGGAAAATTTAAAATTACCAACTCAACGTGTTATAATTCCACAGATATGAAACGATCTGCTTAGTGTGGGGTGGGTTTTGAAGAGTTGGCTTATTTGTTAAATTTAAGCAGATAGAATTATTTATGAGATTTACTTATGATTTTTAATGTCTACAGTATCTGTAACAATATTTATTCTATATTGTCTGGCACTGGCAGTTCATGTCTTTTTTCATTTTTACTTTTGTTGTTGTTGTTGGTACCAGTTTTACTAGAGTTTTGACAGTTTGAAAAAACTAGAATTTTCATTGACTTTTCTATTTTGGTTCCATTCATTTCTGCTGTTAGTCTGATTATATCCTTCTTCCTCCTCACCTTGGGCTATTTTACTTTTTTTAAAGGAAGTTGTAGAGGTATGACTGAGATTATTGATTTTTTTAACCTCTTCCCCTTTCCAATGTGTTGTCTGTGGTACATTGTACTTGTCAACACTCCTCTTTATGTTTTGATGTGTTATATTACACCTTTCATTCATATAAATGCATTAAAACTTTTCCCTTCAGATCTTCACCAACCCTACATCTGACAAAGGTCTAATATCCAAAATATATAAAGAACTCAAGAAATTAAACACCACCAAACCAAATAACCCAATTGAGAAATGGGGCTTGGAACTAAACAGAGAATTCTCAACAGAGGAATATCAAATGGCTGAGAAACACTTAAAGAAATGCTCAACCTCCTTAATCATCAGGGAAATGCAAATCAAAACAACTCTGAGATTCCATCTTACACCCATCAGAATGGCTAAGATAAAAAATTCAAGCGACACCACATGCTGGCGAGGATGTGGGGAGAGAGGAACACTCCTTCATTGCTGGTGGGAATGCAAACTAGTACAACCACTTTGGAAATCTATCTGGTGCTGTCTCAGAAAAATGGGAATAGGGCTTTCTCAAGACCCAGCTATTGCACTCCTTGGAATATACCCAGAAGATGCTCTAGCACACAACAAGAAAATTTGCTCAACCATGTTCATAGCAGCCTTATTCATAATAGCCAGAACATGGAAACAACCTAAGTGTCCCTCAATAGAAGAATGGATAAAGAAACTGTGGTACATATACACTATGGAATACTATTCAGCTATTAAAAACAAGGAATTCCTGAAATTTGTGGATAAATGGATTGAGCTAGAAATGATCATAATGAGTGAGTTAACCCAGAAGCAGAAAGACTCAAATGGTATATACTCACTTATATCTGCATATTAGCCCAAGGGGCATGTCCCACAAAAGCCTTCACTTACCAGGAAACTGAGACAGAGGGGAGGACATTCTAGTGGGACTCTAGATGAGAGAATCATGGGAGAATGGCAAAGTAGAAGGATCCAGAGGGTCCTAAAAGCCTACAAGTAGAACATTATGATAAGCAGATTTGGGCACAGGGGTCCCACTCAAACTAAGGCACCAGCCAAGGACAATACAGGCGGTAAACCTTAAACCCCTACCCAGATCTAGACAATGGACAGAACACTCTCCACAGTAGAGTGGAGAGTGGGATATTACTTTCTCACATACTCTGGTGCCTCACCTTTGACCATGTCCCCTGGAGGGGGAGGCCTAGTGGCACTCAGAGGAAGGACAGCAGGTTACCAAGAAGAGACTTGATACCCTATGAGCATATACAGGGGAAGGTAATCCCCCTCAGGAACAGTCATAGGGGAGGGGAATAAGGGGAAAATGGGAGGGAGGGAAGAATGGGAGGATACAAGGGATGGGATAACCATTGAGATGTAACAAGAATAAATTAATAAAGGAGAAAAAAAATCTTTTCCCTTCATTGACCCACCAATTATTTAAAAGAATCTGATTTAAGTTCTTCTAAATGTTCAGAAAAAAATTTCCCATTACTTTTCCTGTTATTAAAGTTCACCTAGAGACTACTGTGCTAAGAAATTCTGTGTGACTTTAATTCTTTGAAATTTGTTGGGGTTTGCTTTATGGCTCAGGACATAACCTGTATTGTTGTATGCTCTGTACACACTAGGAAAGAGTTTATATTCTGCTTTTGTTGGGTGAAGTGTTTGATCATTGTCAATTAAATTCTGTTGGTTGGTGGTCTAGACAAGCTTATATATGTTTGATGATTTTCTGAGTTATTTAAACACGATTGAGAGGGATGTACGAACTATATAATTATAATTACAGGCTTGTCTGTTTTTCCTTAGTCCTATTAGTTTTTGTTTCACATATTTTGTGGCTCTCCTGTTTAGTGAATATATATTTAGGATTGTTCTGTCTTTTTTTAGAGAAATCAATCTTTTTTATAATTATACAGTGCCCTCCTTTGTATCAGAAATTGTTTTTTTTACTCTGCAATCTACTTTATCGTGTATTAACACAACTATCCCAATTTCCAGTTGGTTGATATTAGCAAACCAGATCTTTCTCTATCTTTTACATTTCTTCCAGTATTGTGAAATTTGGAGTGAGTGTTATGCACTCAGCCCATACTTGGGTTACACTTTCAGTTATCTTTTCCAATATTTGTCTTTTTACTTATGTATTTTGGCTGTTTACACTTAATATAATTACTGTTAGTGCCTAAGTATGATATTACATTTCTCCTTCTCTCTGTTCTGCTTTAGGGATTTTTCTGTTTTATTTTCCCTGCCTTCCTGTGAATTAGTTGAATAATTTTAGAATTCCATTTTATTTATTTGTTTATTGTTTATTTGAGTGCATCAGTCTGTTTAGCTATGAAAAAATAGTTGCTCTAAGAGTCACATTATATACATGTCCTCTTATTCATACTTTTATTTTTTGATATTTCATTTATTTGCAATCAACCATATTTGAAAATACCACATGGAAAAATTCCAGAAATAAATACTTCATAAGTTTTAAATTGTATGCTCTTTTCTATATTATGGTGAGATCCTGTGTGTCTTTCTTTGTCATACTCAGAATATAGTATCCTTTCATCTAGTATATTTATGTGGTGTGTGCTTCCTGTTAGTTACTTAGGAGGCTATCAGATTGACTGTTGCTGTACTTTTATGTTTGTAGTCAAGTAACCTTTATCTTGCTCAACATTGGCCCCCAACACAAGAGTAACGATGCTGACAGTTGCGATGTAATGCCTTTAATGAAAATTATTGACTTAATAAGGGTATAAAAAAGGTGGCGAGGTAAAGATTTGCAGTAAGAACAAATATTCTGTGAAATATTAAAGAGGGAAATTTTTGTGCTATCTTTGCTGTTGTACCTTGAGTTATAACAGTTATGGCTGAAACACTGCAGAGCTTGGACAAGATGGAAAAGTCTCAGAGTGTGATCCAATTGTTGGCAATGTGTTTCACCCAAACCCAGTATACAAAAACTTCAGAAATGGATTTTCTGAAATGAGGGATACCAAACCACTTAAGGCTTATATGGAATAGTTACACAGAGTCAGAAATAACTTTGGACTGAAAAATGAAAATTAGTGGGAAGCTGTAACTGCCAATGAAGGAGCTGCTGCCACATTTCTGGCAATGTTGAAATTAATTAAGGAGAACGACATCATCCAAAGCTAGTCTTTAATTATGATTAAGCTGGATTTCGCCAGAAGAATATACCCAATAGATCTACATTCATTAAACTACAAAAGAGGCACCAGGGAACTGACAGGGGGTATGTAGCAACACTTCTGGACACAACAAAACCAGATATAGCATGTGGAGGACATCACACACACACACACACACACACACACACACACACACACAAGTAAAACAAAGCAAAAAACCCACCAAAATTATCTTTCTGTGTTCTGGCTTCATAACCAGATGATGTGGGTGATAGACATTTGGCTTATAGGATGATTCTAACAGTGCTTCATTCTATGGAAAACTACCTAGAAGTCCTTGGAGGAACTGGAATTTACATTCTTCCTCATAATGGACGCTGCTCTGGGACAATCTGAATCTGTGCTGTGGAAATGAAAATGCAGAGGTTGTATTTTGTATCTCCAAGCAGAACCTTGTGGATCCACCCCTTAGCTGGGGTACCATTTGGTTATGTCAAGGCTATATATGTCTGCCACAGGAACTTGGGGGCATTTGAAACAGACCCCTTGTCTGGACATATTCAGGTCTGGAAAATCATTGACTATTTCCCAACCAATCACATTCATCAACTTACAATGATCCCAAACCATTGTCATCCTCTTTCTTGACTTCTTACTGTCGGTGTCATCTTGGCTCAGTGATGAAGGACCATTAGGAGCAGATGGACCTCCTTTTGATAAACCATCAGGAGCTCAGCATAGCCTGACACTGCATCACAGCATAGACAATGCTCCCCTACCTTTAAGTCATAGTGGAGCTGTTGTACCATCTCACACCATCACAAGCAGGAGGAGGACAGTACCATAAGGTATCTGGGGGAGACCACACATACGCAGCATGCTGTGGTAACTGTTCTATTTTATTGTGATTGTTCTTACACTCCTACCATATCTAACTCATAAGTGAAAGTAGATATGTACCTATAGAGGAAAAATGTGTTGTAAATGGTGCTCAGTCCTATTCACAGTTTCAGACACTGCAGGTCAGAATGGGTCTAGTGTTCACACTGTTTACCCAAGCCAGTTAGCTCACCAGTTTGAAGGAAGCATGCATGTGTCACCTTCTCCTCACCCCCTTGCTGATCCCCACATGGCAATGGTCATCAGCGTCCCCTCCCCCTCCTTCATTTAGAGTCATATCAGAGCAATAATGCTTACTGCAACTCAACAATGGCAAGAGTGCTGATTCTATTTTTATGTTTTCTGGAACTTCGAACAGTTCCCCTGCCTTCAGTTATCAGCTCAGTCCTTTGTCTTCAGTTATCAGAGCTTGGTTACCATGGAGCCCTTCGGATGTGGTCTGTTTGAGGCTACTCAGCTGCTTTTGTCAGTAGGTTTATGTCTCCTTCTGAACTTAAGACATGGCCAGCCAGTATATATACTCCCTTAGGATCATCATATTTCTCCTTTCTAATTCCATTGATAAAAATATTAGCCCTTAGCTGGACATAGTGGCATGGTTTTGAGTTGAAAGCTGGTAGATCTCTGTGAGTTTAAGGCTTGCACAGTGAGTACCAGGTCATCCAAGACTACAAAGTGAGACATTTTTTCAAAGAAACAAGCAAATTAAAAATAAATTGCATCTTTTGTTTTAGTCCCACAGGTCTCTACACAATTACTTTTCCTCCCTACTTAATTTTTTCTGTTGCTCAGTTTGGGTAATTTTTGTTGTTCTGTCTTTTCCTTTAATATTTGTTCATTTATTGAACATTTAATTTGACTTATTGTGTTTTTTTCAAACATTTATTTGTTTATTTTGTCTGAGAGGGGGGGGCACAGATGCCACAGCATATACGTAGAAGTCAGGGAACAACCCAGTGAGTTAGTTGATTCTCCCCTTTGAACCTAGATCATCCGGTTTGACAAGGACCCAATTTAAGTTTTAAGTTCTATGATTTGTTTGATGATTCTTTTTTGATCTTTTATTTCTCTACAGATACTTCCAGTATTTTTGTTTGTTCCACGTGTGCTTGTAGTGCCCAAGAGCACTTTTATCATAGCTATTTTAAAATCCTTGTCAGGCCATTGCAATCTTGCTCTCATCCCAGTGTCAACTGCTACTGATGGCCACTTTTCCTTCAGTAGATCTCGGTTGTATGATGAGTGGGTTTTCCATCAAAACCTTAACATTTTCATGGTTTGTTCATTTTTGTTTACTTTGTTTGAATTTTTTTGTTTGCCATTTTTGGTACCAGTGTGGTACCCGCGATAGGGAAACAAAATTATTTTTGTTGCTACTTTGTAACTGTAATTTTGCTACTGTTATGAATCATAATGTAAATATTTGTGTTTTCTGATCTTAGGTGACCCCTGTGAAAGAATCCTTCAACCCTCAAATGGTCTTGACCCACAGGTTGAGAACCACTGACGTAGGGCATTTTGGGTTCTTCAACAACTCTGCTTTCTTCTCTCCACCTTTTAGTGTGTTATCTTTATTTATGTATGGTCCCCAAGGTCATTAAGTTGCACTAGATGGGTAAAAGAAGTGTAGGCACATCACCATCACCCTGGAAGGAGAAGTATTGAATGTAAATATTTTATTCTAGATCCTAGTCTTTCCCTGTAAGTATTTAAAATGAAATTCTTGCATCTAGTTGAAGTTCATCTAAAATTTCTAAAATTTATTTAACACATTTGAGCATTTTGATAAAAATAAAATGATCTTTAGTTTCAGTTTTAGCATTCAAGTTATCAATCAAAAATGAGTACCCCTCAAAAAATGGGTACCCCTTAAAATGGATACCCCTCAAAAATGGGTACCCCTCACTTTACTCACAAATACAAATGTAATGATAATAGGAACCGCTTAATGTTGCACAATGTTCTCAACTGTTATCTTTATCTGTTGCAAACATTAAGGTAGCAGTGACTCTTCCTGGGACCTCACCTTAGAATAGAAAGAAAAGAAAAGGACACTTCCGAATTCCCTGGGAAACAGTAATCTAGAATGCAAAAACTGTTGCATTTACAAGACAAGGAAGGACTGGACAAGTTAATTTGTCTTTTCCTTACAGCTGACTGCTTCCATCGCTCAGCTTCTCCCCGTGGCTAAATGTCAACGGGCCAGAACCTTCAAACCTTCATGGCATTCAGATGTGGCAATCTTCTTTTTCAAAGATGTGAGCAAAAGAAGTGAAATGTTTCCCAGGGAGTGTGGAAGGGAGTTAGAAGCAAGAGCAGGTCATCTGACATGAGCACAGTCCTGGGTGGCAGAGGCAGGGTTTGTAAACCCTGTGAGACCTTCTAGTGAATTGGCCCAAGACAGGGCCCCTCTTGCCTGGTATCTCAAGATGTTGTTGTTAGTTGTTTTTTTTTTTAAACTGTTTGAGTTATTCAGCATATTTTTTAAAAAGACCTTTCTCATTTATTTTCTTGTAATCTACTATAAAACCATTAACAATGTAAATGAGGCAAAACTAAATATTTCCACATTTAATCGAGAATTAATATGAGGTAAACACAGCCCAGAGGATGCCGAGAAATGCTTCTGTACAATTTATGATAGGCTCTGAATGGCTGTGCACCACCGGATCTTTGTGTAGGGATACCATGTGGCAGAAGGGTATTTTTCCCTCTGAATTATTGAGGGAAGTAGACTTTTTTTTTCTCTTCATGGTCAATTTCATTTTTCTAACTAGAGTCAAATGCTTGATATGATAATTAAAAATACATCAACTCACCCAGAGCAGTGCAGTTTTGTGTTTGGTTAGATGACAGGATAATTGCCAACCCTTATCTTCAATTTTCAGCCTTAAATCTCTTTCCCATTTAGTTTTAATTGACTCTGGGCTTCCATCCATACTTAACTTCGAGTTCATTTGCTGCAATTGTTTTATATGAACAAAATCCTTCTTCCAGTGGATTCAATAAATCTAGGTATCTGATTCATCTATGTCTTTATGGTTAATATTTTAAAATTATAAAGCCAGGGTCTTTGGAATGTGAAGCCTAGGCATAAATGTCTGTTTCAGAATGACGTCACCAGTGACTATGGATTAGCTCCTAGGCATCCATCAACTTATCGAGTCACATTTGAAAATCGCTCCTCGCTTTGAAAAGATTTATAGTTTTATTTTCTGTGCTCTTAAAACTCCTGTTGATTTTTCACAACTCTCATAGCAGGTATTTTTGAACATTTAGGTCTTTTCACAATGATTTCTTCTGTTTCCCAAACTGCCAATTACTTGATTTTAGCTTAAGGCTAACTTGCCACCTTTGGCAGTGATGTTGATACAGAGCTCAGCACGGCCCTGTTCATTGGCTACCGAACAGTGATTAAAACATTTTCAGGGGTTAGGATAGGGGAGTTGGGGAGGAAGTTAGAGATGGCTATAAAAGTTGTATATGAGCTGTATGCTTTTTCAGAAAAATGCAAAGATGCTGGTAGTTTGGTGAGATTGAGGGCTTGCCATGGTGTGTAGCTTCTTTATGCCTGTGACCCCAGGTTAAAGCTACCTGGGTTAGACCACGTGGTGGCAGAGGCTTTGAACAGCTATTATGTGGTCACAGTCTAAATTACCTGCATGGTGGTGGTACTGCCACTGTTGCACTTCCGCAGGAAGGGACCAGATGAGGTAATTTGCCTGTTAACCAGGAGTGTAAACGGAGTCTTAATACTCAAAAGACAGCAAGGCAGAGCATTTGACCGATGAGCGAGTGGCCTTATAAAGATAAATAAAGGTTTCTTCCTCTGTTTCCTGATGATTAAGAACAAAAGTTATATATAATAGCAACGTTGAAATAGATGCAATGGGCTGCGTTTCATGTGCATGTCTTTGACAGCTCATGCCAGAGGACTCTGGTCCCATTGCACACCTAGATATGCAAAGTAGGAGAGGAAGGTAGGTGCTGTGGGGGAGGAGTGCAAAGAATTCCTGGGAGAGAACGGGAGACAGAAGCCTTGCTGTTGCACATTAAGGCATGGCCAGGGAGAAATCCCCAGAGTATGTTCTAGAAATGGGACAGCTAGTGTCAGATGTTAGCTTGTTCTCTCTGGGTGAGAAAATGTAACCCATCCTTCATGACCTAAAAACCATCAGTAAAAATTCTGCTAACGTGCAATGCTTGTAAAAATGGTTGCTCTTAGGGGAACGGGGGAGGGCCGGGTGAAGAAGGCACAACATTATGGAGAGCAGAGAGTAAGAATTCAGCAAAAGAGGGTGGGAAACCGGAGCCAGAGGTGAGAAAAGAATTCAGGTTCCCTAGCAATTCTCAGAAATCTCAAAGCAGGCATTTGACTTTTTTTTTTTTCTTTAGGTAATAAAAGGAGGGTTGTGCCAAAGAGATGCACATTTCAAGGTGCATAATGACCTCCGCTGATCCCCCAAGCAACTCTAGTCTGAAGCATCTATCTTTCCAGAGCATTTGTACTCTGACCCCATGGTTTGTTCTCCTTTGACCCTGGGCACATTGGCACTGACCTTCAGAGCTGGAGAGTGCTGGCCTTCCCTTAGGCTTCTGAGACAGTGACTGCCAGGCGTGGAGGGTAGGGGTGAGGGAGTGGAGGGTAGGGAGTGAGAGGTGGGGGAGTAGGGTAGTGAGGGGGAAGTGGGAGGGTGGGGGGAGTGGGAGAGTGCGGGGTGGGGGGTAGCGTTGCAGAGCATGCTTTAAATAAAGGCGAGAGTGAAGAAATTAATGCAACTCTAAGAGTACCATGGAGTCATCTGAAAAGTGCTTATGAAACTTCATTGTAAGTCTCTGACTTGGTCACATCTTGTTCCTAGGGATAACAATACTGCTTTTATCTGGCAGAGGAGATCTTATTACAGGATGTGGGGGTGGGGATTTGGGGTGAGGAGTGAGAGACTGGGAGAAAGGGTTGATCCGTGGGTACTAAACTGTAGTTCCATGAGAATGGAGAGTCCTTGTGTGCACTGGGGACCATGTGGGTATAAGTAGCAGAAATGCACCTTACATTTCAAAAAGCTAGAAGTGAGGGCTGGAGATTGGTATCTATCTATAAGCTGTTTGAAATATCACACACACACACACACATGCACACACACACGCACACGCACATGCACACATACACGGTAGGCACAAATCAGTATAAGACATGATAACTCCCTGTTTTTGCACACTTTTCATTTGTATGTATCAAGTAAAGATAAATTTAAAAATAATTTATAATCTCAGCACTCAGGAGTCTCAGACAGGAGCATCAGTGAGTTTGAGACCAGCTCAGGCTGTGCTGTGAGGCTCTATCTTGAAAGCCAATTAATTTTCATTAATTAAATTAAATTAATTAAATATTCTTAAAATAAAGACTATCCTGAGCTGTGCTGAGCCCTTGCCTCTCACAGGGATGTGGGGCTCTGACTGTCAAAGAATATGAAACATGCTTTTGCCCAGCAATGAGATTGGGCTGGGATGGGGGAAGGGAGTGGCACTCTGATGCTTCCTTCTCTCACTTGGTGGCTAGCTGCCCTTGGCCATGCGATTTAGTGTGTGGACTTGCACTGTTTTCATTGAGAATAGGCTGAGCACGCCAAAGCTTCCCTGCTTGCTAAGTTTGCCTTATGTGACTTTAACTCTGCACAGAAATTCCTTCCTGAGGAACTCTTTGGTGCCTGTTAAAGGGCCTCTGTGGGAGGTGAGCAGGGAAGGGTGATACAGGGCTGCAAAGGGCGGAGCCAGAGGTAGGGCCTATAGACAAATAGACTCACTACTAGTTTAATTTGATCATCTAGCCCGACATTCCGAGTCATTTTCTCTAAGAATTTGCTATGAAGCGGACTCTGGAGGTATGGTGGTGTCTCTCTGCAAGGTGAGAAAAGATATACTTTTGAGGGATGACCACATCAAGTCTTATATCTCACTACAGGTCCCTCGAGGGCTGGAGGTGTCTGTGGGAGTGTAGGAAAGGGGAAACAGTGTCTGAAGGTGATGGCTGCGTGTTGGGGCATCCTCCGGGAGCCTTTCACCCATAGTGATTCATCTACCCAGCATTTACAGGGTGTACGTGATGCACTAGGTGTTATGAACACAGATGGAAGAATGCAGGCCCCTCAGGGATGGTGTGCACCCCAATTTCTGCCCTGAGTGCTCGTAGATCATGAGTTCTGGCAATGGCTTTTGAGGTTCACATGACTTGGCTCAGTTGCCTCTTCAGTTCATCCCCTACTTTGTCCTGTCAGGCAGCCTAAGACATGCTGGCCTCTTGGCTGTCATCAGAACCCACCTCCACCTGCTCCCTTCAGGGATTTTTGCCAAGAATGGTCTTCCTCATGATCTTCATTTACTCAAATGTTACTTCACTCTGTTCTCTCTAGTTAAGGTGGCAACTGGCCCCCTCCGAATATGCCTCATCTTTATCTTACACTACACTTTCTATACTGTCTTTGCTATCACCGGGTAGAATATAAGAAACATTTCAATCACATGAGGCCCCACTGGAGCACCAGTGACAATGGCACTGAATGCACGAATCGGCTGCAGCCGGGTTTTGCAGAGCCATCCCACAGAGCCCCATGTTTCTACAACAGGCCTTCTTTGTCAGCCTGTCCTTGAGCTGAACTATCCCACCCAGCCTCGTATCAGGAGGAGCTGTCAGGTCCTCTAAGTGACCCTGCAGCATGAAGGCTTCCCTTCCAGTGTCTGCAGGAAGACCAGAGCAGCCAAGCAGGAGAGGGGACACATGAGCTTGGTGACAGATGTTTCAGGAATGTGATTGTTGCAGCTTTGTCATAACTAAGCAAAGGGACGTTCTTAAGAGGAGTCTGCGTCTTTTGTCTGGGATCCTGTTTGTAGTCTTCTAGATGTGCGACCTGAATCCCACCCATCCATTTCATTTTACTTCTCCTCTTCAATTCTAGACAGATGTGGCCACCATCTGGAATTTCCAGCCATCTGGTTTCCTCATCTTAATGGCTCAGTAATTCTGCTTCTTCCCAGGGTATCTCTGAAAGTCTCCCTGAACACCAAACCCTCCCCCTAGACCTTCCCCTGTCAGGTTTAACTCAAACTGCTCTGCTGGCCACCTCTGGCCTTGTTCTAACCATTTCTTTAGAATTCCCTTCAGTTGCTTGGAGAAACCATGGTCTGGGTTTCCCTCAAACAGCTAATTCAGGAACATGTGCATGTGACGATTTTACTGAGGATCTGATGTAACCACAGGAAACTTACAACCTAAAAAAGAAGAGTTTAATACTTTAGGTTCATCATCCATACTACATCCTCCTTCATGAGGTGGCAGTTCTAGTTGGTCAACTCTTTTCTGAGTCCCAGCCTGCTCCATTACTCCAGGACCAGCTTATCTGATCTATTTTCTTCTCATATTGTATTACTGTCAATACAAATAATAATTGTATTCTTATAATACAATAATAATACAATAATACTAATTGTATTATTATAATACAATAATACAATAATACAAATAATAATTGTATTATTATTTGGTTATCACCAATTTCTATCTAGTTACACATATCCATGCCTCCAACAAGACTGCTTCAATCTCTCCAACAGAACAAAAGTTGGAACTTTGTCTGATAAATATTATAATTCTAGAGGCTATAATATTATTGTTGACATGTAACAGTTTACTAGTAGACACTGCAGGATGTGTTTGCAAATTCTGCTCAAAAGGCCTGATTTCTTTGAGTTTTAAGAATCTAAACCAGGTATGGTAATGCATTTCTTTAATCTTAGCACCCAGGAGGCAGAGGCAGGTGGATCTCTGTGAGTTGGGGCCAACCTGGTCTACATAGCAAATTTCAGGACAGCTAGGGCTATATGAAGAGACTGTCTAAGGAAAAAAAAGATGAAATACCCCATACAGAACAATAGCAACAACAACAACAACAACAGCATAACAGAAATAAAATCAAAGCAAAACAAAAAGACACAAAAACTGATATTCTAAAGAACATTTCTCAATGTGGCAACTCATTTAATTCTCCTAATGTTGTATTGGTTATATAAACCATATCTGTAGGATTATATGTGCTCAGCTTCCAGCCTGGGGTCACCACTGTTGCTTCATTTCAAATACTATGCTAAGCATCTTGGGAGTAGAGAGAAAGAAAGAAAAACCTTTGCTCCCCTCCATGATAATGCCTTCGGCGACTCACCAAGATTTTAGGAACAGATTGGGCACCCAGGAAGTCAGAACCCTAAGCTCCAGGGGACTCCAAGCCACATTGTCTACAGGGCTATCATGCCCTGTAATGCAACTCAAGGGAACCTGTGGAAGCACAGTGCAGTAAACAGGTGCAGGCTAGAGGGGCCCTGGTAGATATTTGGGGCAGCATGAGCCCCTCCAGATCCCCAAGGGAAGGGTGTGCGGTGATGACTGGATGAGGGAGGGACTCATGGTCAGATTATAACGCAAGTATGTAAAGGTGTGATCAATTGTACTGCTCTTTAGGAGTTTGCAGCCACAGCCCTTGGCACATACATCCCAGCATCAGGATGAAGCTAAGATGTCAGAGGCCTCCATGGGCCCGATGAGGGATTATCAGAGCCAACCTGATAGCCCCTCAGCTGTGACCTCAATACTAACAATGCTTGAAGGGTGATTCCTAAGATCTGGGCCACAGCATGTGACCCTTTTCTCAGTCTTCCTGCCTTCCTGCCCTCCCCAGGGAGAGGGAAACCAACGGGTTCAAACCAGCAGACAGTTGGGCCTTTCATGAAGAGACCAGCTCACAAACAGTAGCGACGAGCTATATGTGGGTCACTGCTGCTGTCTAGGAGCGGTTTCTGGAGGGCTAGAGGAGCGGCTGTAAACACACCAGCCTTCACGCTTGCCCTCTGGTCTTCTAGTCACAACCATAGAAATTCTGACTAGGTATGCGTGCGATTGCTCCATGGTGGAATATTGTCCCTTTTCCCCAGCAGAGGTGAATGCACATACATGCACACACAGGCAGGCAGGCACACATGCACAAAACAAAAGAAAACACCAGGCTACAAACAAAAAGTTCCTACCATTGTCTTGGAACTAGCAAAATACAAGCCACATTGTCTACTTGAGCCATGGATGGTCCCTTCTTACACACTTCACCATGCTCACCCCACATGCTCTTGTGAGGCCCTCTTTATTGAGAACACCCGTGTAGCTGTCTTATGAGGACTTGAGACCTGATCATGCTAATCATTGTTTTCAATGGAAGGTGTACTCCAATTCAGATGCTTCTGGGCATCTCCTGCTTGTTGGCCCCATGAGTCAGACAGGGACTCCCTAGAAGGTACCTCCTAAGGGAACAGGAAGCAAGTACCACCTTCTTGGTCTGGAAACCAGGCGAAGATGTTGGAGTGAAAGAAGGATGGTGCAAGGCCAGTGTCTGTAACATAGGTCTGCCCTTGTCCTGGCCTGGTGACCCAGGAGGAGAGAGGGACTGCAAAAATGTATGTGAACTCCACAGGACATCAGGTCTATGGCTTTCTGCCTTAGCCGTCTAGAAACACCTCACAATACCAGGTAGGGAAGGAGGCTTCCTCCATCTTTTGTCACAGATACCTAAGTGCCTGGTTGGGGATGGTGTTGGATGGTGCTGGGAGGAGTAGCTGGTGTTGATTCTGGTGTTGGGGAGCACAGATAGGACTACTTGGGAGGACTCTCAGTCCTCCACTTGGTGGATTTTGGCCAGGTGCGCTTCTGTGATCCTCTATCCACTTGCTTACCACAACTATGCTGGGATGGACTTCGCAGAAAATTTGCTCTACATGTTCTTGTTTGCTCCTCATAACCTCCCTCAAACTGGAAGGCAGCACAGTGATGCTTTTCAGCACCAAGAGGGATTACACTTGCCAGCTTCAAGGCCACTTTAGTTCTGTCATCCCAGGTTTGGGGGCTTAAAGGCCCACTGTGGGCCATTATGTGGATCTGCTTCTGAAACTGGGAAGTCAAGATGCATACATGGCCTGGGGGCTCTTGCCTACCCATGGTTTGAAATAGGAAATAAGACAGACAGTAAATATGGAGAAGAAAATCACCTTTATTACTTCAAGGTACAAAGTCCAAGACACAGCTTATGGTGGAAGAAAAATGGTCCTAATTTTATGAGCACAGTGTTGGGTAAACCTGCCTGCCCACCTCAAGGTAACATGGCTGGAAATTTTTCCAAGTAAAACTTAGAAAATAAAAATGCAAAAGAAAAAAAGCAAAGGGAAGAAGCAACCTGGGTGACTGTTTCCAACCAGGAGAGGGCTCAACGGGCAGGGTCTTATCTGTAACAGCATACTTGAGACTAGCTAATTTCTAGGTGTGTGTGTGTGTGTGTGTGTGTGTGTGTGTGTGTGTGTGTGTGAGACTCTGGCAAGGCCTCCCTCTTAGTCACATCACCTCATGGTGGACTGCAGGAGCTGGGTTATGTGTGCAAAAGAGAAGGCACATCATGATGTGAACAGAAAGGCAGAGAAAGACTTGTGTCTCTCTCAGTTAATGGGTAAAGCCACCATGACCAAGGTAGAATATAAAAGAAATAATTAAAATTGAGAGTTCATGGTTCCAGGGAGTTAGAGTCCATGACCATCATGGCAGAAGGCAGCAGTCAGCAGTCAGCAGGCAGCAGGCAGCAGGCAGGAGGCAGCAGGCACCAGGCAGCAGGCAGCAGGCAGCAGACAGCAGGCAGCAGGCAGCAGGCAGCAGGTAGCAGGCAGCAGGCAGCAGGCAGCAGGCAGGAGGCATCAGGCAGGAGGCAGCAGGCAGCAGGCAGGAGGCAGCAGGCAGCAGGCAGCAGGCAGCAGGCAGCAGGCAGGAGGCATCAGGCAGGAGGCAGCAGGCATCAGGCAGAAGGCAGCAGGCAGCAGGCAGCAGGCAGCAGGCAGCAGACAGCAGGCATCAGGCAGAAGGCAGCAGGCATCAGGCATCAGGCAGCAGGCAGCAGGCATCAGGCAGCAGGCAGCAGGCATCAGGCATCAGGCATCAGGCACCAGGCAGAAGGCAGCAGGCAGCAGGCAGGAGGCAGCAGGCAGAAGGCAGCAGGCAGCAGGCAGCAGGCAGCAGGCAGCAGACAGCAGGCATCAGGCAGGAGGCATCAGGCAGCAGGTAGCAGGCAGCAGGCAGAAGGCAGCAGGCATCAGACAGCAGGCAGCAGGCAGCAGGCAGCAGGCAGCAGGCAGGAGGCAGCAGGCAGCAGGCAGCAGGCAGCAGGCAGCAGGCAGAAGGCAGCAGGCAGCAGACAGCAGGCAGCAGGCAGCAGGCAGCAGGCAGCAGGCAGCAGGCAGCAGGCAGCAGGCAGGAGGCAGCGGGCAGAAGGCAGCAGGCAGCAGGCAGCAGGCAGCAGGCAGCAGGCAGGAGGCAGCAGGCAGCAGGCAGCAGGCAGCAGGCAGCAGGCAGCAGGCAGGAGGCAGGAGGCAGCAGGCAGCAGGCAGCAGGCAGCAGGCAGCAGGCAGCAGGCAGCAGGCAGCAGGCAGCAGGCAGCAGGCAGCAGGCAGCAAGCAGAAGGCAGCAGGCAGCAGGCAGCAGGCAGCAGGCAGCAGGCAGCAGGCAGCAGGCAGGAGGCAGCAGGCAGCAGGCAGCAGGCAGCAGGCAGCAGGCAGCAGGCAGGAGGCAGGAGGCAGCAGGCAGGAGGCAGCAGGCAGCAGGCAGCAGGCAGGAGGCAGCAGGCAGGAGGCAGCAGGCAGGAGGCAGCAGGCAGCAGGCAGGAGGCAGCAGGCAGGAGGCAGGAGGCAGGAGGCAGCAGGCAGCAGGCAGCAGGCGGCAGGCGGCAGGCGGCAGGCGGCAGGAGGCAGCAGGCAGGAGGCAGGAGGCAGGAGGCAGGAGGTAGCAGGCAGCAGGCAGCAGGCAGGAGGCAGCAGGCAGCAGGCAGCAGGCAGCAGGCAGCAGGCAGGAGGCAGCAGGCAGCAGGCAGCAGGCAGCAGGCAGCAGGCAGGAGGCAGCAGGCAACAGGCAGCAGGCAGGAGGCAGCAGGCAGCAGGCAGCAGGCAGCAGGCAGCAGGCAGCAGGCAGCAGGCAGGAGGCAGCAGGCAGCAGGCAGGAGGCAGCAGGCAGCAGGCAGCAGGCAGCAGGCAGCAGGCATCAGGCATCAGGCATCAGGCACCAGGCAGAAGGCAGCAGGCAGCAGGCAGGAGGCATCAGGCAGGAGGCAGCAGGCATCAGGCAGAAGGCAGCAGGCAGCAGGCAGCAGGCAGCAGGCAGCAGACAGCAGGCATCAGGCAGAAGGCAGCAGGCATCAGGCATCAGGCAGCAGGCAGCAGGCATCAGGCAGCAGGCAGCAGGCATCAGGCATCAGGCATCAGGCACCAGGCAGAAGGCAGCAGGCAGCAGGCAGGAGGCAGCAGGCAGAAGGCAGCAGGCAGCAGGCAGCAGGCAGCAGGCAGCAGACAGCAGGCATCAGGCAGGAGGCATCAGGCAGCAGGTAGCAGGCAGCAGGCAGAAGGCAGCAGGCATCAGACAGCAGGCAGCAGGCAGCAGGCAGCAGGCAGCAGGCAGCAGGCAGGAGGCAGCAGGCAGCAGGCAGCAGGCAGCAGGCAGCAGGCAGAAGGCAGCAGGCAGCAGACAGCAGGCAGCAGGCAGCAGGCAGCAGGCAGCAGGCAGCAGGCAGCAGGCAGCAGGCAGGAGGCAGCGGGCAGAAGGCAGCAGGCAGCAGGCAGCAGGCAGCAGGCAGCAGGCAGGAGGCAGCAGGCAGCAGGCAGCAGGCAGCAGGCAGCAGGCAGCAGGCAGGAGGCAGGAGGCAGCAGGCAGCAGGCAGCAGGCAGAAGGCAGCAGGCAGCAGGCAGCAGGCAGCAGGCAGCAGGCAGCAGGCAGCAGGCAGCAAGCAGAAGGCAGCAGGCAGCAGGCAGCAGGCAGCAGGCAGCAGGCAGCAGGCAGCAGGCAGGAGGCAGCAGGCAGCAGGCAGCAGGCAGCAGGCAGCAGGCAGCAGGCAGGAGGCAGGAGGCAGCAGGCAGCAGGCAGCAGGCAGCAGGCAGCAGGCAGGAGGCAGCAGGCAGGAGGCAGCAGGCAGGAGGCAGCAGGCAGCAGGCAGGAGGCAGCAGGCAGGAGGCAGCAGGCAGGAGGCAGGAGGCAGGAGGCAGCAGGCAGCAGGCGGCAGGCGGCAGGCGGCAGGCGGCAGGCGGCAGGAGGCAGCAGGCAGGAGGCAGGAGGCAGGAGGCAGGAGGTAGCAGGCAGCAGGCAGCAGGCAGGAGGCAGCAGGCAGCAGGCAGCAGGCAGCAGGCAGCAGGCAGCAGGCAGCAGGCAGCAGGCAGCAGGCAGCAGGCAGCAGGCAGGAGGCAGCAGGCAGCAGGCAGCAGGCAGGAGGCAGCAGGCAGGAGGCAGCAGGCAGGAGGCAGGAGGCAGCAGGCAGCAGGCAGCAGGCAGGAGGCAGCAGGCAGGAGGCAGCAGGCAGCAGGCAGGAGGCAGCAGGCAGCAGGCAGCAGGCAGCAGGCAGCAGGCAGCAGGCAGCAGGCAGGAGGCAGCAGGCAGCAGGCAGGAGGCAGCAGGCAGCAGGCAGCAGGCAGCAGGCAGCAGGCAGCAGGCAGGAGGCAGCAGGCAGCAGGCAGCAGGCAGGAGGCAGCAGGCAGCAGGCAGGAGGCAGGAGGCAGCAGGCAGCAGGCAGCAGGCAGCAGGCAGCAGGCAGCAGGCAGGAGGCAGGAGGCAGCAGGCAGCAGGCAGCAGGCAGGAGGCAGCAGGCAGCGGGCAGCAGGCATGGTGGTGGCATGGTAGCTGAGAATCTATCTGATCCTCAAGGCCAAGGCAGAGAGAGGGGGAGGGAAGAGGGAGAGACAGGGAGAGAGTGGGAATGGTTTGGGCTTTTAAAACCTTGAAGCCCCACTCCATGTGACTCCTGCAATAAGACCACACCACTTAATTCTTCTCAAACCATTATATCAATGGCAGAACAAGACTTGAAATATGTGAGCCTTTAGGACCACTCTCTTCAAACCACCACAGGCTCACACTTCCTTTGGAGGACATGCACACAACGATCCTAAGACCTAACTTGTCAGACATATTAGAGACCCACCACCTCAGCAATGCAACACTGAGGACCATGTCTCTAAAAGTCACACTCTTGGTGACCCAAGAGTTATACAAGGTATACAGCAGTTTCCCCGAGCCACAGTTTTGCCATCCATAATTTCAATTATGCACAGTCAGCTGATATATAAAAAATGTTAAATGGAAAATGTCTAAAATAAACAACTCATCAACTGGAAATAACTTATATTTCAGTGTAACTCTCTATTATTAGCTAGTGTTGTTACTCTCTTACTGTGCCCGATTTGTCAATGCAACATTATTGTGGATGTTTATGGTGTATGAAAAACATAGTACGTGTAGGCTTCAGTGCTATGCTTAGTTTCAGGCATCACTGAGAGTCTAGGAATGGTATTTCCTGCAGATATGGGGGAATGCTGTAAAAAAATGTGTGGAGGGAGAAAAAGGGGAGAGAGAGAGAGAGAGAGAGAGAGAGAGAGAGAGAGAGAGAGAGAGAGAGAGAGAGAGAGAGAGGATTAGTGTAAATAAGCTACCTGAACAAAATTAAATTACACATTTTCATCGTGATGTCAATCTTTGGATCAGATAGCAGCTGTGAACCATTCTCTGAGCTCTGATGCTCCCTAAACATGTAGTGTGTGTGTGTGTGTGTGTGTGTGTGTGTGTGTGTGTGTGTGTTGAAACCAAGCCAAAGCTGACACCTGACATTGGTTCTTGATTTAGTAATAAACAAATATCCACCACCATGTGCAATGACCAGTGTGGTAGGGTACACACAGGATGTAAAGTGCAGCACTTGTTTTCTGGGAGCTCTAGGTTTGTCTAGAGGACTACAAAGCATAGCGTGATGAGCACATTCAAGAAGATGTAAGCAAAGTGCTCTGGTGTTTGCACAGGGCTCTATTCTGGCTGCTCCTTGAGGTTCAGTTTAAATACATTGAGTGAATAGAATTTTGACAAGCAGAGATTTAGAGAAATATATTCTAGGCTGCATTATATTTGAGATGCGTTGGTAAGTCTGGCCTCCCTAATGTTCTCTCTCTCTCTCCCTTCTCCCTCCCTCCCTCTCTCCCATCCCCTCTTTTCCCTTGGCTCCCTCTCCCTTTCCCTCCCTCCTTTTTTCTCTTTGTGAGTGTATATGTGTCAGAGAGTGGTGTGTGTGTGTGTGTGTGTGTGTGTGTGTGTGTGTGTGTTAGGAATAGCAGAAGCCTGTAGGGGCTTTCTGAGGGCTCAAAGGAAAGAAAGAAAGAAAAAAAAAAAAAGAGACAGCTCAATTGAGCAAGATAGATTATGGTCACCTTGGGAGAGGCATCTTAGTGCCAGGCTATGGAGTTAGGACTTCACACAGAAGACAATGGTGGATAACTAACTGCTTTTAAAGAAGGGAGGGGAAGCTTAGATTTTGAGAAATAGTTCTGGCAGTGCATGAAGAATGGACTGAAAGGCAGTCGGAGGCTTGTGAAAGAGTCTTGGTTATTGCTGGATGAGGACTGAACCGTTGCAGAGGAGCTGCAAACGAATGTGAGAGGATTCACTCAGGAGAGGCAGAACCTGATTGCCGGTAACAGGAGTCATTTTGGCTAGGAAGGGAGAAGTCAATTGTGCGTTTACTCACACACCTCTGTTTCAACAGTAACTTCTCTGCTGTGTCGGATGCCGCTTCTGTCTTCTGCTCCCCTCTGGTTTGTTGAAGGCTGAGAGTCAGAGCTTTCATCTCTGTGGGCCTGCAGAGTCAGCTCAGCCACACCAGGATAGTACTTAAATGTCTGTGACAAAGAAGTGACCCCTAGAGCATAGGCTGTGTTATGCAAACTGCAGGAGAGAGGGACTGTTGCGATGTGGTTCTGCCTCACATGGAAGTGAAACTGTGAAGGACGTGCCTGAGGCTAGAGAACCCAGGTGGGAACCCATGGGAACAAGAGAGCAAGAGACGGGCGAGCGCCTCACCAGTGCCACCTACCTGCAGGTGGAGCCCCGAGTGGCCCTGCAGTTGGGGAGGACAGGGAGGTGCTCTCTAATCAAGGAGACAGGCAGTTCAGGATTCGTGCTGAAGGTAGTGCAGACTTCACCTGTCACCTAGCCAGGACTTCTGCTTCCTACTGCCATCCCAGTAGTACGCAGAACTTATCATAGGCTATAGGTTTCTATGGTAACCAACAGGGGCACTCCATTTGACAGAGTGAGGGACATGGGCTGAGTATTCTTTGCTTTTGTATTTGATATAGCTCTTCCTTCTTGAAAAGGGAATTCCACATTAAAACTATAGAGGGTTTAAAAATCCGTACGATTGTCCTACCAACCAAAGCAGCTGGTGACATATTTTTCCTGATTGAAAGGCAGACTGTCCTTGGCATATGTGTGTAAGGTGTATCTCTTACTTATCGTGGGAGTGCCACTCTAGACACCATACCATGCTGCACCAATTGCCAAATGCACGGTACTCGGTGTTTCATTGGGTTGTTAGAATTCCTGTCTGTATTAATTTGTAGAAGCTTGGATTTTTCCCCGAGCTCTGTCATCTTCCACTAGACCAGGACCCATAGGGAGCCAGATCCATCTCTAACACAGCAGGTGACAAAGAAGGACCTCTACACTCCGGGTACCTATTTCTCCAGTGGCCACACAGTGCCGCTTCGCAGGTCTAGACTGTCTTTACTTCCCTTAAAAAAACAAACAAACAAACAAAATAAGACAAAACCCATCAGGCGTGGCCTCCAAGGGAACAGGTCTCTCTATTCACACTCTCATTCCCAGGCATCATTGCGGTGACCCTGCTATAGTTCCTGTGGCTGTACTGTGAGGCTGTTGCTGCTTCATCCCTGAGCTGTCCCAGAACCGGTCCAGCTGTGCGAGCCTCAGGCTCCAGTGAGGACCTAGGGCCTTTCTCACAGCTGGTGACGTTGGAATATTCTGTGGCAGCAGAATATGACCAGGCAGAGTCTTTATTTCCTTAGATGCTTTGTTTCATCGGCTTAATTGGACGAAGGACTCCTGTAACATTAACGAGCTGCACCTTTGAGTACGTCTGAGAGGGTGTTTCCAGAGAGAATTAATTGAGGGAGGAAAACCTGTCCTTCAAGTGGGGTGGGTGCTAATCTCCTGTACTGGAATCCTACTTTCGATAAAGGGGAGTGGGAGCAAGAGCTGAACACCATGTTCCCCTTCTTTGATTATTGATCTGTCATGATGTATGTAAATAAGCCCCTGCTGCCATGGACAAGAGCTGGCCACTGGCCCAACTAGTGTGCCTTCCCTGCCAGTATGAACTGTATGCCATAAGCTATTAGACAAAATAAACATTTTCTTTCTTCCTTTCTTTCTTTCTTTCTTTCTTTCTTTCTTTCTTTTTTCTTTCTTTCTTTCTTTCTTTTTCTTTTTTTGAAGGTCTTTGGTCACGGTATCAAGAAAAGTAAATATATGTCTTAGTTACTTTTTGGTTGCTGTGACAAAACACCATGCCAAGGCAACTCACAAAAGAAACTAGTTAGCTCGAAGCACACAGTTAGGGTCTATGGCCTTCATGGTGGGAGCATGGGAGCAGGCAGGCAGGCAGGCAGGCAGGCATGGTGCTGGAGCAGTATCTGAGAGCTCACATCTCCATCCACAAGCCCAAGGCAGGGAGCCAGTGTGGGCTTTCTAAAACCGCAAAGCACGACACACACACACACACACACACACACACACACACACACACACACACACACACACCCTGCCACAGTGATCACACCTCCTAACCACTCTCATACAGTTCCAATGGCTAAGGAGACCGAGCATTCAAATGTGTGAGCTTATGGGGAGCACTTTCGTTCAGACCACTGCATAATCCGTGTTCCCTCATTTGCATATTGGGAGAGAACGTATAGAATTCTGTGTCCTACTTCCTGCCCAGGCAATTCTGGCTTCCTTCCATGTGTTAGTTCTACTTCCTGATCTTTAGAAAGCAGATCTCATAGCAAGTGCTGTGCGTCGGGCTACAGAAAGCTTGATTCCGTTGCTCCTCAAGGAACAAGCCAGAAAACCAGCTCTTATGCAAGATGGCGGAGAGGGACCAACCCTACAGAGAGCTGTACGGATGACTAAAGTTATTGTGTCTGTCCACCTAGGCAGAGAAATGGGAGGCAGATTTAAAATGTCAAACACTGCCTTTTGGGGAACTGATGAAGACCCTAGCTTAGCTCTTCGAATCATCCTTTTAAAAAGTGAAATGCTTCCAAATCTCAGAGTGGAGGGCTGGATCGGAATAATGATTTTGTTTATGCAGTTGAGGTATTTTCCTTTCAAATACATCCTTCAGCTTATCACTTCTTACCACCCAGGCCCAGGTCACTAGCATCACTCAGCTGGACAATTGCAATTGCCTCTCAGCTATTTTCTCTGCTTCCACACCTTCTCCTCCAGAGAGCCTCATCCTCACACAGCATCCACAGCTAACCAATCACAGCATTTCAGACCCTTTCAGCAGCACACCACAACAAACCCATCCTCCCTTCTGTGGGTAGGAGGTTCCCTGCACTGACCCTGTGCATGTCTCCAATCTCACCCTCCTCCTCTTTACTCCAACCACACTACCGCTCTTGGTCCTCCCCAGATGGTCCTCTTCTCCCTCAGGATCTTTCTACAACCTTTCCCCTCTGTCTAGAATGTCTCTCGTCCATTTCTTCACAGTTTCATCTAGATTTCCCCCCAAAGCCATGATTTTAGAAAGAACTTAAGAAATAGACACTGCTTGCTGCCGTCTATACGCCATCATAATTTACCCTCAGACCTTGCTAATTTCTTCTGTTACATTAAACATTTTATACATTATTTTTGGAGACTGAATCTTACTGTACGGTGAAGCTGGCTTTGAACTCTCAATCCTCTTGTCACAACTTTCCAGGGATTAGAGATATGTGTCATCACTCCTGACCCAAATTTTTATATATTGTTGAGTTGTTCCTTTGCATGCTGTTTCTCTTCCTAACATCATCATGTGAGCATGGATGCATATTCTTTTTCTGTAGCAGAGTCCACAGGATTTATAATGGTGTCTGGGAATGCAGCAAGTGCATTTTGCAAGTATGAATGAATGAACAAATGAATAAGAAAATGAAGGAATGAATAGAAGACTGGTTCCCAAATTTATGGAGTTGGAGCACAAGAAGTAAAATTGCCTTTCGTGCTGTAGAGTTGGATCTTTTACTACAGGGCATTTCTAGCATCGTCTGTAAAGAAGACATTAGGTGTAAGTACACACACACACACACACACACACACACACACACACACACACACACACACACACACACCAGCAAGGGGTGTGGGTAAAGAGAGACAGGTAGAACTTTTTGCTATTGAAAGTCATGGACTGGACCCATTCATGGCCAGAATCTCCTCCACCTTTGAACGTTTGCCTTCCTAAAGGGCTAGGTCACTTGTTGCCATAGTTTAAGGCAAGTCCTTCAGGAGTAATTTGTTAGTGAGAAACTCATCTGGTGTTCCAATGATCTGTCTCCTTAGGGGAGTTCACCCAGAGCCTCTAACCTTTTAGATTTGAAAAATAGAAACAGTTAGCAACCCTAGGAGAGTTTGACAAGATGGCTCTGTTCCCTGGGACATGGACTGGGTTTGTTCTTTCACCCACGCTCAGCTGGTACCTCCGAGAGGCTGAGACAGCCACAGCTTCACTCACATGGCTGGTTCCTTGTTGCCTTCCGTAAAGCATTCCCACTCCACAGAGCTGAGTGAGCATTCTCACAGCATGGTAGCCTCAAGCTGGATGAACTTCTTGTTCTGAGAGGGTCCATTAGCCCAAGCCCTGAGTTCTAATCTCAGCACTACAATTCATTATTTTGGTGACACTGGTCTAATGACGTTAGTTCCTGAGGCCAGCCTTTACCCCCACCTCCACCATAAAAAGGTGACAATGGCATACAGCCCACAGTGTCACCATTTAAAGTGACCCCTGTTTGAACAGAGAATGAAATCCCAGCTCATATTGTGCTAGGGTCAGGGATGGGAGAAGAGTAACTTTTTTCCCACTTTCAATGGAGAAGGATATCTGAAATATCTGAAGAAGAACCTGGGAAAGGTGCTGGGGAAAAAAAAATCACCTTCTTAACATTTCCTAACCCATTTTGTATTGTTTAGGGTGGAATCCACACTAGAAAGTCAAAAAGATCTGAAAGTGTCCCGCATACTGAAGTAATAAAGAAGGATTTTCTTTAGCCCTCGGAGCTTCAGGAAAACAGCAGAAGAAAAGCTGTAGAGTGAGAGTGTACAACACCAGGTACACAGCAGCCGTGGGCTAGGACCTAGAAGAGGGGGATCGGATGTTCTTTATGTGACAGTAAATGTGAGTCTGTTTCCTTCTCTGTTGTCACCATACCTCTAGGAAGAGGTTTTATGTTGGTGATACATGGCGGCCTAAAGAGAAAGGGGCTGCATTTAACCTTTAGAAGAAGAGGAAAGATGGCATTTCAGGAAGAAGGCAGAGAATGGGGCTAAGCCTTGAGAGGACCACAGGAACTTGAAGAACATTTGAACCTACCTTAAAAACACAGCTTGCTAGAGAGGTTGGAGAGATGGCTCAGTGGTTAAAGACACTTGTTTTTGCTGAGGATCTGAGGACAATTCGCAGCACACGACAGTGGCTCGTTACCGTCTGTTTCAGGAGATCCATCACCCTCTTTGGATCTCAGCAGGCATCAGGCACACACGTGGTACACATGTGTACATGTGCGCAACGCACTCATACACATAAAATAAAATTTAAAATCTAAAATAAACCACTTTTTAATTTACTATGTTAGGTAGGCACTCCAATTATTTTGGTGGGAGAAGCTGTCCCCAGGAGGCTGGTAGAATTGGGGCTTTTCCAGAGATATAACTAAAGAAATCTACTTATTTACAGCTGCAAATGTTACTATCTACTGTCATTATTCAGAGTGTAAATAACTTGTCAGGGGGAATTAATCTTAGCATGGCAACTAGTTTCGGAGCTCAGATTTGCCACACTATGTCTTAAGGTCTCTGCTTTCCCACTACACCACATTTCCTTCAAGTATGGAGTATGTGACACTAAGAGTTTGTTTAGAGTGTTAAAGTCAACCTGGTGGCAGCTTGCAGCCAAATTAAGTGATGACCCACCTTAGGTCAGTCCAAGCAAAGCAGGGGTAATTTTAGGGCTGTCTAAGGATTGCCCAAATGTCTTTTTCCTTGATTGTTTTGGGGTCAAGTCTCTAGGCATTAGCAGGCTGTAAAGTCTTTTTCTGTTCCAGTTCTTTAAAAAACCTGTTTATATGCTAATTGTACTCCACTCTCAACTGAGGGTCTATCATCTCTCAAGTAAATAGTGACCATAATGAGAAAAGAAAGCAGAGATGCAAATGAGACACAGGCAGGTATGGGTGAGCAGGAGCCAGCTGAGCAGAACCGTAAATTCCTGCTCAGAGCCACGTTGCCTCATATCGGAATCCGCACCTTTATTTTTATTTGCACTGGCACAGGAAGCTTTCCGTGCATTAGTAATGACACCGTTAATGTTTTATCAAGTGGAGAAGTCATGGTCACTTTGAAACTCTTCCCTTGGTAGATAGAAGACTTATAAAGATAGCAGCATGCTCTGAGTTTGAGACAGGCTGTCATCTGTCCTTGTCAAATGTGTTGAGAGTCCCTTGGGGGTGTTGGTAAGTTGGTTGGTAAGGCTCAGTCATCTGTGTCCTCAGACAGCAGAACACTCTCAATTCCTTTTTCTTAACTGAGACCTGAAAGTTTCCTGCTCCTCTGCTGTCCCCACCAAACTGCTGGCCTATGTCAGCCGCCCCCCCCCCCCCCCCCCCGTGTGACACCTGCCCGGGAGAACATTGCTGTTGTTCTGACTCCCAACTCCACAACCCTCATGGCAGAGCTTTTGTCCCTCCAAACCACATGGCCCACTTACCCCATGTGTTTTCCTTCTGGTCACTGACATCATCCCATTTCCTGGTTGTTCCCCTCCCTTCCTTGTTGATTTTGAGACCGCCTATGCCAGCCACCATCTTCTGTTATTTAAGACACAATACTGGGGTTTCTTAGCATTTGTCAGACAAGCTCCAACAATGTAGCATTCAAATTCTTGGACAGTGTACTTCCTTTCTGTCCTCTTCATTTCAGCCCCTGGTTGGGCCTCTCTCCAAATCACAGATTTCTGTCTTTTTTGTTACATCTCTCACAACACTTTGACCTCGTTTGCATTTCTGACTCTTGATCACTCAGTTTTCAAAATCCCCTCCTAGAGCAATGGTGTTGCTCTTCGTCATCTTCTTTGTTCCTTTACCTGAAGACAGGAATGTACTAGAAAAACAGATTCTACAGATTGGCATATGGAGGAGTTTCTGGTTCCCTGTCCTAGCTTGTTCCTTATGCTAGTCAACATGTTTAGAGGTCTATTATGGCCTCAAACATATGTTCCTCTTGCTTCTGTCTCCCAAGTGCGTGTGCCACCGTGCCCATCTCTGACAGCTCTTCCTTTTATTTTATTTTTTCAGTGACTCTCAATTCTTGTCTGTTTCTCCAACTCCATACTCAACCCCTGTTCCTTCCATTTCAAGATGGAAATTAAGTCTATTTTCTTTCCCTGCTTATAAATTATAAGTAACTGGGGTTATCACTTTTAGTTGCTTACTTGACAGCCATGTCTACTATTCTCCTAGTCATGTGAAAGAATTCCAATTATGAAGCTTGCAGGCTCTTGCCTATGCCAGCAGGAATATCACCATTTTCCCGACCTACATGTAGCTGCTTTGTTTCCTTGTCAGGACTTGACTTAAGCTTCTGAGGAAATCTTGACCCGTATTGAAGAACCTGAGAAAAGTGTTTTACTTGCCAAAACAGAGTCCTAAAAAAGCTTTTTACTCTGAACCTTTTTTTTCCCCTTCGAGCCAGGGTTTCTTCGTATAGCCTTGGCTGTCCTGGACTCTCTTTGTAGACGAGGCTGGCCTCAGACTCACAAAGGTCCAGCTGCCTCTGCTTCTGGAGTGTTGGGATTAAAGTCGTGCGCCACCATGCCCCCATTACTCTTATTCTCTTGATGCTGTTCTGTGTAAACTAGAGCTTCCCGTCCTGATGGGAGTAGATTCGTTGAGGGCATCAGGCATTATGTAATGAACTCTAATCTTAGCGTTGTAGTTAAGGCTTTGGTACCCAATCCCTGTCTATAATCTTTCCATCTTGACTACTTGATATGCTAAAGGACATAGTCTCGTTGTTTTACTTCTTTAAGTTATGTTTTATGTTGCTTATGACAAATAGCATTCTAAACGTTGCTGTTCCTCTAGACCCTGATGGAATCCCTCTTCTTCCGGCTCTAGATCTCACTGCTTCCGACCTTCGCGGAGCTTGTTTCCTGTTCATCCCTCTACATCCTGTGTTTTCTACCTCTCCTCCTCTAAGTCTTTGAACTTACTCAACTTGCCTCCAGTATTGAAGCTTGAGCTTCCCTTGAGCTTTACATTTCTGGTTTTCAACAAATGTCTCCTCTCCATTCACTGAGTCAACTTTTCGAGTGGACCTGCTTTCTGACTCTATTTCTTCATTTCGTTTTTTAAAGTCACTCAGTTCAGCTTCTCTGGCCAGTGATTTTTTTTTTTAAACCACTACATGAATCAGGATATTTAAACCTTATGTCACTGTACCTCTGCTCCATATGATGCAAGTCACCTGACATCTCCAGTCAGCAAACTTTCAGGCAGCGGCCGTATTCTCGGTTATCCTCAGGTCTGCCCTTCTTCTTTAGGTCTGTTGCAGATAGACATCCTGTCTGCTTTTCTTGTCTCTTAAATTTTGGGGCTGTTCCAGGTGACACTCTTGGCCAAGTTTGCTTCTCATTCTGGTACTCACTTCCCTGGTTTAAATTGCCTCTGCCTGGCTGATTGTGATTTCCAAATTGCAGGCCTTTGGCCTGACTTGCAGGCACTCCGTGCAATGATGTGAGGAAACCTTACAAGAGGGAGCCACTCAGTTTTCTCAGACCTAGCCTGGCTTCTGCATCTCTCCCCCAAAACCTTTCTTTCTCATAATCCTTAGTTATGTCTGTGGCCCTATCATCTATGAATGACTGAAGAAGGCACTTAAGTGAGCGAGGGTCATCTTGAATGTTAACTTTCTTCCTAGTTTCTCATTCAACTTATAGTACATGTGATTGGTTTCTCCTCAGAGTTTTCAGTTCTACTCACATCTCTTCATTCCAAAAGCCCAAAAGCTGCCTCTCCAGTGTGGGCCTTATTACTTGTCTCTTAACCACATAACTTCACTGTCAATTTCTCTGTCTCCGATGCATACTCCACGTAAACAGGGGAATGCTGCTTCTTCATAAGCAAGTTTGATAATGATATATCTTTGACTGAATTATGTCAATGGCTTCACAGTTTTCTTTATTGAGGGAGCGAGTGTATATTAATACAGCATAAGAGTTTTTAGTTTTTGTTTGTTTGTTTGCTTGTTTACTAGCAACAACCCTTTCCCTCTAGTTTGAATATTTGTCTCACAATTCATGTGTTGGAAGTTTATTTCTCAAATTCACACTGCTAGTATTCAGAGGTGGGACCACTGGGAATTAGTTGAAACAAAAGATATTTGTCTTCCTGCACTGATTAATTATTGGATTAATGGGATATTATGAAAGTGGCTATCTTATAAAAATGAGTTCTCTCTGGCTTACTTTCTCTGTTTCACTATGAAATACCTTCTGCCATGTTATAGTATAGTAATACAGCCCTAGCCAGGTGCTAAACAAATTCTAGCACCATGCAAGAGAGATTCTCAGCCTTCAGAATGTTATTGTCCATTTAGCTGAGACCGAATGCAGAACTACGAACTAAATAAACCTCTATTCTTTATAAATTATTAACTCAGTGGCATTCAGTACAACAATGAAGGAAGATACCTTGCTTGCTTATCTGTGTTCATCTGCTATAACTTTGTCTCATAGTTTATTCTTCAGCAAAAGTAGTTTCTTTCGTTCCCTATGCATTCCATCTAATTCATTTATCAACACACAAACACACACACACACACACACACACACACACACACACACACACACACACACTACTTGGCCAGTCTAATTCTCCAAATCGGATGGTGTTTCTTAATTCTATCACAGTTCTTTATTTTTTTTTTTGAGAGATGTGTTATTACCATCTGGCTGCCAGTTACTAGTCAGGAGATATATATATTTGTGTGTGTGTGTGTGTGTGTGTGTGTCGGGAAGTGCATGTGAGTTAAGTGTGCATGTGAGTATGTGTATGTGTGTCTTTGAGTGCACGTGCCTGAGGAGGCCAGCAGAGGGCACTAGTTCTTCTGGAGCTGAAGTTTCAGAGGGTTCAGAGCTGTCTGATCCGAAAACAGATCTCAGGTCTTCTGCAAGAGCGATGAGGTAACTTCTAACCACTGAGCCATCACTAGCCTCTCCCTAAGATCCGTGAAGGAATGAGTAGATAGATAAAAATTTCCTCGAGGAATTCAGGGTCCTGAAATCATCTGTAGTTTGGGTCTTTTTAACATTTAAGGGTGGCCTGTGACATGCCTATAAAGCTCTGATTCTGTATCAGATACTGTATCACATCCTATCATCACTTATCACTTGGGTTTTGTCACTTTTCTCATGTGAATGAAAGTTCCTGGTCAGAACATCACTTCACACTGACCCTTCTGCAAGGCTGGTTTACTGCTTATAACATTGATGATTGTGGAGCATTTGTCAAGGACTGCGTTATATTGAATCACCTTTGATTCCCTTCAGAGCTGTTTATTGTCCTCCTCTGTGTAAACACTAACATCTTTGCGACTGTTAGGCAAATCCTTTGAAATGCACAAACATGGCTCCCACCCGAAGAGCTACAAGTGCATCCGAGACTACAGCTGAGGTTTCCGTGGTCTTCGGGAACCCACTTATCTGATGTTTCCAGCAATGTACTTGAAAGGTGTCTTGAGTTGTTGTCGTTCTATTGTGTTAGAAACTTGATGAAACTGTTAATAAGTTGGAACATGAAGTGTAAGATAACTCAAATACGTATTCCCAGGCCATGGTCATATCTGGCTTTATGCTGCTTGAGGTGAAAGTGTATTTTTGTGTTGACACTGCCTTGGGAGCCTAGACAGATTTCTTCACCTAGAAGAGATAGTGCAAGCAATTGCGATTCTAAAGCTATTTTAGAAAACCAAATGTGTATAAAGAAATTGCTCTATTTATTTTCAAGCCACCTTGGATGTTGTTTTTGGTTGTCTTTTGACTCATTCTCTCTCTCTCTCTCTCTCTCTCTCTCTCTCTCTCTCTCTCTCTCTCTCTTCCCTCTCTGTCTCTCTCTCTATCTCTGTCATTCTGTCTCTCTCTGTCTCTCTGTCTCTCTCTCTCCTCTCTCTCTCTCTCTCTCTCTCTCTCTCTCTCTCTCTCTCTCTGTCATTCTGTCTCTCTCTGTCTCTCTGTCTCTGTCTCTCTCTCTCTCATTACTTATGATTGCAGGATGAGAAGCAATCCCTCATTAATAAAGAGAAATTTTTGGATTTGCACAAGACTGTGAGACAAAGTGAGTCACTGTAAACTTTGCTTCTTCCTGGACTTCAGAGAGTCCCACATTAGGACAGGGTCTTTTCTAGTCTGAGATGGTCCTCCCTCTGTGCTATTTCCCTTTACCACATACAGCCCCAGATCTTGCAACACCCAACTGGGTTCTATACTTCTAAATACATGTGAAAAATTGAGAGTAAATTTAGTTCTGGGCAAAGTGTAGTGCATGGATTCACATGCCTTGCCTCATGACTCCTCCCGTCCTACCTGCTATAAGAAAGAGGAGGATACCTCTTCCAGTAAACCAGTGTCAGAATTTCAGATAAAGAAGTGGGGAATATATGGGAAAGGGGCCTTTTGTTGGTAAATGACTTCAGGCTACATTAGAAAGCAATTTTCTACTTTTGCGTTTATTAGGACAGGGCCATATAAATAGACCATGCATAGAAATTTGTCTCTGAGAAGTAAATTTTAAGAGTCTTCTGACTTCTTGCATATTTCTTAGCTTTTCCTAATCATGAAAATTCTCAAAGCAAACAGAGATGGAAGAAATAGTAGTGGGGGAAAAACAGGGGTTTTGTTTGGTTGGTTCAGAAAATTTCAAATGTAGCTGCTCACAAAGTTAAGGCATAATTTTAAGCTGGAATTGTCAGTGTGTGAGGACAGAGACATGAGGGACACTTGCTAACCGGGGGCAGATGCCTCTTCCTTTTATTTGTTGCAGATACATGAATCACAACCATGTCTTTGAGGGAGGGCCTCAGAGTCACCCACTGATGTTTCCATGTGTGCTTTGTCAGGTGGCCTGAGTGTCACTGTGAGCTGCCCATCTCCTACTCTCTGACACTGAAGTAGAAATGGCCAAGAAGGTACTGCTGTAGGCTGTAGGGCTCCTGGGCCAGGTTCCCTTAGCTACAGGTTAAAAGAATCAGAAAAAACACTAATGGAGACTTCATAGGTAAAGGCAATGTGTAGAAGAACAGCATCTGAGATACAAAAGACTGTAGACTTCAGAATGGAGCAATGGGAGGAGTTGGGGTCTGAAAGAGATCTTTCTCTTCCTACACTTATTTCTTTGTCTCATTCCTCTCAGGCAGCATTAGAAATTTCAAAGGTAAAAACATGATGTATTTTGTTTAAGAAATTATTTTGTCTTTGAATATAGGACGTTATGATGATATAAATGGTCAAAATCTGGATGAGTCATAGGTAATAAACTCCTATATTCCTTATTTATGAGATCCATGGCCTCTAAAATCGATCACCAAACTCCTCAACTTGTAAAGCAATTGTAATTTAAATCTCAATATTTTAGCTAAGAACTAAAATAAAATCAAGTTGAGACTATTTTAATTCATTCCATTCATTTATTCTAAATAAAATATTAGTACAAAGAGAGCCTAGTTAATAATTAGCCAAGGGCATCTTAAAAGGAAAATGAGACACTAAAGTCAAGCTCTACTGAATTTATTTCTTGGAGTTCCTAGTGAGAAAACTGAATCAGGACAAGAAAGGGAATAAAGCTGCAGAAAAAAATTTAAAGCTATGTTAATAGATTGAGCTTGGCATAGTGGAGTCCTGCACTCAATCCTAGTGCTTGGAAAACCAAGACAGGAGAATCACAAGTTTCAGGCGAGCCTGGCCTATGCATGAGGCCATAATTTAAAAAATGGCACAGTACGTGAGACATGTGAACTTGAAAACCAGATACTGGCATTCTTCGTGTTGGCATAGACCCAGTTACATGAAGTGAAAGTTTGACAAACTAGCTAAGCATAAAAAAACAAACCAAGACTATATACGAGTTAGAGTTGTTTAGAGTTAACTAGTCAAGAGACCTGGGGTCTAGTCCATCTTCTCCACTCACTGTAGATAAGCTGAGAAATGAGGAATGAAGTGGTCTTTCTATGACGTCTGCTTTCAAGTTTTAAAATCATGTGCATCACCATAGTGCTCTGTTGAATTGTGGATCTTTGTCTAGTGGGGCTGTGGATGGCTTGAGGAACAGATTCCTAACAGATCCTTGAGGCTATGCCGGTGTCATTAATCTGCCAACTGCATTGTGGTAGTTACTTTTTGTTGCCATGACTAAAAACGCAGGAAAGGCAACTTAAAAGAAGAGATTTATTTTGGCTCCTAGTTTCAGAAGTCATGGTCATGTGGCTACATTGCTTCTTGAGCCAAGGGGGAGGCTGAACATCATGGTGCAAGTGGGTGATGGAGCAGGACAGCTCAGATCACAGTGCATAGGAAAGCACATGAGACAAGATAAAATCCTACTAGGGCATGGTCCCAGTGATCTCCTCTGTCTAAGAGCCTAATGGCCCCTTCAGCTATAACTCCTCAATGTATTAACTCACTGATCTTCATGTCCCAATCACCTTTCAATGGCACCACCATCCAGGGACAAAGCCTTCAACACATGAGCATGTTTTGAGGATGCTCTACATCCAAATCATACTATATGTACTTTGGGTAATAAGGATCCAGATCAGCAGCTCTCAAGCTGTGGGTCCCAACCTCCTGGGTAAAGGGATTGTGTGTCGAACAACCCTTTCACAGGGGTCACCTAAGACCATCAGAAAACACAGATATTTATATTTTTATTCATAACAGTAGAAAAATTACAGTTATGAAGTAACTAATTTTATGGTTGGGGGTCAGCACAACATGAGGAACTGTATTAAAGGGCCGCAGCCTTAGGAAGGTAGAGAACCGCTGGTCTAGATGATTTCTGTGCTTCTTTCATTTCAACAGTATTTGCTTTAATAGACAAGCAGATAAAACATCGCCCTGTAAGAACGAAGGTGAAGCAATTACAAGAGCTTTGTAGTAATTAAGAAAAAATTAACAGAGATTGAGCATTCCATAAAACAAACCTAACAGTGCCGCACTGAGCAAGAGATGTACTACCAAGTCGAAATCAGGGAGCACATGTTAGTCCAAAGATGTGTCCAGGGAGAGGAAGGCTTAGGGGTGGGGGTGGGGGTTATTGGGGAGGTGGGAGGAAGGCGAACAGTAACGCTGTGAGAACAGCAGTACTTACTGAAGCATCCCTTATACTACAAAGGGACAAAAGAGGCCAGTACACCACTGTTGTCCCCTTTACATTTCCTCAGCTATTCATGCTTTTATTTTGAGAACACACTGTCACTATGTCCTATACGTCTTCCTTCACCATTTGCATCTACAATGCAAAGAATAGGCAGGGGTTCCTGGACCTCACTTATGGTTCCATTTGAAGAGCCACTCGGAGACTGACTCATAGACATCCCAGTGCTGAGTTTAGGATGAGGCACAGGAGAGGAGAAGATGTACAACCCAGGCAGCAGGTATATATATATATATATATATATATATATATATATATATATATATATATATATATATATATATATAACAGTTTTATATATATATAAAACTGAAGGGAGGAAGGAAATGAGGGGACCCAGCTAGGTGAGCACTCAGATGGCTTTTAAAACCAGTGATCATCCCACTTATTGAACAGAACACTGATTTCGGTTTCATGCCAGTAACTACCTAGTAAGCCATTTGACGTTAAGGAAAAGCTGTGACAAGCATCACTAGCCAATGGGATGAGGGAGAAAATCCAAGTCAAGCTGGCTGAGGTCACCTGGTGACTTAGGGTTGGAGGTGAGTGAGGACTCAGTTCTCCCCATGCTCAGCCACCAGAGCCCCTGTTCTAGTGGCGTGTTCCTAGCACAGCACACATTTAATCAGACTGAACCGTGACCTTTTAAATCACACATTTCATATCTTGTCATGTAATTATTAGATGCTATGCTTTACTATTTCATAGTAATATGCTTAGAAGATAAATGGCCTGCTGAATTGGCTGTAGTGACAGTTGTTACTACTGCTAGCACATTTATCCCTTCTTATTTTGTGGTGGATTTTATTTTCCTTTTTCTTGGAATCCATGCTTTTGGTTTTTGCTTTCTTAGGGGCTGGGTCCTTTTTTCAGACTCTGTTATGGATCTTGATTGGGCTAAAGAAATCTTGATTGGGCTAAAGAAACCGAGACCTGCCAGTAGTTGCTGAGACGAAAGTATGTGGATAAGTGGGTCTCACAGGACAGGAGGAGACGTTGCTTTAAATTTTACAGCATATATATTACACAGATAATACCACTTCTTCCACTAGACCTTGTCAACTATAGGTGAGCTAAGGCTGGAGACAGTGGTGACATCTTAAAGTGATGAACAGACGACATTTGACACAATGAGAGTAGTAGAGAAGGGAAGGGGACAGAACCTCAACACGTGAAGATGTCATTGGGGTCAAGCAAGCTCTTCCTCTGAACCTTTATCTAGAAACATTTATCTAGAAGCCTTTATCTAGAAACATTTCAGTGATACAGAGCGACTGGGATTCATTCTGTCACATCAGTGTCAAGGATCCAGAGTTGGAGTCAATCTCAAATGTAGTCCCAGCTGGCGCTGTAACCACAGGAATATCATTTGTCTCTGAAAGCTCCCTTTTTTACAAAAGTGGAGATAATGAAATGTCCATTTCTCAGGGTGACGTTCCAACACAAATGATGTGCCTCAAAGTGTTGTCCTTCCTGTCATATTTGTCCATGTTATGTGCTATGTGAGTAGAGGTGCCACTGTCAGGCTCCATACGCGCTGAGAATACTATGAAATCTTCCTGGGCTTCCAGGAAAATCCCTACATCCCAAGACTTTTGTGTTTCCCCTTTTCCTTAAGAGCATGTATGGAAAAGCAAGATGGGTTGTACCTTGGTGTGGAGAGTTCCTTAATAGAATACAAAAGGAACGTCTTTTGATAAGCAAATGGGAATTTGTCAAGTTGCTCCCAGGGCTAGCATTCCAGGGCCTATGTGACTGCAAGCAACATGTACTGGCAACAACTCCGCTGTCCTTTGCATAGCTGTGGAGCACTCTACGGACTTCAAGTGAAGGGTCATGGTTCTGAAGTGTGTAAGAGAAATATATCTACGAGGTAGACTTGTGCTGTAATATGACAGCCTTAGTTCCCCAAGCAGACCTCTATAAGGCACCTTTATCTATTCCACTATTCCACAGTGCTCATCCTCCCTGGCGCCTTGCATAGGCAACTGTCTTACTTTGAGTTGCTGTGAGAAGTATTATGGGCTGTGTGATTTCTATACAATAGGGATTTTTTTTTTGAGGTGATGGAAAGGTCAGCAGACTATTGCTTCTGGGTCGTGAGCCTCAGGAGCTCTTGGTGGGGTGGGTCCGTTTCCTCTTCCCCACAGGCTTCTGGCTTCGCAGGACGGCCCTGTCCCTGCAGATGGCCGCCATTCGCAGATCAGGGCGGTATTTATTCTTCCGGATCATGTGCCTGACGCTGCTGAGCGTGGCCGGAGCATTCTTGTTGATGGTGGTCCTCACATAAGAAGTAGCAGGTTTTCGCTGACCGGATCTGCGTTTCATGACCATGATGACGCCTTTGCCATTGGCCGCGGGCGGCACTCCCACAGTCTTGCGGTGAATCAGCCCATTGTAGCGGAAGGAGTTGAGGGGCCTTCAGATTATTGGGCTCAGTGCTATAGGTCTGCTTGTTCCTCTTGATCAGGAAACTGGAGCAGTTCTGAACGACCATCCATTGCAGATGCTCTGACATGAAGGTGTCTCCTCTCCCTATGGTGACAGGAGACGGAAAGGGGACACAATAGGGATTTTTATTCGCTTCTTTGTAATTAGGTTTAACCTTTGCAAGGTATAATCAGTGAGGAGAGAATGGTTGAGAGATATTTTTCCACCACTTTTCATGCAAACTCAAATTTAAGTTCTTTGGAATAATACAGGTAGTAAATCTATCTTCATTTTCCTTGTATTCTTCTATTCAATCTTGGCAGCCACAGTCAGTAAGAAATCATTAAGACACTTCCTCTCTCTCCTTGACAAACCTATAGTGGCAACCTTTGCACCCGACGGGTGTCAGATACATCAGACATTCACTTTTTATGGTTTTCAACCATGGAGTCTTCTACATAGAGACACTCTTTCTGTTTATCAGGGATACAGCTATTTTCCTTCTAAAGGGTGCATTTCACAGTATCACCACATGGGGGGTTAGAATTTCAGAGTATGTCTCCGGAGACACACAAATATTTAGCCCTGTGCAACCACTTCTTAAGTCTCCTCTAAATACGGTGAGGCTTGCTTGGTTTACAGTCACAGTCAGTTTACACCCCTTTCCCATTTTGTTGCAAGAGTGAGGGCCAGAGGAGCAAAGGCCAGAGTTCTATATTTGCATGCATTTGTAGTAGACATGCTGAATATAAAGATGTTGTGATCCTGAGGAATATGACACCTCCGGAGTCTCTCCTGCCTGTTTGTTGTGAAGGCCCTGGAGAGGACAGCATCAGGCTTAGACTACATAAGGAGGAGGAGAAACCCAGGGGACTCTTGCTTGGCCCAGTTCCATCCCAGAGCTCACTAATTTTATGGAAGGTCAAGAAAGGAGGAGCTGAGCCCATGGACATCTGCCTGAAGTAATATTTTCAAATTGGTCTTTCTCCTCTAGAGGTTCATTTTCAAATTTAATTAGCTGGCTAATGATGGTAAATTATCAAAATTAATTGATGAATGCTAAAGTGCTTTGACTATACAAAAAAACACTATACATAATTTCCAGGGTAGTTAATGTCTAATCTAACTTTAAAGGCTAATCTAGGAAAAGATTTTTACAGTAGCAGTAATAATACTGTTTTTTAAAAATGGTTTGAATAGAAGTCTTCGATTGGCCAGGAACATTGCCAGAGGGAAGTATCTCAGAGAGTCTCTAGATTCCCACTTAGTGGAAAACTTCTCCTTTTGCCAGAGGCATCCCTGGAGGAAGAAGTCCAGTGAGAAAGCCGTAAGTGTGTCTTTATAGTCCAAAAAGTAAGACAGAAAAACAAACAAGCATCTACGGTTATCCAGGAAGATGGGTGCTGTGCTTGGGAGATGCTGAGGGATACAGATCCAGACGGTAGAGGGAGAACTGCTGGTGAAAGAGGAAGAAGAGTTCCTCAGGCAGAGATGGGCATGGGGGAGATAAGGGAAGTCTGGGCAGACGGAGGACAGGAACACACTGTATGTGTGAGCTTTGGCAGTAAAAGAGACAGAGAGACACCAGTGCATTTGGAGAGTGTATATTTGTGAGCATTGTTGGGTCACAGGAGGTGTAATTAAAACATTAGGGTGCTGTTCTTTAAAGAAGAAAAAGTGTCTATTAATCTATCTGTTCCCTTTCAAACTCTATCAAAAGGATTATAATGAGAATTTTATGAAGATGTAAGCCATAAGAACAAACAAGCAGAATATAAAACTAATGGTAAGATTTTTTAGAAGCTACACACTGGGTTGAAGATGAGAAATTGACTTAGCCGACTAAAGAAAGCACAGATCTAATCTTAACATTTTTTAATTGATTAATTTTCTTCTTTGACAACTTCATACATGTATATAAATGTACTTTCTCCATACACCCTGTCTTGTCTTTCTCCCAACCCTATCAATACTCCCCTGCACATTCCTATAATCTCTCTCCAAAATTCATGACTTCTGGTTTTGTTTTGTGACCCACTTAGTTTAACCAGGGCCACCTGAGTAACATTGACTAGAAACAAACCATTGGCGGTCACCAGATGGTATACAACTGAAGAAACTGACTTCTCTCCTTGAACCTATCAAAAAAAATAGTTCAGGGGTATGTGTGTGTGTGTGTGTGTGTGTGTGTGTGTGTGTGTGTGTGTGTGTGTGTGTGTGTGTGTGTTGAGGGGTAGGGTTCCTTGATCCCCTCCTCCATCTCTCCCTGACTATTGAGTAGGCCGAGAGCAGGTATCTGGGGCTGCTTAGAGCTCAACATCTCCTTGGCTATGTTTTGTCCAGAAGATGGCGTTTCCCAGTCATTCTTCCTATCTTCCGACTCTTACATTTTGTCTTCCCCTTCTTCTGCAGTGCTCCTTGAGCGGTCGAGGAGCTGGTATAAATGTCTTGGTTAGGGCTGGATACTCATTTCTTACTTTTTTTCAGCACCTCATGCAGCCATGAATCTCCCTATTAACCAGTGTCCAGTGGAATGAGAGGCTTCTCTGACTGAGGCTGAGAGTAGCGTTTGTCTGTGAATATATACATAAAATATTAGAAGGCAGTTTAATATTTTGTCATCTTAATTAAAGAACAGTATTACTCCCTGCCCCAGGCTAATGACTTTCTTCAGGTTGGGTGTTTGGCCAGGTTTATAGTACCCGGTATGGACTCCTTTCTGAGTGGGTGTCAACTTCAGCCACAGAGTACTTGGTTACCACCCTCATTAAAACAATAATGCCACTGTTGCACAAGTGGGCACACCTTTCCTGACAGGTTAGTCTTATAGCTTGAAGATTCATTACTCAGCCACAAGTTGTCTCTTTAAAGATATGTTTATTATCATAGAGGTTGCAAGTTTTAGGGATCCTTATGTTTAAAGACCAAATATACACCTTATAATATCTCCCTATTGATAATAGGATTATCAGGGTACATGGGTGAAGTGATACTTCCCTTTGCTGGGTTTTCCAACAGTGCATCAATTTGAGGAAGAGGCCTTAACTTTTGTGACTCAAAGGTCTGTATTTGTTTGTTGACATTAAAATGAATTGGATTTACAGTAATATTCCATCTAGACATCAAGGCTTAGAACTTATTCATCTTTGACAAGCAGGAGTCCCTCTGTCTTCTAAGAGTTTCTGCCCTCAAATATTTCTAGGCCTTGCCTCACAGATTTTGTTTGTACATTTCAAATGTTCCCTTGGTCTTTGTGGATCACCCTAGGGAGGCAGCAGTTTCTCACAGTTGTATTCAGGGCCTCTGCCAGCAGTTCTGTCAGGCAGGGTCACTAGCCAATGTGCAAGGCTGCTCATTCCTCCAGCTGGCCCGTGGCCTCTGGCAGGCTGCTCCCTGAGAATGCCTTTCTCTTCTGACCAGATCTACTGAACTGTTTTTGCATGGCTGAGCCACTGAGCCTCTCCTTTGCCCTACTCCCCATGCCTTCCAGAGTGGTTATCACATCAAGGACCGGTTGCTGGGTGATGTCACATGCTACATTCCACTCCTCTGAGACCTTTGCATCTCTGAATCCTAGGTTTTTTCCTAACACCAAGCTCTGTGGGTGGGCTCTCAACACACCAGTATCTCACTAGACAGTTTTAAGAACTCTTCTGAGGAGAATCCCTGTCACCTGAATCCTCTCATGATTTAGGTAGAAGACCCTCCATGAGAATGCTCCCAACCCTTTAACAGTCTCCAAAGTAACTCAGCATACCAAGAACTTTTGAATGAACCTGTGGCCAGCTTGGCCAGTATAGGCAGCAGTTCCTGTTAGTTAGAGGCCAGAATAGGGGGATACATGTACTTAAATGTTGATTGATATAAATAGACTATTTTTAAAAAAGATTTATTTGTCCTAACATACTCTCTGAGATGAGATGGAATCCATACCCAGCATGGCTGAAATGGCCAAGAACTTGAGACCATATGGGAAAACCGACTACCATTATTCTGCTAAAGCAACATAGCAATAAAGTGTCACTCTTTACAACATACATTTATCCCATAGACTGGTACCTCACTCTACCCTCATCAGAGGATGACAATGGTAATTAACACAGAACCCACAGCTGGACAACATGAGAGACTTTGGAGCACTCAATCCTACATCGGATGTCTTCATCAAGCCTCTCCCTTCAAAGCCCAGGGACCTAGGCAAAAGAGGAGGCAGAAAGATGACGGCAAGAGCCAGAGGTGGTGGATGATTCCAAGGAAACAATGCCTTCCATTAGAATGGATACATATATAAACTCATGGAGACCATAACAGCATGCACAAGACCCACACTGATTCAAACCAGACAAAGCCCAGTCCTGAGAAGGAGGGGTGGACACAAAGCCCCACCCCTAAGCAGGAAGCTATTTGTAGTTAATGCTTGCTGGAGAGTAGAAAATCATTTGTTCCCAATGAAGTGTTGCTGAGTGTATGAGCCACATTATGTGTGTGTGTGTGTGTGTGTGTGTGTGTGTGTGTGTGTGTGTGTGTGTGTGTTTATGTTGGGAGGGATTTATTTTTGTTTGGTTTGTTTTGGTAGTTTTTGTCATACTAGTTTTTTTTTAAATGTCCTTTTGCTTTGAATTTGTTTTTGTCTTGAGAGACAAAGAATGTGCAGTTGGGTGGATAGGGACATGAGGAGAAGCTGGCAGGAGCTGGGAGGAGCTGGGAGAGGGTAAATAATATCATCAAAATGATATTGTATATATAAAAATTTTTTGAACAAAACATATTTAAAAAGGTTGATTTATGTTTGGCTACACGTATATGTGTCTGTATGAGTATATCTGCACACGAGTCTGTGGGTGCACATGCTTGTGTGTATTGTACAGAGACACCAAAGGGGGGTTGGCACTCTCTATTACTCACCACTTTTTTTTTCTTTTTTGATCTCCACATTGAGGCAGGATCTTATCCTTGAACCCAGGGCTTGGATTTTCTTGGGTTGGCTAGAAGCCAGCAAGGCCCAGCGACCCTCTTGTCTCTGCTCTCTTTGGAGCTGGACTTATTTACAGGTATTTGCAGGGATATTCAACCTGTTATGCTGTCTCCAAGATCTGGACCCTGGTCTTCATGACTGTGGAGCAAGCATTCTCAGCCTCTGAGCTTTCTCTCCAACCCAGATGGTTTTCTCTTAGAATGCTAATGTGCGCAGTGTTGCCCAGACATTTGGGGCCGAGGTTTGTGGAAAAGAGTTACAGAAAAACGTAGGAAGTTAGTGTCAGAACTTTTCAACTTGATCCATCATCAGTGGTGGCACCACGGCAGATTCTCATGAGCTTGGATTATTAAATCGCATGCCGCTTCATCTGGCTGGAGAGCCTCAGCCATGTGTGGATTTATGTCTGAAATATTTTGTTCTGCTTCAAGATGTGTACTACACAGATGAGAGAGGTGTATGTCCAGGAGTTGAAGAAACACAGTACAATGTAGTGTGAAATAAAGAAGTTGGGAGGTGAAAACCTATTTGGGAGAAGAAGACATAGGGCGCTATTTTGGCTTTCTACACAACTCCATCTTTGGGACTTCGAGACTCCCTTGTTTTGGTACAGAGCAGTCTCCTTTGTAAGGCCTCAGCATTCCAGCCTTTCTCACAGTTGGACCACAGACATGGGACACTTGCTGAATCCAGTCCATCGGGTGAATTTTAACTCAGAACATCAGAGTAAATCACAGCTAAGGCTAGCAGACTCCATCTTGGTGAAGGTCCAGGTGACAGTGGTAGCTAGGACTATTTCAGCTTCACCTTGGTCCCCACGAACAAAAAAATGCAGTCCCTCATATTGTGTCTCAGAACCCAGACACAAAAACAAGCAAGCAAGCAAGCAAGCAAACAAGAACAATTTAGTACAACATGCTTGGAAAGGGAGGGAATTCATAATACTCTGTTTCAACAACAACAACAACAACAACCAAAAAACAATGACCCTGTTTCCTTGATGGCTCAATCCTGAAAGTATTTCCACTGAACTCTAGATGTCATGTGGACAGAAGAAAAAAGTATCATTTATCAAATGATTTTAGAAATTTGGGAAATGTTCTGGGGGAAAATATGAAGATGGTTTTCATTACTACACAACTTCTGAAGAATCTTTAGAATGTTAAAGCACTCAAAGAGCGTCAAGACGGAGATAAACAAATATATCTTCTCTACTCTGGGAGCACTTCCAGGCATCTGGAGGCACACACGATGCTGCAAAGCGCTGCTTATGCTCTGTCTATCCAAGGCCTCTCCCTGATGGTAAGCACAGAGCACATGTAGTCTTCTGCCCCGTATTGACTTTGCACAGAAGAATTTCCCCTCTTTTGGGTCCCAATATGTTAATGACTTATTCTCGTCAGGTAGTAGTCCCTACCTGAGCCAGCGGTCCATACTTGATACTTCGTCTTTGCTCATGTATATTCTGATAGAGGCTGAGTGTCAAAGCTTAAAATTAAGGTCAGGACCTCCAAATCCTGAAGCGAACTTAATTTATTTGGACATTTCCAACTTACTATGAACTCTATTCAACTTTCTATCTACTCCCTAGCTTAAGGGTGAGACCCCTCAGTGTGATTTGACATAGACGCTAAAGAAAGAAAGGAAACCTGATTTTCTTCAAAGGAAGAAGCTGAAACGTGGCCAACTGCAGCAGGGCTCCTCATGCAAATGCAGACCAAGTAGCCTCGCTGCTCCCAATTATGCCCAGTGTGAAAGGCCAGGGATTTAGAGAGGCTTAACTCAAGGGAAAGAAAAAGAATGGGTCGTCCATGGAGCACTGGCTGTTAAGGGAGAAATAAAACCTTTTCACTCGATTATTATTTTCCACCTGCTGAGCTGGCCCCGGGAAATATGACACTTAACTGATAGCTGTGTCCCAATTGTGCTACAGACCTCTCTGTTGATTGGAACATGGTACTGAAAACGCCTTGATAGGAATCTCTGCACGGTATTTACATTTACATTATCAATAGACGATGTTCATATTCAATGAGAACAGGGACTTTTGTTCACTGCTGTATCTTCAGGATGTACAATAGTTACACTATAAATGTTGGCTGAATTAACGAAGTCTGTCTGTGGAGAAGAGCTAGTGTGGCCGGGCCCCACACCGAGGCCGGCCAGTCCCTCTAAATCCCCACCAGGCTGCAGTCTGCTTTTGTAGGTGCGTGCATGTAAAGGCAATTCCTGCCCTGTGTTCTTACACTTCCTGGGAAAAGTCAGGCACTGATTTCTGCCGACTTTTACTGAGTAGGGAATCACTCTGACTCTTCTTCACATTCAGAAAATGGCCAGCTCTGTTTTGAGTATTGCAATGGCCAGACACCTGGAACAACTCTCCTATCAAAACAGCAAAAAAGCTGGTGAATGCATAGGTTTCAAAAGTCTTGAGACATGCATGGATTGGTAAAATACGGCAATAAATGTTTACCAGCTCTTATCTAAGAAAGGACAGGAGCCAAGGCAGGTAAACTGAGGGTGGTTGCTGACACCTTAGACTTATCTTTGATTTTATTTCTTTCTTTTCTCCCTCCCTCCCTTCCTCACTCCCTCTCTCCTTCCTTCCTTCCTTCTTTCTTTTCAGGACAACAACTTTGTGTGGGCAAAAGAAGACACTCATACACATACACACCACACATTACACACACACACACACACACACACACACACACACACACACACACACACACGGGAATCCAATGCCTGTTCTAAATGTAAATACGCCCCAGAACTAACACTGCTCTTTATCCATTCCAGGCACAAAGTCTGGAGTGGTGGGTTTAAGTGTAAGGCAAATTGTAGGTTAAAAACTGAAAAACAAGTCTTCTGATAATTAAAAACTTCATCTGGCCTTCATGTGGACATTTAAATTAAGTTCATGTGGCCTGGGCAGTCCAAAATACTTCAAGTCAAGTTTTTTGGTTTGTTTGTTTTTTTTTTTTTTGGTTTTTCGAGACAGGGTTTCTCTGTGTAGCGTTGGCTGTCCTGGACTCACTTTGTAGACCAGGCTGGCCTCGAACTCACAGCGATCTGCCTGCCTCTGCCTCCCGAGTGCTGGGATTAAAGGCGTGCGCCACCACCGCCTGGGCTAAGTCAAATTTTAAAGTATTCCCAGAGTGGCACTATGCTAAACATCTGGTGAAAATAAGCTTATGTTCACCCAAGGCCTTGAATACTTATTCTAAGAAGGGGAGCAGCTAACATGCCTTGTTACACCTATAGACAAAAGAAACAAATCTGCACAGACTTTAGGTACCATAATGACCAAGTTTATAACCCAAAATAAATATCATTACCATGTTTAAAGAGGAGCCTAAAATTTCTGTAGGGAACATAAACTTATAATGAGGGACTAAGCAGATTTGAAGAAGAACCAAGTGAAATTTCTAGGAGTGAAATTATAATAAAAATTAAAAACTCAAGAGTGCAAATAGACTGAACATCAGTCAGAGAGAAGCGAGGAAAGGATGGGTGGCCAGGGGAGTTAGTACAGTAGACTATCCAGAGGCAGCACAGAGACACAAACAGTCCGAAAACAGAGTGACATGGGACACATAGGAAGAACGCACATCTCCCTGGAACCCAGCATAGGTGAGAAGGCCACAAGAAAATGTATGAAGAGGTGAGAACTGGGAATTTTTGATAACTGTTGAAGAATAAAATCTTCAGGTTCCAACTTCCTACCACCCTCTAGAAAAGTAATGCATGCACATCCAGGCACGTTATAATGAAACTGTAGGGTGTGAACAACAAAGGAAGTCATAAAAGTCATAGCAAAGGGGTGGTGGTGCAGGACAGATTAGAGGATAAAGCATTCGGATAGAAAGTGGGCTTTCATGTTTTTTAAATAGAAAATATTGTATTTATTTATTTTGTTGAGAATTTTAGTTGTGAGTGTTGTACTCAAACCATTTTCCTTCCCTCTCCTCCTTCCAACTGCTCTTATCTTGCACTTCACTCCTCGAACGCATGGCCTCTTTGTCTTTAATTAATGTTGTTAAACACGTGCACATACATTTCATAAATGCAACCTGTTGAATTTATTTACTTTTGCTCCTATGTTCATATGCCAAAGGTTGATCGTGTGGGATTGGATCGCCTACCAGGGGGCTTGTCACTCAGTGCCTGCCCTTCTTCATCTAGGGGTGGAGTCTTGTGCAATGTCCCCCACCCATTGGCAGCCAAATAGTATTGTCATTGTTCAGGTCTTACGTTGCCTCCCTTCACGTTTCCCAGGTTTGTTTTTTCAGTTTCCCTCCTCCTAATGCCTGGGCCCTGCTTCTCTCCCTCGCACCCAGGATTCCTCTTTACATTCCTCATATCTTCAGTTACACCTAAAGATGCAGAGCTGGGCTCCGCAAATAAGAAGAAACATTGGGTATTTGTCTTTCTGGGTCTGTGTTACTTCATTCAATATAATATTTTCTGGTTTCATCCATTTGCCTGCAAATCTCATGGTTTTATCTTTTCTTAGAGCTCAGTAATGTTCCGTTCTGCATATGGAGCCCATTTGTATTATCCATTCACTGGAGGACATTTAGGTGGTTTCCATTTCCTCGTTCTTGTGAATAGAGCAGCAATGAACAGGAAGTGTGGCTTTGCTGGAGGAAGTGTATCACTGAAGGTGGGCCTTAAGAGTCTAAAGCCTTAGACCACTTCCAGTTCACCATTTCTGCTTTCTGTTGCAGCCACCATGCCTGCCACTTGATGCTGCTGTGCCTTCCTGTTGTGAGGGACTCTTATCTCTTTGGACTCATAAGCCAAAACAAACTCTGTCTTTTACAAGTTGCTTTGATCAGTGTGTTTTGATCAGAAAACAGTTTTAGCAGAAAAGTAACCAATACAGTGAAATAATGGCTGGTCTGTGCTTCATAGTCAGACTCTGTCTTAATAAAATCAAATCAAATGAAACCAAGTGAAATAACAATAGAATTTTAAAATAATGTAAGTTTGGAGAAAGAAGAGAATTTGGAGTATTAAAAAATCTGTGTGTTGTCCAGACAAAGGGAGTTCTCTAAATTTATACTTTGATAATTAGTAACATGTAACTGAGAGGAGAAATAAGAACTAGTAATAATTTCCAAAGGAGTAGAAGAGAAAAAAAAAACAGTACTAAAAAATTCTCATTCATTTACAACAACATAAAAAACTTGGAGAGAAGGAAACAGAACAGGTAGAACAGAAACAGAAAGCACAAAATAAGTGAGGCTGGAGAGCTTAGTGGTTAAGAACTTGTGCTGTTTATGCTGAGAAGCTGAGTTCATCTGCCAGCACTCAAGTGGAGCAGCTTGCAACCACCTATTGGGCCAGCTTCAGGGGATAAAGGCAACCTCTTCTGGCCCCTGTTGGTGCCTGCACTTGCACTTGTGTGTGCGCACGTGGGAGCTTGCACATGCGCGTACACACACACACACACACACACACACACACACACACACACAAAGACATATAGGCATATCATTAAAAATAAATGGATATGTAAATGTAGAATTATGTCAGTAATTTTATTAAATTTAAAATATTAAATGAAGTTATTTAAAAGAGTCAGAACATTTAACAATAAAATACCAACTGAACAAAAAAAATACCAAATGAACCTTTGGGTTATGTATCCCGAATAATAAAATAATAATAATAATAATAATAATAATAATAATGCAAAAGTATGAAATTAACTAACTGAAAATGGACAAGACATTAATTATTTTTCTCATTTCTATGTCAAAGTACCAGATAAAAAGTAACTTAGGGATGAAGGGCCTATTTTTTCTCATAGTTCCAGAGGACAGAGCGCTCACTGGTGGGGAAGGCATGGAGCACAGGCAGCCGGCCACATTGTATCCTAAGTCAGGAAGTTGGATGCTCCTACTCAGCCAGGCTTCTTTCTTCTAGGCCAGCAGTTCTCAACCTACGTGTGGTGACCCCACTGGAGGTTGATGAATGACCCTTTCACAGGGGTCACCTAAGCCCATTGGAAAACACAGATATTTACATTATGATTCATAGCAGTAGCGACATTACAATTATAAAGTAGCAACTAAAAAATTCTATGGTTGGGGTCACCACAATGTGAAAAACTGTATTAAAGGGTCTCAGCATTAAGAAGGTTGAGAACCACAGCTCTTGGCAGTGTAGAGCCCAGACCACACACACCGGTGCCTCCTACACTTTGAGTGGGTCTCCCCACTTTAATTAACCTCACTTAGATAATTTCTCAAAGACATGTCTAGAGACTTGGTGGTTCTAGGTGCCACCAAGCTGAACTTCAATATTAACCTCCCCGGGATACGGAGAGACACCTCACTGAAGAAAACAAGTAGATGATAAACGATGCTCAGCATCCTTGGTCATTAAAGAGCTGCAGATCACCACAAGGTAATTCTATTAGACTCATGTTGGCATGTCAAAAATGAGAGAAAACACCACCAACAAACAGCTCCTCAGGGTCTACCCCCAAAAAAGAACAAACTAAAATGATGCCCACAATATCGAATGTAGATAAGACTCAGAGCGACCAGATTCTCATGTCATGAATTATTGGTTAAAGTAGAATGGTACAGTCATATAGGAGACTAAGGAGCTGTTCAAGGCAGTGTTCTCTATAGTCACCTCACACGAGATAGAGCCAAGATGCCCCTTCAGTAGCGAAGTGGTAAGCAAACGGGTAGCCCATGCAGTGGCCTTTTAAAATCAGTGATAAAAAGGAGCGCGTTCTCTAGCCATGAAAAGCCAGGGAGAGACTTTACAAACATACTTTGAAGTGAAAGAGGCCAGTCTTGAAAGTGTTTGTACTTCTTATTACAATTATAGAAAATTCCTATAAAACACAAAACTAGAGACAGTAAGACCAGTGATTCCCATGGAGGGAGGAGAGGAGACAGAGGAAACACAGAGGGTTTCCCAGGCCAGGGTGACACTCCTGGCGTGATACTGTGATGGGGGATGTGTGACTTGATGGTTTGATTTTTTTTTTTTAAATCACAAGTCACAGAACATTACAGCACAGTGAATCTTAGTGCATGCAAATTAAGAAAAAATCATTTAGGTAATTGGGAGACTCCTAGGGAAGCATGCAGACTGTGACAACAGGATCTCGGGTTACATCACAATTGTATTTCATTTCATTTGTTTATTAACGTCGGTTTTTGAAACATGCTCTCATGTATCCCCGGCTGATGTCAAACTGATTATGACTGAGGGTGATCTTTAATTTCTGAGTCTCCTGCTCCCATCTCCAAATGCTGAGATTGCAGAGATGTGTCGCCACACCTGCTTTTATGTGGCACTGGGAATTTAAGTGTTTTTAATTGTTTGACAGTTTCATACATTTATAAAATGAATTTTAGTATTTTTCAATCCTCTCTGTTTCTTTGTCTCCCTCCGGAGTCCTTCATCACACCAAGTGCTCCTCCTAGTTTCACGTATTCGTGTGTGTGTGTGTGTGTGTGTGTGTGTGTGTGTGTGTGTGTGTGTATGTATGTATGTGTATGGGTGTGTGTTCCACTGAGTTTAATTAGAGTTCCTTGCCAGATCATGGGTGGAAGGTTACTTTCTGGAGTAAGGGAAACATCTCAGTTGCTAAGCCACAGAAAAAGGTGACACTTCCTTCCCTAACAACCACTAGCTACCATTAGTCCTCAGGAAGGGCGGGGCCTCACGGGTCCCTCCTTCATCCATCCTGGAGTATTGATGGCCCCCGAACCTTTTGTAGAGAATCCGTGAGTGCACTGGCTGTGCCACGCTAAGAAGACATCTTTGCTCTTGCTGGTAATGGAGATTAAACCGAGTGCTTTCTGCATACCTGGCAAAACCTTACCGAGTGATATTCCGAGCCCTCACGAATGTATTCCAAGAGGCTTCACTGCAGTGTGTGGTCAAAAAGGTGCAGGGGCAAGCCTAGTTGCTTCGGAAGTGACAATGGCTGTCCGGGCAAATGTAATCGAACACAGGCAATATATTCTAGTTAAAAATGCTACTGTGCAGGTACGAAGTAACAATGCACTGTGCACATATGCTAGAGCAGACTGAGTGAATGCATGGTAGTTGGTAGAGATAGGGTTCTCAGTACTGGAGTTGGAACTTACACTAAGCAAGGAAAGGAGAATGAGCTGATTCATAAGGAATAGATTGGAGTTAGAAGCATTAGTAGAAATAGACAGCTGGCTGAAACTAGATAAAAATGATGCAAGTATTAGGGCTGGGAGATGGCTCACCACGTAAGAGCATGCGCTACTTTTCCACAGGACATGAGTTCAGTTCCAAGCACCAGTGTTAAGTGGTTCACAACTTAACTACAACGCTAGCTTTTGGGGATCCAAGGCCTCTGGTCTCTGTGGGCACCTGAACTCATGTACATAGGTTAGTTCACAAGCTAATCTGCTAGCCTGCTAGCCAATCTGATCTGCCTCTATGTTGCTTAGCAACCTCTGACATATTCTTCTGCCACCGGCCACCAGGTGTGTGCCAGAGACACCAGATATAAAAGGACAAACCCCACCATCTACTCTCTTACCTCTCTCTCTTGCACTCTCTCCAAGGGGTGCCCCCTTTCCCTTTCTCTTTCTCTCTCCTACTGTCTCCTACCCTCATGGTCCACTCTGGTCCTAAGTCCTCTCCACTTCCCCCAGATAAACCTCTCCATAACGTATTCGTTGCATGGCATCTCATTCTTAATGATAACACATATGTCCCTCTACACACACATACACACACACACACAATGAGAGGGAGAGAGATACACATTATATAACTTAAAAAGAACTCTTAAAGTGATTACTAATGTGTTACTAAACATACATGTATTTCTTTTGTTAGTTGAAAGTACCAAGAAGAAGAGACACCCCACTAACAATGGACAAATCTTAGCTTGTTAATACTATTATCCTAGAGTAGCCATCAAACGATTTGGACAAATGGCTGGTTCTGAGGCTGCGGTAGGAAATATGTAAGATGAGTGTGGAACACTTCCTAGGTCCAGAAAGTGCTCAGAATGTGCTCAACAGGTGGCAAGTGCTCAAACAGCAAAGACACACAAATGAAAGCTCCTCAGCCACATAGGCAGCGCAAACTGGTGCAGAGATGAGGGAGAACTCCCAACACCCAAAGACAGAGCAATTTGAGTAAGAAAGTTAAAAGTAATATTGGTTGATAACCCAAAGTACAAAATAAATGCCCACAAGCTTGTAAACATATAAATAAGTTATTGAATGAATAAATAGATGAGAGATAAAGGCAATTTTCTCATGCAGAAACATTTCAAATAATTTATATAGCATTTTTCCTTCAGGGAGGTGAGCCATAAATCTTTATTGCCTAAATGCGGTCTGCACACAATGGCTTCCTTTCAAAAGATGTGCTATGGGTATTGGGGTGGGGGAAAAGAGTATTGGGAAAACCTGAAGAACACATTTCAGCCAACTGAGTAAGGTCAACATCAATGAATGAAAAAGAACATTTTGCTTCTGTGGTTTTCTGTTTCCAAACAAGCAATCTGATTTTAATTATGAGAAAAGCAGCAGGTAAATCCTGACTCTGAGATATCGTGAAAAATACATGACTCTTAATCCTCAAAATTGTAAAGGCAATCAAAAACAAAGAAAACTAAAAAATTACCACAGCCAACAGGAACCAGAGAAGACATTATGACTCGGTGGGGAGTTGGTTCAGTCATTAAAGCACTGCTCTGAAATGCAAAAACCTGCGTTCAAGTCATCCTGAATGTATGTTAAAAGCTAGGCAAAAGCCAGATGCAGTGTCAGTGTCCAGGAGGGCATGGGGCAGATCCTTGGAGCTCACTGGCCAGACAGCCTAGTATACTCTGGGAGTTCCAGGAAAGTAAGAGAACCCTGTCTCAGAAAGAAAGAAAGAAAGAAACAAACAAAAAACAAAAAAAACCAAAAAAACAAGGTGACTCGGTTCCTAAGAAACAACACCCAAGATTGTCCTTTGGCCTCCCCCTTCACACACACACACACACACACACACACACACACACACTCTGATATACACCCATAGACAGATACAGACAGACACAGACACACACACATACACACATATACATACAGACACACACACATACACACATATACACCCTGAGACACACACAGATAGACAGATACTGACACACAGACAAATACACAGACAGACACACACACTCTCACACACATACAAACTTGCACATGAGTATTCACTGACAGGATTTGTTGCTGTTGTTTAAAGAGGTAGACACTATTATTAAATGTAATGTGATATCCCAGTTAGTGTCTTTTTTGTAGAAAAGGGAAATCAGGTAAAAAACTAAGCCAACTTGACCTTAATAAATAACAAGAAAGCATCCACATGGCATCAATAATTACAGTAAACACAGTAAGTTCATGTAAGACATTAATAAGGGAAACTGGGTTTGAGACATGTGGGGGCTTTACCACATTTGAAACTTTTCTTTAAACCTGAAGCTTTCAAAATAAAATATACTAATACAATTTCCAAAAGGAAGGAATGTTACAAATGTTACAGATGAAAAAAAAAAGATAGTCCATTTGGAAAAAGTACAAAACCCAAATATATTTTAGCTTTAAAAGAAACATCTAAAATATAATAGTATTGCAAAGGTGAAAAAAATGACATATCAGGCAAAATCTAACCAAAAGGAAACTGGTGCATTCATTTTTAAAAATAGAATAGGAAAGCTGAAATTCTGACTGGAGATAAAGGGCTTCACTTCATAAAAACAAACACTTTTGGGTGGTGGGGAGGGAGAGAGAGAGAATAGAATTATGCATATCTTAGTAAGAGATTTCTAAATAGTTAAGAAAATGGAATTTCAAGGAGAAATAGACAAAGCTATAAGTTAAGTTGGTCATTTAATAGCTATTGCCATAATTTACTTACAAGCTGATAATATCAGCAATGGAACATAGGGTATTTGAACAACATGATGGAAACATTTAAATTTATAGATATATGTCATCTTGACCAGAATAGTGTATGCAGTTTTTAAAAATAGAACATTTACCAATAGTAGTTATGGTATAAATTGTAAAACAGGCCTTAAGAAAATTGTTGAGGACAGTCTTTTTTGTTTGTTTGTTTGTTTGTGATAGGGTCTCATTGCACAGGCCAGGCAGGCCTCGACTCACAGAGACCCACCTGACCCCCTTTCTGGAGCACTGGGATTAAAGGCCTGTGCCACCATACCTGATTAAAAAAATCTTAAAAAGTTAAAAAATATAGAGTGACTCTTTTGAGCGCTCATCAGATAAGATAGAAATCAATAATAAAGGTGATAACCAAACTATTTGTCATCTAGTTAGAGTCAGAAAGTGCTTCTGCATAATCAGACCATTTTAGAAAGTAGAAAACACTTAGATGAATTGTAATAAAAATACTACAACCCAAAATGTATGAGGATTGTGTAGCTAAACTTTTTACATAATTAAAAAGAAAGGCTAATCATATAAAATGCCAGCATGCCATGGTGATTTCATCTCAAGAATACAATGCTTTAATGTAGAGAATGTATTGTACTTTTGCTTTGCTAGATGCATGGAGGGAAATTATGTAATAATCTCAATGGAAGCAGAAAAGTGTTGCCACTTACTTGAACTTTTAGCAATCTATTAGTAAAAAGGAACTTTTAAAATAAAATAAAGAGAACCTTCAACAAGGCAAGAGGCAGAAAAAAATATCACTCACAAGAGTCTAACTTCAAAAACTTTCTCTGAAGTCAATGATGGGATAAGAGTTGGGTACTGTGCTACACAGCAGTAATCCCAGCACTGGGGGGGCAGAGGCATGCGGATCACTGTGAGTTCGAGGCCAGCCTGGTCTACAAAGTGAGTCCAGGACAGCGAAAGGTACACAGAAAAACCCTGTCTCAAAAAACCAAAACCAAACCAAAGCAAAACAAAAAAGAAAGAAAGAAAAAAAAAGAAAAATAATAACAAAACAGTGAGATAAGAAGAAACAATGGGAAAGGTCAGTATATATAAAGTATAATGATGCATACTTCTTGACATGTCATAATCAAACCATTTCTGTATATGCTGATCCCAATTAGTGAAAAATGAAATAGTGTAGCAAGTTTTTAACTTTGCCCTAAAGCCTAAAAGACTCAGCCAATGAAATATGTGTGTATATTTGTGTTTGTATTTGGCTATATATATATATACATACATATATATTATTGATTATATATGTGTGTTTGTGAGATATAGATAAGGTTAACCGAAACTTAAGACTGCATTGTTCTAAAATATAAATAATATAGAAGGCTCTATAGACTCTCAGCATAAATTAATAAATTAATGAGCTTAGTAACATTGCTAAATAGAAAATTAATATAAAAGGTTCTATTATATTTCTGTATGCCAGCAAGTTAGGAAATAAAAAATTGCACACTAGATTATGTAAAGTACTTTTTAAATAATTTACAATATTATGAAGCACTGTGTAAAAGGGAGGCATCCATAAGGCTGTGGGAAATAATAAGTCTGTCATCCAGGGGATGGATCAAAAATTCAAGGCCTTGAGAAGTCTTCGCATGGGCCATGTCTTAGGGTTGCATTTTTTGCCGTGAAACCTTAGATGAGATGCCTTTTTGTGGGAAAGGCTTCGCTTGCGGTGGAACAGTGGGTTTCCCAAGATTGTTGTTCCTGGGCTGGAAGGTAAACCCACTCTGTGTGTAGCACCCACCAGGCCAACCGGGCTGAGGAGAGCCAATGTGCAGGCGGCTGCTATGCACGAGTTACAGTGCTGTCATCTCTGCAGGAGCCTTGTGTCTCCTGCCAGCATTGTAGAGCAGAAACACCAAGACTTATTAGCTCGTAAGTAGTGTAAAATCAAATCTCAATCCCAAAAAGCACCCAGCAGTTAATCTAATAAAAGATATGTAAAATCCCTTAGAAGAAAACTATAACCCTTCACTGGGAGACATTAAAGAAGATAGAATAAGCTGAGAGACATTTATTGATGGCTGGATTTAACATGGTAAAGAGACCTGTAATTCTTGAGTTGGTGTATAGATTCTATACAATTTCATTACAAATTCTTACAGACAGTTGGTAGATTAGATAACTAACTTGGAAATACACAGTCATAAGTAGTCAAACTTATATGAAGAAAAGAATAAGGTGAGAGGCCCTGTCATGTAGCAATCAGTAGTTTTCTTAAAGCCACAATAGTTACAAGGTGTGTTACTGGGACCAAGGTTGGCAGAAGGGCTACATGAGGAAGGTGACACTGATGGCTTTCCAAATAACTCATAAGAGAATATTGTCCTCAACATATGAGAAGGAATAATGAAGCTATGTTTTATATATTATGTTGCACTATATGGAATTGTATGCTTCTGTAGGTTAAAACAGGCAAAGAGAGGTGATATGCAAGCATTCTCAAAAATAAAAACAAAAACAAAAAACACCAAAAAAAACCCCACAAAAACAACAAAACAAAACCCCAGGTAGATTAAAAATCCAAAAATGTGATAGACAAAGACACAAAGCTGCAGAAGTTGGGGGAATAGATTCATGTTTCATGTTTAAAGCAGGACCAACAAACAATTACTACTTGACTACCCTGAAACCAAGAAATTGTTTTTACTCAAGACACCATAAGGAGAAAGGCAAACACAAACCACACTGTGAACTTCTGCAATGCACAGGACTGTAAGCGCTTCTGTGCAGATGTACAAAAATAACTTACGTCAACGAGCAACTCAGTAGAAGATGCCTTAATGACTTACCCAGATCTTCCAAATTTGACATATTTTATTATACAGTATCAAGAAGGCACATTCTTAACATCACACTGATCTCATCAGAAAAGTTCTTAAGTATTAGGAAGCTGTCAAGCTTACTGTGGCAGATATATGGTTTTCAACATTCTAATTTTCTCCAGAGAGCTCAAATTTTATCACTGGCGACAAAATCAAATACTGTTGATTATTCTCTTTGAAGTGACAAGCTCAGTTGGCTCATTTTTTACAAAAAAATGTCTGCCCAATACCCAATCTAAAACACCATAGTTTGCCTGTCATTCGTCCCTTCAAGTGAAAATGGTGTTTATTTCGGAAAACACAGCTAGCGCAGCTGGCTATTCAGACAATGGCACAGGATTTTCCCCCTGAGATGATTGTTCTGCTTGGGCAGGCCATAAAAGTGCACTAACAGTCTTCCCATTCGCTCATGCCATGGGTAAAAGATGCCTTCTGGGTTCCAGTGCGATAATTTTACTTCTTCATTAAGGTGATTCCCTTTTATTTTCTGTTCAAGACAGGCTCTCTCTACTATGTATCTTTGACAGTCCTGAAACTCACTATGTAGAGGTGAACTCACAGAGATCTGCCTGCCTCTGCCTCCAGAGTGCTGGGATTAGAGGCATGCACCACCATGCCAGGCTCAAGGTCATTTAAATAAAACTAACATCTGTAGTTTTTTTTTTTTCCTTCAAGTAAAGAACACAATCATTTTAAGTTTGTTGTCATTGCTTTGATACGTGCTGAGAGTTCTGCGATTTGGCTCACTGTTGCTACAATTGTCAAAGCAGTGACACAGTATCTTAAATTGTTCTAAACATGGTTTGTGGCTTCCTGAAGACGTGGATCTGTGGGGCCTGACAACTGCTGCTTTAGGCAGGTGGTTTCTCCAGCATACACAACATGGTGGTAAGAAAAGGCCCTGCAATCCAAGGGGGGTTTTTTTGTTGTTGTTTTGTTTTGTTTTGGCTCAATTTTCTGCAGTAGAATGACCCAGAACCATTCTGGTTGACCTGGTAATGTGGACAGTTTTTTTTTTTTTTTGTTTTTTTAGACAGGGTCTTTTTTTGAGGCTTGTGAAGTTTAGAACTTGCTTTGTTGACCAGACTGACCTGGAACAAACAGAGATCTACTTGCCTCTGCCTCTTAAGTGCTGGGATTAAAGACACACACTGCCTAGGTAATGTGAGCCTTTTAATGGCGCTCTCTTAACATATCCTATTTGAATACGTGATAGACAGAACTTTAGGGATAAATGTAGTGAGATGAAAAAAATCAGGGGGCGGGTGGGAAGCCATGTTTTAATGTTTCCTTAGCCTCCCTCCTTCCTCTCTTAAAGACTGTGTTAAAAATTTTCTGGCCAAAACGTCATTAGCCTACTTACTATACTACATACTACATTTTATGAGTTATGCTTTTGGTGTTTTAAACTAAATTTGGCCTGAAGATGCCTCAGAATTTTGATTCCTTTTTATAGTAAACTGTACCTTAATTTAGAACACGAGCTAATCAAATGCTTTCTTCAGAAGGATTCTTCTGCAGGAATCCTCAGCATTAGCCAATCTGTGCAGTGGAGATTTAGTCAGGCACAGGTGGCTGACTGACTAGACCACGTCAGAACTCAGCAGAGTCAGACCGTTGCCGGACCAAGCTGTTTCTGACACTCCCTTCTGGTTTGTGCCCATAAGACATGCCGCCTGTGTTTGCAGCAAAGTTCTCGGCACCACATCTGGCTCTGAGAGCTGCCTAATTTGTGAAGTCGTTCTTTATCTTAACTCTGTTAAACATAATGTATCTGAACTTCTTCATTTAAAAATTCCAAATAACAAAATGCCGCAGAAACTGGCTTTAACAAGCAAACAGTAACAACAACAACAACAACAACAACAACAACAACAACAACAACAAAAGGTGGGAATGCATTCAAAATCCAGGTCAGAGCTGACACAGCCATTTAATCTGAGCTCAGCATCTTTTGTGGTATCAGTTTAGCCTCATGTCATGGCACCAGCTTTGTATGCCTTTGGTTCTAAGGGTTTCCTCAACACACCACAAAATTCACAGGTAACTAGACTTTCATATCTTGAGGCCAACCAAAAGTGTTTGGTATAATATTCTTGGACTGAATTGGGACGTGTGGTCGCCACTGAACTGGTAACTGTGGTCCAGAATGGAATTTTGTAGATTGGTGTAGGCTTGGGCAACTGTGCCCCTAGGCCATGTTTGTAAAGGAGGTATGCTCTTTCCTCAAGGGGATTTCTTGGTTTTTAACTGAGGGGGACGGGGGGGGGGGGGGCTGGATTGCTACTGGCATCTAGTTGGTAGAACCCAGAGGTAATATGAAACATCCCACTGTGCACAGTACTGCCCATCCTGCTGTCAATAACGTTGTGTAGTAACCTCTGTACCATCACAGAGAAACATCTTGTTCAGACTGCCAATAGTGCCAAGAGTGAAAAATGCAGTCCCAGCGGAAGATGTGGTATCCACAGAAAAACTGGATAATCCAGCAAAAGGAAGTGGACATGCGGAGGCAAGTACCAAGTCTTCACATGTGTATTTCCCCAGATCTGGGCCACTGGAAATTCTTTCCTCTGGAAATCCAAGGATCATTTATGTCGTCTAAAATCCCACTTGGGAAAGCAGAAATCATTTTTTTCCCTTTTCATTAGAAATATGAAGGGGATTGAAATGTTGTTGATTACCTCTGAATAAATATGACATTATCTAAAGTAGAAGTTTACATAAATGTACCTTAGGCAGACACCAAAGAATTATGATTTCCCTGACTTGGTATGTATTTTCTGGTTGCCTTGCCTCCCAGTTCTCCACCTAGATATGTAGCAAGCACACTTCATACACCAAATTTTCTTATAATACTAGATTATGTGAGATGGAGTGCTCAAAAGATTTTCAGAGGCCTGCATGATACTTTCCAGACAAGGGCGGGAGGGTCCAGATTGCTGGAAATAGCCTCCCAATCCATCATGTTCTAGACATGGTTATAATATGATCTGAATTCTTGGGTTAAAGAGTCAAGGACCTTAAAAAACCTTTTCCTTTTTTATTTTGACTTCTTTTTGAGTTCTCTTGAACATAGACTCCACTCTCTCTCCCTCCCCACAGACATTCCACTATGAGTTTCACCCACTTTACTTAGATTCCCACATCAGGGTCTCATATGTAGGCCTAGCTGCCTAGGATCTCACTGTGTAGACTGGCTAGCCTTGAACTCATTGAGATCTGCCTGCTTTTCCTTCAGTGCTAGGATTAGAGACCCCAAACTGTTCTTCCTACAGCCCTGAGTGAGCGCCTTGCCTCACCTCTCTCAGACATATTCAACGCAGCTGATCTCTTTTTCTGCCTTGGTTCTTTCTTTTCTTGGTTTTCAGACCATCACCTTCCTTTGGATTTCTTCTTACTTCCCTACCTGTCCCTTTCACGTTTTTTTCCCTCCCTTCAACCTTTTCTTAATATTGGAGTTCTCAGGCACTAATTTTAATCCCCAGGGTTGCCAGAAAGAAAATAGCCCAAAATGCAATAACAGAAACAACAAGCCAATGAAAATGATACATTATTGGAGTGTAGTTCTTCATAAGTGATGGCTTTTGGCAGGTTGGGGGGGCCGAGGACTCAGCTTTACTGAAAGGACAGGCCATGAGAGTTTCGCACTTCAGTGAGTATATAGATGACACAGATTGAACATTTTCTTTCTTTTCTTTTCCTTTTTGTGTTGTGGGGAAGATGACAAGGGCATGGGGCAGACATGGGAAGTGAGTGTAATTGGGATGTATGATGTGAAATTCTCAAAGAATCAATAAAAATATTATGTTGGAAAAAATGAATGAATTAAAAATTTGCTGAGAAAAAAGGAAGAGTAAATTAAATGTTTTTCTGAGAAACAAAAAAGAAAGAAATAAAAAGAAAATAATTGACACAAAGGAAATTAGTAATGAAAAAAATGTAAAAGAAGCCAAGCTTGGTGGTCCACAACTTCAATCCTAGAACTTGGGAGGCAAAGGAAGGCAGGTGGATTGGTGTGAGTTCAAGGCCAGCCTGGTCTACATAGTGAGTTCCAGGGCAGCCAAGGCTATGTAGAAAGAGCCTGTCTCAAAAAACAAAGAAACAAAAACCTCAAAACCCCCCCCAAACAAAAAAGAAACAGAAATGTAAAGAAAAGATGTATAGAAATGTTCATAGGTGATTTCTACCTTACCAGTAGTTTCATTAATTATAAAGAGATAAAACCCTCTAATCAAAATGAAGAAATGTTATACAACTTTGCTGTTCGTAAAAAAATAGGTTGAAATTTAAAACATGATCAAAACTAGACTGTGAAAATAATAATGAAGATAGCTGGTATCACTATTCAGCTTTACGATAAAGAATTGATATTTTGTATAAAATTTCAGACAAAGAAAAATATTTTATAAGATCAAAAGGTCATTCTATCAAAAAAGTAGAACAACCATAAACACAAATGCAATTATAGTGAGAAATAAAACTTCAACAATAATAGCTGTAGAACTCAATGCCCTATTTTCAATAGTGGATAGAGCAATTGGCAAGAGGATGAAAATGAGAAAAGAAAGCTCTCAAGCATCAAATATGACATGTCTCTATCAGACCTCTATAGAGCAGTCCACCTCACATTAGAAAATTACTCACTAACCTCAAGTACACATCAGTGGTCTTCAGGTTAGACTACACAACAGCCCCAAGCAAATCTTAACGGCTTTAAAGATAATTTGTGTCATAAAACACATTCTCTGTCTGCAGTGTAAGTCAATAACTGTAGAAAATTTAGAAGTGTACAGACACTTTAAAGAAATAGACACCAAGGAAATGAGAAAATACTTTTAATTTGATGACAATGAAGGCACACCATGCCAGAACTTAAGGGATGCAGTGAAATCTGTGTGTGGAGGGAAATTTATAGCTGTAAGAAGCAAAGGACTGTGACGTCCCTTATTCAAAACTGTTACCATGGTATTGAACCAAGCCCAGGTCTTAGTGAAGCACAAGGCCATTTTGTGATGATACAGGTCACAGGCTGGCCCTGCATGTGATGCCTTGACATAGCTGCCTCAGACTTCTTTGAGTTTCATTCCCACACTTGCCGCTGCCATTCCGCCTCTTTCTGGCATTGTTGAGGCTTGAACCCAGACCCTTACACATCTAGGCAAGCACTCTACCTCTGAGTTGTGTTCCTAGGCACTGCCATAATATCTCTTGCTTATGTAACTAAAGGTGTCTATAGTTGATAATCAAAATGAATTCTTCCTCACCTTATTCCTCCTCCTAGGCTAGGTGGTCAGGGTCTGTTCACTTATGCCCATTTATCTTCTAAACATCCCTTAGGGGGAAAATCTGTCTTGCAACTGTACTAAAACCATGAGTCCATGCTACCTAATTTCACAGCTGAACCACGGGAGCCTTTCCTTTTGAATCTGTTTATCCCCCACCATTCATATATCAGAAGAGAATATTTGCCTTTGTACCATGGTCATCTCACTCTCCTGTGTAGGACCCTACTGTGGCTCTCCACCCTTTTAAAAATTGATCAAAATCCATAGCTGGTTGGCAGGGTTCTCTCTAAGTAGCTAGTATCCTCTGTTTCAGCTGCATCTCTGTACCCGTCCTCACCATCAGTGTTGGCTTTCTACCTATTTTCCCACGAGGTACAACAGACAGGGAGCGTTTCCAAGGTCTTTGCTGATGAGTGAGTGGATGACTACATGGACAGTGGAGGGGAGGGGTGACCTTCCAGCCTAGGAGAGTTTAGCTCAGACAAGACACTGCACCTGGAGGATGTGATTTTCTTTCTTGCCTTGGCAGCGCTTTCCTTGGGCACATGTTCTGCATGAGGCAGCACTCTCTCATGTTCAGTATGTATATCTCAATAGGGAGAACTAAAGCGGACAGCCTCCATGAGAGCCTCCATGCGTCTGTGCATCTGTTACAGTACATGAGAGACCAGCAGAGTGAAAACAACGGACACAGTAAGCCCAAACTGCATCTGTGGATAGGTTCTGTTCTCTCTCTCTCTCTCTCTCTCTCTCTCTCTCTCTCTCTCTCTCTCTCTCTCTCTCTCTCTCTCTCGTGTGTGTGTGTGTGTGTGTGTGTGTGTGTGTGTGTGTGTGTGTACATACACACATATGTTAGCACTTAGAGCAGGTAAGTATTTATAGATGATGGTCAAAGATACAGATGAGAAGTGAACCATTACCAAGAAGCAAACCTTGATTTTCAGTGGCTGCTAGCCTTGGACTTCTTTACAGCACCAGACAGAGTGAGGACTCAGGGCTAGGGTAGGTGACAATTGTCTCTTGATCCTAGCCCACTGGAGCAAGGAGAAGGTGAAAGGTGAGTGTCTAGCTCCTGGATCACCCACCGTGAGGTAGTGAGGTAGAGATGAGAGTGAGGTTGAAGTGTTCTCAGACAATGTTTGCTTCTACAGGTGGGAAGTTTTAGGTTCATTCAGGCGGGTGGGGGAGTTGAAATACATGTTTTTCCTATGTGAGATTTCTGTGAAAACTGAGGGCAAGACTCTGCTGAGACATTGGGGCCGGGCCCAAGAATGACTTTGTAAATGAAGGTTCTTAAATATCTGGTCACACTTATAAAGAAGAGGGACTAAAACTCTAAGCTTATGTCATGGGACAGGCAGGATGGTACTATCTGTCACTTGAGCAATACAGACATAGCTCTAGATGCTCCACTCAGCACGCCAGAAACCCACAGCACCTCAGAAGCCAGCCAGAACCCCTTCCCTAGAAGCTCACAGTTGTGCTAAAGAAGCAAGCACTTTAATAGCTTCCTAATATTGGACCTATCAGGTCTTTCTTTACCTGTGAATTTTTGTAAATGCAGAATCACATCTTTGTATGACGAACTATGTTGCTGAAGTTTCAGACCATTTGCACCACTGTGACAGTGAGAGGGTATTTGTGATTTAAGGCTGATTTTTTCTCAATTCATGATGACTATGACATCTTTTAATTTCTACTGAATCATCATGTTCTCAGTTATAATAAATGGCTTTTGTAAAATGCTTCCTATAGATTACAATGCTTGCCCCGGCTAAAAGTCTGCAGAGTGTGGGATGGGTGTCTTCATTCATTTTACATGGAGGATGCTGTCTCTATTTCAGAGGGTCAGGAGGACCTGCCCTGAACATACAAGTCTGAAGCAGCAGGGGTTTAGCCAGATGCTTTTTGATTTTAAGTCCAATGCTCTTTCCTCTGATGCTTAGGGAATCTCAAGCTAAGCATTTCCGGAATACTTTAGGAATCTACCCTATTTGTTAGCAAAGTTTAAGTTAAGTGTCTTTTACAAGTCTAAGAAATGATTGATTCAATGCAGTTTATGTAGACTTTTCTGCAATTGGCACAGAGCTCTAGGCTAAATATTAGATTAGAAGTGGAAGAGTCCAAGGGTTGCCTTCATATAGTTCACACCTGAGAAATTTTCTTCCCGATGATGTCTTCCCAACCCTTTCCCAATGCTCTGCAGCCCATTAAAAATAAAACAAATAATTTATTTTGTCAAGCTTGCGGTCTTGTCTCTTCAGACTGGCATGCTCTGGAAAGAAAAAATAAAAAAGGTTCTGGAAATCTGGGATCGAGCCTCTGCTGGACCCTGACAGGAGCTGTCCTTTAGCAGCTGTCTGTCTGGACCAAGATCCTATGGTAACAGAGAGTGGGGTGAAAGACAGCATACCTATCTCTCATAGCACCAAGATGTGGACCCCCAATTTTCCATGCCTTCAGCTCTGTGGTTATACACACTTCAGCAGAAAAAGACACCATCAGATTCTCTTGGGAGTAGGCCTGTCTGAGTAATTAAGGGAAACTATGGCTATTGCCTTCCGTCCCACTGGCATATCAGTTGTCTCCCATTCACATAAAACCTTCACAGCTAGCTCAATGTCATGAAGAGCTGACGTCATAGAGCAAACCTGTAATCCCAGCTGTGGTAGAGGCAGGAGGATTGGCAGTTCAAAGCCAGCCTTGTATACATAGTAGGGTCAAGGCTAGGCTAAGCCTTGTAGTACCTTGTATAAAAACATAGATTAGATACATAGATAGATAGATAGATAGATAGATAGATAGATAGATAGGAGGAAAAAAAAGAAAGAAAGAAAAACCATGAGAGTTGCTATAGTAACAACTATTTTCCAAAACATATCACTGCACTCAAGTAACCCTGAAGGTACAGCTGGGTCAATACGAAAGAAAATATCTCAAATTTCTGAAAAATCTGCAAATGAAAATGGTGCCCCTACAGTAGTTGCTAAGAGGCTGAGTTGGGAAAGGGGATCAGTGTGGGGAAGAGTCTCCACCCGAGGCCAAGGGGCAGTAGGTTTTCTGCCTGAGGCCTAGGGGTAGTGGGTTTTCTGCCCAGGGCTCAGGGGCTGTGGGTTTTCTGCCCAAGACTCAGGGGCAGTGGGTTTTCTGCGCGAGGTTAGGGGGCAGTGGGTTTTCTGCATGGGCAATGACTTTATTACCCCCTCTCTGATCCATCTCCAACTATTATTGAGATGTGGATCCCTCTTCAGGGCCTGCTGCTGGGATGCAGACTGTCTGGGGCGTCAGAGGCAGGGGATGCACTGGCTTTCCTGGCTCAGCTGAGCAGAAGCATAGGTCCCATTCTTAGGCAAAACTTTGAGATTTTAAGAGAGACAAGCAATCTTCCCATGTAACTTTAGCACTGAACTTACCACTCATTTTCTTCTTTTAAGGAAACTGCACATTGGAGACTGTGAGTTGTTTGGAACCTTAAACAATCTCTGCCATTTATTGTTGTCCATCAGGTAAAGCAACAGAACCAATGGTCTAATTTACAAGCGACTCTGGGCTTGAAAGCCAGTTGATGTCCGGAACTAGACACGGTAACTAGAAGGAGCCCAAGTCAAACTCGCTCTGTAGGCACTCCCTTCTGGATCCTGTTCCCAGCCCTGGAATCTAAGCTTCAAGCATAAAAATACTCAGAGTAATTCCCCCAAAAAGGGAGTAAAACAAACTAAACAAAACACAGCTATATACTTTTCAAACATTTATAAGCTATATAAAACAAATTTGATAGAAAACTAGCAACGTTCCATTGGGGATTGCCCTTTGTGTTCTGTGGTGAAATAGCCTGGCTGATGTTTCCTAACATGTTACGTCCATAGAGTCTGGAATGAAGTTATTTTCTTTCCTTGGTAAATTTTTCTCTTCTCAGTGTCTCTCAGTAGAGGGTGATCTGGGGACATTTGGCCATGGCAGATTTTGTTGTTACTGCTTAGCGGGATGGTGATGGTCCTACTGGAGCTTGCTGAGATGCCTGGGATGCTGCTAAACATCTCACAGTGTACAGGACAGTTCCCCATGCCATCCATTCACACACACACACACACACACACACACACACACACACACACACACACACATATACACACAACATATATGCATATAAATATGTATATATGTAATGTATGCATGTATGTATGTGTATGTGTGTGGATGTATATATATCTGTGGATGTATATGTATATATGTATGTGTGTACATATATATCTGTGGGTGTATATGTATATATGTATGTGTGTGCATATATATATATATCTGTGGGTGTATATGTATATATGTATGTGTGTGCATATATATACATATCTGTGGGTGTATATGTATATATGGATACATATGTTCCATGTGTCAACAGCACTGTTTTATTGAATACCAATTCTCTGATAAGTATGGGCATTTTAAACAGTTATTATTTGAATCTTGGTTTTTTTGGAAGGGAAGGGTATGAGTTGCAAATATATCTACTCAAACATTCCAGATTTTAAGTGACTTGTGATGGGGTCTGGGAATGGGCTAGGAAGGCCGAAGTAGCTCTCTGTGGACTTCCTTAACAGTTCCTCCTGGCAATAGGCCCGCCCAGTTGCCTTTAAAAACCTGGATTGCTGCTGTTGCCAAGAGTTTCAGGGTACCTACTCTATGAGTTTTAAGTCATAAACTGTGTTGTGCGTGTGTGGGTCCCAAATCAAGCAAGGAACTGCCTGAATCTATATGTCCTGTCCACATTGTCCCCCAGTTCTGTTGTTGTTGTTTTAATCATAGCATTTCCTGTACAGCTAGCAAATTCAATTTTCATAATTGCTACTACGTTTCTGGTAATTTCCATTGTTTCCCAGAAGCCCACACAGAGCTGATCGTCATAAAGAGCAGACCCAAAGACTTCACACAGCTATGGAGGGACCCTCAGCAGTAATCTTGATGACAGCATTTTTTTTTATTTAAAGCTTTAAAAGCTATCAACATTAACAAAGTGTCATCGCCTTTCAGCCTCCCTCTTTTCCCTCAGGAGGATGTGGGAATAATCAGTCCTTCGAGAAGGTTCTGTTGGCTTGCAGAGACAAGGAGTTCCTTAATTGCCACTTTTCTTAGTGTTTGAAATGTTTGAAATGTGTCTGAGTTTTTAAAAGAAATTTCAATATTGAAATGACAACGCTTATCCTAATTAGTTAACTTCTTTCACTGCGTGTCTCTTTCCAGTTCCTCGTGAACACATAAACATAAGTTTGGAGCTTTTGCTCTATTTTATTTGACAAGCTTTGAGTGAGAGGACTTATATATGTGTGGAAGATCTGGATCAGAAAGTAGGGATTTCAGTAAAAATTAGCAGAAAAGGCAAAATAAGAGCAAATGTTTGACCTGCAAACCAGTCTGCGAAAACTTTAGCCTGTACTATGATGTCCCCATCAGAGGGACATCTATGCCAAGGGAGCCATTCCTGTGTGTTTTGCTACCTGATAACAGTGTGATGCCTGATAGCTTGGCCACACCATGCAGGCTAAACCTTATTTCCACACGTGCATCTATGAGGGTGCCACTGCAGAACACAGACATGGATTGGCAGGTTGGGTAGGTAGACTGTGTTCTCACTGTGGGTACCATCTCATCAGTTGAGGATAGGAATGGGACAGAGAAGCTGCAGGAGAAGGACTTTACTTCACGTTTCTTCCTGTTTGTACTGAGCTGAGACCTTGGTGTTTCCCTGCCCTTATGCTGGGATTGTCATTGGCGTTCTTGGTTCTTTGGTCGTTAGGCTTGAACTGAACGACACCACTGGCTTTCCTGGGATTCCAGCCTGTAAACAGCAGATCATGAGACTTCTTAACTTCCATGCTCACGCAGACCAGGTCTTGTCTGTTCAGGTCTGTCTGTCTGCCTGTCTTCTGTCATTATCACCATAATCTATCACTTGTTAGTTTGGTTTCTTAGGAGAACTCTGACACACTGGTACCAAAGTCTCAACACTTAATATGGACTTAATTGGTATATGGTAAGGGGATAAATGAAAGAATATCTCTTCACTGGAAAAAGGGGGAGAGAGAAAGAGAGGGAGAGACAGAGAGAAAGAGAGACAGACAGACACATACATGCACGCGCGCACGCACACACATACACAGAGAAAGAGAGAGAGAGAGAGAGAGAGAGAGAGAGAGAGAGAGAGAGTGAGGAAGAGGGAGAGAGAGTCTTCAAGAAGGGAGGGATGGTGGATGGGAGGCCTCTTAAAGTCACCAGGAAGTCTCTTGTTTAGGACATGATTTGTTTTTAATTACATGTGTGTGCTTGTGCATGTATGCATGTGTGCCTCTGTAGCCCCATGGTCTCCGTCTATTTAAGGTTAGCATTGGGTTTGCTGTGTAATAGGTATTCACTGAATGTGGATGATGAGTGAAAAAGAACAAGAGACACATTAATTTATATGTTAAAGAGTGCAATGCATATTCATTTTATAATTCCTTGCAAACCTAGGCAACAGGACAGATTCTACATATTACAGGAAAGGAGAGACATAGGCCTGGAGGCCTCTCATGTTGTGATGATGTCTTATTGCTGACTGGTAGAAAGACCACTGCTGAAGCACAGGTCCCCAGGGCCACTCAGGGCATTATGGGAGAGAAGATGTTATGGGGTAATTGCACTGATTACTAATGCTGTGAACATTTCTCTTGCTTAATAATCCACTTTTAATTTTACCCGTGGCCGTTTGTAGTTCCCACAACACAGCAATAATTAAATCTGTGTTCAGATGGTTGTAAATGTACCCAGAGGTCTTAAGCAATGGGTGAATTATACTCATTTAAGTTAGAACATAATGCTAGCATTCAGCCCTCTCAGAATAAATACTAATTACTGGAGTTCCTTTAAGTTCCACGAGATCCCTTTAGAGCCTACTTCTGTTTCCAGACAGCAAGAGAGATGAGGTTCAGATGGTAGACTTTCATCTCAGTGTTGTAGTAATCATTCCTCTGGTATAAAATTCTGAGGCTGGGCTGTCCAGGTGGTGTATTCACAGCAGAGCCGGCAAACACGGCTGTTTTTAAAGGCCTTCAGGGAATGGCATTCCAGAATTTGGACTGTAGGGAAGATGAGTAGTGTTGAGGAAACAGGGAAGTGGTCCACAGGGAAAGGGCTAAAAAAGTGCCCCTACCCCACATCTGTTCACACAGGGCTCCTTCAGCAGGCTCAGAGGATGGCCCAGAGACGAGAAGAAGCCTGTGACACCAGGGGGAAAAATGGAAGTAATGAACTCTTTTTCATGGCTTATCTTCTGGAATGTAATTTAATCCCTACTTTCAAGTACTCACTATTTCTTCATTTTAACAAGGGACATGGGGAAAGTTAGCTCTTCCTTGGTGTGGGGATTTTACAGTGCTTGGCCTGTGCTATGGCCTTAGGCGTTCTCACGTGGTCCCAGGGAGTTAGCTGATATTCACATTGAACCTCTCCTGGCTTATACTCTACATACTGCCTCATGCCCCTTGGATGTCCCCCCCTCTCACCCCCTTTGATGATTTGTATTACCTTGGGACCTGGCCATTTTGCCCTTCTGTAGCCTGGTTTCTAAAAATCTTTTCTCTCAGGGGGGCAGAGACTTCCTTTAGTGCAAGTCAGTTACCTTGAGACTTTCTGACTTCGTGGAACTGAATAGGATGAACATCTCTCTTGTTATTCTCTATTTGGGGCTAGTCCCCTGGCTAAGGTCTTTTCTAGTATAAACCAGAGGTTAGAGTTGGTCTTATATGGTACAGTAACAGAAAAATAAAGGGAGAAGACCTTCATGGCTATCAAGTTGAGGAACACTTGGCACGAGAGCCACCGTGAAAATGGCTGGTGCTAAGGTGGCTGAACTAGTTCCAAGCTGGGGTGATAAGGCCTAGCCAGGGCAGGGCACAGGAAAGGGTTAAGAAGTTGGGTCTGTCAACTAGTCTCATCCAGTACCAATAGGTGGCGCCAAAGATTTGGAGATGTGGTTGCCACTGGGTAATCCTGGGCTGATGGAGCCAGCAGAGAAGCAGGAAGGTGGCAGGGAGGCAGGCTGGACCACTGTCATGGTGGCTGACCCAGAACACCGAACCATAAATAAAACCAGAGCCTGCCATTCGCCAGTGACTTTTTTCTAAAGCAAAGGGTGGGATTAAGAATTCTGAGAAGATGGAGAGAGCAGGTGAGAAAGGGAGAGGGATGAAAAAAAAAAAAAAGAAGAAGAAGGAAGCACAATAGAGAGGAAAGATGGGGCGGGGCGGTGCGAGATGATAAAGGCAGGAGTGGAGTGGACCTGGGACACAGAAGAGGGAATAGGGACACTAGGAACAAGTACAGCTCGCTCAAAAGGGCGATGCAGAGGAAGCCTGTGGGTAGACATGAGAGCTGGTAACTGCTGGAGAGAGAGGACCCAGAGAAAGCAAAAAGGGCCACGCCTTTATAAGTCCCCCAAAAGATGGAGAAGACACATATCTTTCCTTCAGGATCTTTTATTAACGTATAGAAAATGTGTTTAAAAAAGGAACTATACAGAGGCTAAAAGCAACTGGGACTAAAAATACTAGTTAACAATGGTTAACAAGCAGGTTCCAGTCTTTGAGCTACAGTGCCATGAAAGGATGGGGCAAGCTGGCTTTCCCTGGTCCTCTCTAGATTTTTATTTTAGTTCATCAGCGTGTACATCGCCTGATGAGCATATGCCGTATAACACTTCTCTTTGTCTTTTTCCTCCCATTTGGCCTTTAAGTAAGGGCCTTTTCAAGCACAGTGTAGCTACAAAGTCAGTAAATTGGTCTTTGTTATTTTACCTGAAAAGGCTATTAAAGGTTAAAACCACAAATTGAATTCAGAGGGACTGGAGGATTTGGTGCTTATGATTTTTGAGGGTGACGAGTGAGAGACCACCAGGATGAGCTTCTTCTGCTGAGAGCCCCAGGTAGTAAAACCCCTCAGAGTCACAGTGACTTGTTTAGAGCATCTAGGAATTCCTAGAGGCTTGAGGGTACGTGTGTGTGTGTGTGTGTGTGTGTGTGTGTGTGTGTGTGTGTATAAAAAAGGGAAGAGCGCCTGTGTCTTAGGAGGAGCAGAGGGCGGGGAAGGGGGATAGACTTTTACAGATTCCGACCCTTGTCTGTAAGTCCCTGCCGTGGCCCTAGGCCTTGAATGGGAATAAGGAAGACAGGAACTAGAATAGAATTACTCCACAGGAGGACATTTTTGCAGGACAGCAGTGTTTGCTGTATCTACTGTATTGTTGAGGCGCTGCCCAGGATTTCCCACCCTAAGGGGACCTGAATTCCTACTTGGTGAGTCCTTGTCATTTTAACATAAACTTTCAAGGAGGGGAAAGGGGTTCAGTGTTTTGAGGTTTTGCCTGAGTTTCTGGTATCTTTCTAAGTCTTCTGAAGCAGCAAAGTTAGTGAGGATTGTAGCAAATTGTTCTCCCAGGCTTCTCTTTCACAGGGGTGAGAGGGGTAAGGAGCTGGTGAAAGAACCGAACCGAGGGACTCAATGCACAGAAGGTCTCTCCTGCCTTCCTGCAGCTTCAGTCTTTACAAATGTCCTCTGATGTATTCTTTCAGGGCACCCTGGGAGTCCGGGAGGGTGTGTGTGTGAATTTTTCCCTGCACCCTGCTGACTTGATCCTAGAAAATCGTAAGATGTTTGCATTTGCTGCTATTTGTAGCTACTTGAACACATGAATAATTCTTCCTCTGCGAATTTTTACCCTACGAATTTACCCCTGTGTTTAATCCTGTGGGGCCTCTTTCCTTGATCCTGGTTCTGTCTCTTGCTCTAGTTTGAGAAGGGGTGGTCTACATTAGAAAAGAGAGGCCTCTGTGTTGCTCCAGGACTGGGTGGGAGAGTGAGTTTGTTTTCTGGCCCCATTTTCAAAACTTAAAACAGAAAAAAAAGAGAGAATTGCTAATAGGGTCCCCTGGAGTATGTAGCAAGGAAAAAAAAAAAAAAAGGAAAAAATTCACATTTGTTAAAAGAAAAAGAAGAGAATGACGGCATTAGAAATGCTGTCATGAGAATATTAGTGAGATTCAAGATGGTGGCTGCCTGGCCAATGTGACAGTGGCTCTGTGAGCTGGAGCAATCAACGACGCTTATATTAGACAGAGCCAATGGTGCTCCTCACAAACTGTGTGGCTCCAGACGCGCTACTCAACAACCTGTGCTTCTGCTTCTCTCTTCTGTAAAGTGGTTAAGACTTACTCTGGATTGTGGTGAGGATTCATTAAAGCAGTTGATGTGAAGCGTGAAGCCCTTTGCACAGAATCTGATCAATAGGTGTACACTAAGTACTGTTTTTTTTTCAGTCTCCATTAAAAGAGAGACAAAATAAAAAATAATTGTACCAGGCCTGCCCCCATGTCTATGTCTAATTGGCTATGTGAATTAGGGCAAGCTGCCTGCCTTTTTCAGCCTTGCTTTCCTTGAGTATGACGTGTCAGGGTCATGTCAGGTCATCTCCAGAGATTCCTTCTGCTCCAAAGGCGTGTTTTTCAGTATTTGCCTAGGAGACAGGTTTGAGCATATTAGTGCTCAGTGACAAATTGTTTAAAGGCTACAGGTTTCTCTGCAGGTTGTACAGCCACTGACAACAAGAACACAGTTCTTACCACCCCCACCCCCTACCCACTACCCCTGAGCCCTGATGTGGCCCTGGCTTCCCAAGTATGGTGTGCCTACATCTCGCAGATCCTTGTATATTCTCTTCAGAGACCATGACAGCAACTAACCAATAACTGTACTCAGGAGAGTGTCCATTAGGGGAGAGGGGGGGCTTTGAAAGGATTAAGTATTTCCAAATCAGAAATTGAGCGTTAGCCCAGCCTCACCGCTCAGATAATAGGGAGATGTTCTATTAAGTTAACAGAGGAGATCTTCGCAACCAGAGCTGTGTTTAATGGATACTACTGCAACAGGCTTCCTACACTGTGAAAGGAAGGAGGATTTCCTGTTTGGAAACAAAGTAACACTGGCCAAAGAATGTGAGGTTTGCCAAGGACATTTGGCCAATAAAGTGCTGCAGGTGCAATGAAGTCATGTTTCAGACGTTGGAAAAATAAATCAGAGATGTTTGAGATGACAAACCAGGCTGGGCTAGGTGGGAAAGGAAAAGTAAGGTTGAGGCAAGATTGGCTGAGCAGCAAAAACAGCCCTTCCACTTTCTGCTTCTGGGCAATAAGGCCACCATTCTGAGAGGCGGATGTTGGTGCCTTAACTGTTACCACTCACGCTGTTTCTGTGTTTCCACCTTGGGGCCGTCTCTAAGGTTTGCTTTTATTTTATAAGACTCCATCAGCTTATTTTATTTAACTTACATTTTTTTCCCTTCTTCCTAGCTATTTTCTCAGAGCTTGAAAAAGACAAAACTGGCTTAACTAAATCCATACCAGATTTAGTTAGGATGAGCTAAAGCCACTCTTTCCAAAGGGACCCTTAGTCTGCACCGAAACACACAGCCTCCGAAAACAGGAGCCTCCCCCTGATCCCGGTGACATCTCTTCCTACCGGAGCTGGAGGAATTTTCATTTGTTCTGCGAGTTCTCATTTTGCTTGGCAGTGCCAAAACGCTGCAATATCATCGGGAGAGGCGCATATTGGGAGAGCTGGGCTAGGGAAGAAGCAGAGGCTTAGGGAATCAGTTGGTCAAAGAACTTCAAAAATGTGTTCTGAGGACCCAGCGGTACAATAAAGAGAAGCTACAAGCCCCAGCCTAGAAGGCAGCTCTGTCCCCTTTTCCCTAGAGGTGTGTGTGTGTGTGTGGGGGGACCTTTGCTGCTCTGTTATCTGAAGGGAAGTAGACCACCCAGGGAGGATGGATGACAAGCTAAGCCATAGACCTTAAGGGTCCACCCCAGTCTCTGGGGATCCTAAGCATCTTTGTGTAGCCTGGGCATTACTATCCCACCTCCTCTAGGACTGAAATGGAATTATCTGAGTCTTTCAGAGTCCCCTTATGGACACTCTCACAGTGGACAGTGGGATGTAAGTAGAGGTGGAAAACGATCTCCCTTCTCCCTCTTTAGAGGGAAAGAAAGGAATTAGACTGACTAGGAGTTTGGTGATTAGGAAGCAAGGGTTAGAAAAGCCTGTATCCTGGGGAAGCTGCCTCCACCTTTCTGGAAATCCTGGGTGAAAAAAAAAGAGAAGTTCCTTCCTCAGGAGCATTTTCAAACGTGGTCGCTGATTGCTCTTTTTCAACCCCTCGGCTGGGTTCATCCACTGTTCTCATAGGTCCCATTTTTTCCTTCTTTAGAGAAAAGGACAAAGCGGAACTCATCACACCCTTCTCAATGGATGCTTTGAAAGTGCTCTTTGAAAAGATTCTGTAATGACCTCTTGTCCCGCAGTCTAAAGCTCTGTCCTGCTACTAGAGCTCAAGGGTAAAAATGTGTTTAGGACAGTTTGTTTAGGCATCGGGCTCACTGGCAAGGCAACCTTGAGTGCTTCAAGTTTGCCTTTGAAATGAAAGTTTGCCTTAGTAGTTTTCTATCTACCAGGAGCTGATCGGCTCCCCAGTGGAAGGCAGTGGAGAGGAGCGAGGCTCACCTCCTTAGAGATAGGGTGTTGGTAGCTGGGAGAAAGGGACATTTAAATGTCTGTGGCAATTTGCTCCGTAGTTTTCTGCTGCCATGTTGCTGTTCTTTTACAAAGCAGTCTCCTGTGTAAATGGGCTGTGGGTCTTGGTTTGACCTGAGTTTGCTGGAAGCAGGAGAACCAGTCTGCTTCCTGCCCCACTTCTCATGAGCCATTCAGTGCATATCTGGGGGCTGGAGCACCACCTTGTCCCCCTCTATCCATAGGTTGGGTCCGAAGGCCAACACTTTCTACAGTGTTGTCATCCCTAACAAAGAGCCTTCAAAATTCGACCTTGTGGAAGCAGCCCTGGGAAGAAGTACATTCAATATGGAAACAATTTCTCTCTGACAGGCTATGCAAAGGAGAAGAGTGGCCTGGCTCTCAACTCTAGGCGGCAGCACATCCATGGCAGTCTCTAGTGAGTGGTGGTTGTTGTGGCGGTTGCTTGAGTTTGCATGTAAGTGTACTTTCTAATTGTCTGCAGTTATACCATCTTCTTGACAGGGCCCACTTCCAGTCACTCCGAGGCTCTTATGGGAATCTCGGGTGATTAGGATGTGTGCTAAGCCTTGCTGCCTGCCTGCCTCCTCAGGGACAAAATTAGGTATAGGAAGGAGCAGATAAAAAGGGAATCAGTTAAGAAGCCCAGTGAAGGACTTAAGTCAGGCAAGTTCAAGATCTTGGGAAGACAGCGGGATACACAGTCTCTTCAAAACATAGAGTTTGGGCAGGGGGTAGGGCTCACTGTACTTAACAAAGGGGATCTATAAACCTGTCCACAGAAGGTTGGATAAGCTGATCTTTGAAGTCACTTCCTTACTTTAAAATTCCTTTAAATGAATCTAGGTGCCGCCGCTGATACTATTTATAAAAAATGGTCCACGGGATAAAATAGTTCCTATGAAAGGCGGGTTTGGATTTCCACTGATGTTTCTTGATTTTTCCTGGAACTGATGACATGCAATCTTGTTCCATTTCAGTTCCCTTGATGAGGTGGGCTGTATGGGCACACCCAGGTCCTTGGCACTGCTTTCACAGTCATAATGGCTTCAGCGTCTTTTGGTACTGTTTCTTTCTCTCTCTCTCTCTCTCTCTCTCTCTCTCTCTCTCTCTCTCTCTCTCTCTCTCTCTCTGTGTCTGTGTGTATTTGTGTGTAGGGGAAGAATTCTAAATCAACTTTCTTCTTCCTTTCCTTCTTTTCCTCCTTTCCCCCAGCTCCTTCAAAAGGATTCTGATTTTTTCCCTTAATTTCTATGGATCTCTGAGGCCAACTTTGATTCTGACTTTTCTATCAGAGCTTAGCATTGTTGGCTATTAATACTGAAGGGCCATTAGAAATCCTCTTGATCTAAATTCTGATTCAATGGGTAAGGAAACTGAGGTCAAGAGATGTGAACAAACCCATCAGGGCCTTGTGGCTGGCATGGTGGCAGAGGTGGTCCTATATCAGGACTCTCAAATTCCTCACTGAGTGTGCTGACCTTCAATTCTTCATGGTTGGCCTATGTATAGCAAGGCTCCTTCTTTTAGCTGTTTGAAGTCCATGTCGGATTAAGAGATGAAAACTCCACCTGTACTTTCTGGCCTCGAGTGTGCCCATGAATGTGCATCACAAAGATGGAGAAGGCTACAGAAAGTAGCAAGCTAACTCCATCATCGCAACGCTAGGCATGTGACCATCAGCCCAAGGAGGCTGTTGCTTCTGGTCCAAAGCTTGGTTACATGGTGTCTGTTTCTGTTACAAGATGCCAGCTCATCCAGTAACTGGTTGGCAAAGGTACAAGATGCCCTAGATGGTAGCCATGGGCCCTGTGGCAGACATACTAGGGCCTTGGGGAAGAGTGAAGACAGGGAGCAAGTGGCTGAGAAACTTGGCACAGTTTGGGCAGATGCTGCAGGGAAGGATGGTTGGCTTTTGATTTGAGGAGGAAGCTAAAGGTCGTGGCTCCTATAGCCTCCAGTTCTCCGGGGCTTAAAAATCAAATCATGTAGGGTGGAGAGTTCCCTCCTCTTGCCTTTGGAGTTATAAATGTAATTTCCTCTGGCTCTTCTCATTTTTCTTCTTCTCAAAGCAGAATAATAAAGGTAGATGGAAAATGTTTCTCATGATCTCACCTCATTGAGGGGGGTCAGTTCTGTTTACCACAGGACCAAAACAAACAAACAAAAGACCAGATCAAACACTCTATCTCTGCCCAGGGTCATCAGGCAGGGGATCTCAGAGGGGGTGGCCCATGCAGCCTCTTTCCCGATTCTTATTAAGTCACCTGCACTGAGTAGAGCCTGGCTGGAGACAGAACTAGAGACCTTTACCTAAGACACTGGGGGAAGGAATCTGTGGTAAATCAGACCATAAATGCAAAAGGCAGTACTAAACAAGGTCAGTTTCCAGTGGAAACTACAGACTCCCTGTGATTTCCACTCCAGTGCTCTATCAATGCCTGATGCAAACATGCTAGAAACAAAACCTTTCTCCCAGTCTCATCACCAAAGAAAAGTTATTCCATGACAGTGGCTTATGACACGCAGGGGCACAGCTACTGTATGACCCAGGGCCAGGAGCAGACAGCTTTGTAACTGGAGTTCTGAACAATGCTTGGGTTTGTAGGTGTATTCCATCTAGGGGATAGAACTAGGGAGGGGGTGGGGCAGAAGAGAGGCCACTCCTCCTGAAAGTTAAGTGTCAGAATGTGAGACTTTTTAGCCCACTGCAATGAAAGTGGGCTGTTGCATCTGAGTGTGGTGGTGCCTTCCCTCTTGAGAGGTGATTGGCCAAGCTTTCTCGTTGAGGCTTCTCTGGGCTGGTGTGGTCACCTGGCCGTGGTCAGCTGTGACCAGATCACTATTTATTACTTAGAAGTTGGAAGGTGTCTAAGAAGAAGGGTGGAGAAAGGCGTGTGTGTGTGTGTGTGTGTGTGTGTGTGTGTGTGTGTATGTGTGTGTGTATGTGTGTGTGCCCACTGCCATAACAATGTGTACTTCATGGCCTGTTTCTGAATTGTATTTTAAACTCCCCAGTTTTCCTCCTCTGTAGGAAAGGAGGGGGCAATCATGGAGGTCTGGTTAGCAGGGAGCATGGAGGCCGAGGGTCAGGCTCCAAGGCAGCGGAAACTATGAGCAGATGGTACCGGACTGATCCCTGCTTCCTTCAGAGACTCTGAATATGTTGTGAAGCACGTTATTGTTGCCCCTCCCCCCCATTGTCTCAGATTATAAAATACAAACAAATGACAGAAAAGATCTTTAGGCTGGTGGCTGGCTGCCCAGTGCTCAGAATTTCAAGGCTCGCCGTTTCCTCCCGGCTGTGAGACGGTGATTGTAGGGCCTCATCTTCATTTCTACAAAGGGGATGGAGAATTCGTGGCCTTTCCAATGGTACCAGTTGATCCCCTAAAGTGTGAGAAAGGTGAACGTGTCAGATCGCCCTTCCCCCTCAGCAGAGCACCCAACTTGAAGAGAAAAGAATGATTCGATTGAGAGATCCACTTATGAACTTGACTGTTCTCAGTCAACAAGGAGCTCATGACAGAGTTCCCAGTGTGATGGAGAGTCTGGGTCTCCTCCCAGCGTCCCCTTTACATGGGCCTTGGTCTTTATAAAAGACACGTCATGGGTCATTTCTTATTGCCAGTTTTGCCTTCAGGAGCTTGCCATACTTGGGGACTGTGGTGAATGCCACAATCCCAAATAGGTGGAAGTATTTTGAATAGTGTACTTTGTGGACAGCTCATTCGTGTTGTAGGAACACAGGTGGTGGTCACCTGGAACAAGTGACCTCTGGGGTTTGCCTGAGTGTGTTCCAGCTGCTTCCCTGTCACCTCGCTCAGACTGTGGACTTGAAGTCCCTTGGGGGAAATAACCCAAATTACTTAGGTTTTTGATCTCTTCCTTTCTGGGCCCCTTGTTCGAGTGGCATTAAGCCTATGGTGAATTGATGAGCTCCTCCCACAAAAAGCTCCCTGCACGGTCTTTTCTCAGCCTCAGACTACTTCTTTATTACAACGTAGAACTGAAGGCCTGGCTTCTGTGCCTTCCACCACACTGACCACAGCCAGCATATGGCCTACCTGGCTGTGCCTGGACTCCCCGTACTTCCCATTGAGGTTGGTCCGGTGGCAGTTCTTATACCACCAAGCACCCTTGTATGACATGGCACAGTTGGTGACAGCAACATCGTTGTCTCTATCCTCAGTGGAGAAAGGGCGTCCCTGGTGATAGCTGAGGGAGTCTCCTGCCAAAACAAAAGCAAAAACAAAAACAAAAAAACAAAAACATTCAGGAGGCTGACCCATTTGATGCGGACATTTGGTTTCCACATGGAACCCTGGCTTACCTCCCGGTTCCTTCTGAGCCACAGGGTGGCTATGTTGAGCTTTTCCTCTCCATCTTACCTCATGGGGGTGGGGCAGGGATAACTGCTTCCATGTTTCCCACTTTAATCACCACTGAGCTTTTGCTGAGAACTTTACCCAGGCTGCTCCATTTTAACGCTTCTGTCTCATCTAGGCCCATTGTGTCCACTGGAGACAGCAAGGAGCCATGATGACTCGGATCATCCCAGCTCTCCATTGGGTAAGTTCATCCTGGCTTTCCCACGTGCGTGCTGGCCCTGATCAGGCTGCACCCAATACCCTACCACGGAGAGCCTGGTTCTGCCCAGGAAGAGGGGCAGTAGCAGCCAGAGTGCCAATCTACCAGAAACAGGGTGACAGGGATGTCCTAACTGCATCAAAGGAGAAGTGGATAGGAAAAGGGGCTGTGGCTTAGGAGGAGCGGTGTTAGATAAGGAGAACACTTCCGGGGCTTAGCGCCAAACCTGTGAGGAGCTCCTAAAAAAAAAGAACTCAGAAATAAGCTTTGTGGGCAAGGGTGAGGATGAACACAGAGAGGCGGTAAAGAGGAAAAAAAATTTTTTTTTTTAGCTAAATAGGAGAAGAGAGAATACCTGATACTACCAGCTGGGCTGCCTAACGCTGTGGTGAGATTTTCTTTCTCAAAGACAAGTGGGGACTGGGTGTTCTGTCACCGGTGTTATGCGGTGGCTCAGGTGAGCTCAGCTCAGCATTCAAGGTGAGAGATCAGATCACTGTTCACTTACAATGACTGGTGAAGCTTTGGGTACAACTTGTGGCTAGGGATGCTGGGAAGGGAACTCGCATTATTTACTGAATGGAAGTGATACCCGATATGGTTACGGTTGCTTTTCCCCTAAGAGACACATGGTTCTGAGTCTATGGTTTCCATGTTATGGCTCTGGTGTCCACTCAGCACTTCCATCCCTGCATCCACTGAACTCAGTCAGGGCCAGTCATCTTAATGGGAAGCCTTCACCCCTCAGTCCCCGAGGCAACATGGCTCATACCATTCTTATCTCCTTATAATCTTGAAGGATGCAGATGTTGTACTCATCCAGAGCCAATCCCACCAGCTGAAACACTTTTTGCTAGCTATTCCTGCTTGAAGAGGGTGGAGAAGATGCTTTACTTCCCCCTCCTAAATATCACTTTCATCTCCTTTATCCCAAGTCACGCTCATACTCATTACCTTAAAAATTCTTAGATCAACTTTGATCTCCAGCAACCCACTCTTTAGTCATCAGTTCGTTGGCTACGTTGTGTCTGCTCATGTTCCTGTCACCTCACCTTCTGCAAACCAGATTGTACCCTCCTTATTCTCCACACAATCCTTTCTGGTTTTTACTTTGATGTTGCCAACCAAGTGTCTCCGGTACAGTCCCCTTGGCCTTCGTATCGTCCCTCCTCATTCCTGCCTCACATGTTGACCTCATGTATTCAAAACGTGAACTAAGTCCTGGTTTTCTCTCTTGAGCTTCTGTTGAGATTCTTCCTTTTGCAGAGTGTTGACGTTAGTGAGGGCTCTTGTTACCTTCCATCAGGGTTAATGTAGCAGGCACCAGCTGGCCTCTCTGTTCTTCACTCAGATTTCCTGCATCCAGCTTGGGGCTGTCCCAGAAATCTTTCTAAAACCCAAATCCCTTTATGCCACTCAGGACTTACAAGGCCTTCCACCATGTAAAGACTAAGTTTCTCCTTCAGTGCCAAGACTTTCCAGAGTTAATCTTCTTCCTCTCTCTTTCCATTTCTCTGTTCTTTTCTCTCTCCCTCCCTCCCTCCCACCTTCCCTCCCTCTTTTCCTTCCTTCCTCCACCCTTTACCTCCTTTTCTTGCTTTTCTAACCCCATTGCCCCTCTCCATTTCTACTTCATCTTGCTATGTAGCCCAGGCTAGCTGCAATGCTCAATCCTTCCAACCAACCAATTGGCCCAAGGTAGTAACCCATCCAGCATTTCCCTTCCACTGAAGCTAGTGATCTCAGTCAAATAGGTTGCTTTCGGTGATCCTTCTATAAGCATCCTTCAATGAGCATCCTTAAGCTAAGAGTGCCTTTTGTTGTGCAGAGAGCTACTCCCAGTGTTTTTTTTTTAAGCTAGGTGGCTACTCTTACAGAGACAATGTTTTGTGTTCTCTTAGAGTCCTCAAAGCCAGAACAGTGAGAGTGGTTCTGCCCATATTGATGACACAGATTAGAAGTCTCAGTTTGAATCCCATTAGAGTTCTAATTCGATAGTCTTGGAGGTATTGGGTCTTCAGAGATTGGGGGTGGTCAGAGAAAGGCTGCCCTTGGACTGGAGGCCCCGGGGTGGCTGGTCACCAGTGAGGCCAGGGGAAGTGGTAACATCTAAAAGAAATGGCCAGGAAGAAGGAGGGTGTGGTTTTCTGTCCAGTACGGACTGTACGCAGTTGCCTAGAGATGGGGTAGCCTAAATAAACCCAGGGTTTTACCTACTGAAGATGAACTGAATATGTAAGGAGATGGGTGAATCATCATTCATCTCCGTGATTAATGAATCATCATTAGTGTCTACGGATGACCAGCCAAGCTCTAGGCAGCACTGGCCTCTGACACAGGGCAGAGGTATGCAGTCTAGCAGGTCTGCCCTCTGTGGGGTGCAGCGGAGAGACTGGGCTGAGGAAGAGGAAGGGCTGAGCCCAAGGTAGACAGACAACGTATGCAATTAGAGAGGGAGAGAAGAAGAGGGGTGCTGAGGGGTGACAGAAGCTGAGGGAGGTGAGCTTGTCTCTCTTCCCGTAGGCGAAACATGAAAGGCTTTTCTCTACGCACACTTCTAATTTTAGGGAGTGAATAGTGTCCATTTAGTTTTTGAAATGATTTAGTCTGACATCTTGTTTAATGTCCATTTCAACGGTGGTTTTGTGCTCAAAGTGTGGCAAATTGGGCCTTTTGTTGGGGCTCTTTGGGCTTCTCTGATTGCCACCGTGAATGACTCAACTGTGAACAGTAACAAAGGTAAGTGTGTCTTCTCTTTAGAATGACAATACATGGCTGAGAAAGGAAATAATGGAGCAGATGCAGTAATTGCAAAGGTAACACCTTGATGTTCATTTCAATTCCAAGAGTCATAGGAAATACTGCTAAAATTAAACACCAGCATTTAGCCCTAAAACAGGGGAAATGAAATGTCCGATAACTCCATGTACCAAACAGGAGCATGCCTGGCACAACAGGATTCACGAACAGTACTGTAACAGAGCACATGAGACAAAGGCCAAGGACTAGCTCAGGGGCTGTGTTCTTACGGAGCTGGGGTACACAGAGCCAAAATGGGTGGTTGGTAAAAATGTCATAAAAACCAACGCTGAGAACCTAACCGCTTATACAGTTCACTGGAGAACAAGAGGTCACATGGCCAGTGAGAGACATTTAAGCAATGACCTCTCTTCTTTCATGGGGTGCTAGGTGATTGATGATGGCTGGGTGAGGGGGGACATCTCAAAGAATGGGGAATCAGGACTGTTTCATTAGTTCAAGGGTCATTTCCCTAGCTGCCATTGCAAAGGCAAGGAGATGTCTATGAAGACAAGAACTAGTTCTGCCCTCTCTAAATGGGCATCCGTGCCGGCTAAGTCCAGATAAAATGAGCCACCCTTTGCTCTCACATTGCATTCTATTCAAGTAAACTTTACAGACCTACTCATTGTGTTTATAGCAATTTTTCTGACTACTCTGGAGATTGGGACAGACATCATTATAATCTAGCAGATGACGTCACTACTATAATTTTACGGATGAGAAAAGCAAAGTCCTAAGAAATAGATCCCAGGTCCCCTGAGTGACCAGGAGGAGTAAGAGCCAGGGACCCAGCTTTCTAAGCCTCCTTCCTGGCTAGCAGACAGTTCATGAACTCCATGACTTCTGCTGCCTTGGCTTGCAGCTCAGGACTGGAACACAGACCCACTGCCCCTGGGGTCATCCCGGGTCCCACAAGTACCTGCAGTGCCATTGTAGCCTCCTATGCGGAGCTTGTACAGGCTTCTGCCATCCTCCACAGCAAACTTGTCATAGTAGGCAAAGACTGCCTCTTGTCCGTCCCGCATATCCACACGCAGCTCGTAGCGGCCCTGGGCTGTTATCTTGTGGATGTTGTCCAGCCCTGTGGAGAAGTACAGACTGTGTACTGAGTGTTGGGCCAGCAGCTTCAGGGATGAGAGAGAAATACGTGCTACGCACAAAGGGTGGGTCATCCGTATTGTTCCGCCCACCATCCTTCTCAGGCTTGTGTCAAGCACGCCTTGCCAGACTCTGAATCTCCTCCTGTGAGAAGGCCACCCCAGGCTTGCTGAGGAGACCCACCTCAGACAACACTGGAGCCTAACATCTAGCCTTGACCTAGTCAAGCTTCAAGGATCAAGATTCTTGCCCCATTCCCCACACTCTTCTATACCTAGGAATGATAGCAAAAGCTCAAGATGCCTTCAACAGGTGTGATTCCTTAGGTTTGAGTTTTAGGAAGCAACAGATAGAAGAAACATGGGACAGAACATCCCAGATACCCAGACATAGTAGGGTTTCCTAGCAGCCTGCAAAGAGTACTCAGTCCACCTTGCACTGTGCTGCCTTTCTCTTCTGTCCAGGGTTCCTGGGGCCCCCAGAGATGGGTCAGAGAAATGGAGAGTCCTGGGTTTGTGGTAATTGAACTTGCGAATTCCTCATCTTATGATGGTAGAATGCTATCAACATTTGTTAGACACTGCACTTTCCATTTGCGTCTTTCTCTAGGCCAGGGCTATACTTCACCCTACTCTCTCCTTAGGAGGGGGCGGGGCATCAGCTATGAGCACAGCTGCCAGTCAATCATGTGAACACAAGGACAAACAGCCATACTCTGCATGGTACTGTGTCACTAACCTGTAATGTTTGGTGTCTTAAAACACCCTTTTAGTTTATCAATAGTTTCCACCAAAGAAGCACTGATGGAGGTGGACTCCCCTGTCATAAGTTGGGGAGCATCTTTGTTACTTTTTGCCATTCAAGCCCCAGTCTTTTCTTGTGTCATCCACATGCTATATCTTTATTTATTCCTGCTGCCTCTTCACTGGTCTTCCTTATCTCTCACTCACTCTATCTCTAAGCATCCTAGGCCTTGGGCCAGGAAATTCTTATAAGGTACAAAATCAAGGGTCCAGGTAGAGCCTAGATCCATCTTGGTGATATTTTTTTCATATCCATTTTCTCTGTTTTTGACATGTCTGCCTAAACTGAGGACTCTGAGGTCTCCTGATCTCTATTGTCCAGCAAAGCTAGAGCCTTTTGCTTTGATGTGATGTCGTCGGCTATCTGTCTTGGTGTACCATGACAAGTACAAGGAAATTTAGAGAGGACTCAAACCCCCTTCTTTGTCTTGTGCGGAGAGTTCAGAGAGGGAAGCGGGTGGCTAAGAGCCCAGGTCTTTGGTTTCTTTACCTACTTAAGATGGAAAACTTTGACATGATTGCAAGCAGAAGGCTGTCAAATGCTGTTTGTGGAGCTGCTGACCCACAGCCTGCCCTTGACTTGTGTGGTTGTGCTGTTTGCTGGCAGTATTGTGCCTGGATGCCCTTAAGCAGCTAGGGAACCCAGCCCCTTGCTAGAAATGTTGTGCTTCACTCACTAGCAGCATTTTCAATGGTTAATTTCCCCGGACCAAATGCGAGTCACTTCTTCCTTCTCCCCATGCCTTGGCGCAGACTCTGTCAATGACTATGGTGGAGGTTCAGAAGTCTAGCCTCCTTGCCCAGTGGGGAATAGCTCAAAGGAGCAATTCATGTGCCAGACCGTCTCTTGGACTCAGTCTAAAGGGAGTCTTCAGTCAACATTCAGTGATATGATTTTCCTGGATCTTGTCTGGTTCTTTCAATTCTTGTCTCAGATATTTCAACTCAGTAACTCACATGAACAAGAATTTATCCCAGAAAATAACTGGGACGAGAATCCCCATTTTAGGATCTGGTCCTAGATAACCTGACTTGGAACACGAGCGGTGGGGTCCTAGGGTTACTGGCCATAGAGTATTGCTCACCAGCTGCACAGTCTCAGACCTTGCCTTTGTTAGCAAACCCTCATACCGTGCGCGGTTAGCCTTCATTGTCACCATGACTGGATTTAGAGGCAACTTTGGACATACACCTCTGGATCGCTCTGTGATCTAGATCAGACTAACTGTGGTGGGAAGACCCACCCTGAGTGTGGGCTGGATACTCACTTGGGATGAGACGCTGGACTGTATAGAGAGGAGAAGGCGGGCTGGGTTCTAGCACTAGTCTCCCCTCTGCCTTCTGTTCCAGATGCGATGTGACCAACTGCTCCCTGATTCTGTTGCCATGATAGCCTGGGTCCTCACACTAGGAGCCAAAATAAACCCTCCTTTCTTTAAAGTTGCTTTCGTTGCTTACTTTGTTGCAGCAGTAGGGAAAATAACAACACACCTGATAGCTATTTGCCTCACATCATGACTTTGCTTTCCAACCTTGAGTTCTAGAACCCGCTTCTCCATCAGCCTACCTGACCATAACTTCCTCCCTCTCTCACTTGCTCCTCTTTGCTTGGAGGGCTTGCCTCCCTGTCCCCCCCAGTCTGTATGCTTCAAAAGGATGCCTGCAGCCCTCCCGTCCATCCCTCCTTTTTTCCATTCTCCTGATCTTTCAGTGTCTTGGCTCTCTTCCTTTTCTGATACCTGGGGCTTTCTCATCAGTTAATCTGTGTGAAAGGGCATCGCTGATGATATGAGACACAGGGGGAACAAGGCACTAAATAACCTTGAACAGATAAGGATAGTTCCACATTCTAGTTCAGCTTTTCTTAAAAGAGCAAAGGGAAACTGTATAGCGCTGACCCTGATCTTAACTCCCAGCCTCGGCTTCATTGTAGCATTTCACAGCCGGTTGAACACAGAGCACTTTCTGATCATCACTTCCAACAGCAGCGGCAATAGACTTGGTGTTCCTGAGTGTAACCGCCATTTAATCATATTAATGTTGCTTTCTTTTCCCTTTTCATTTTTGAATGCTACTTTTACTTTTGAGGCATCTTTTTATTTATGGCACACAACAGCTAGCTTTCCATTTTGACAATGGATAAAGGTTCTTTAAGACATATATTTAATTAAATAGAAAGTGATATATAGAACACTTAAGTGCTGAATGGTTCATATGTTTCACAAAAGTGACAGAAGCTGTGAACCTGGCACACAGTGGCTTAGGTTTTTGTAGACACAAGTCTTGACTACTTATATCTGCGTTGATTCATGTGTATTACTGACTCCCAAGCTGTTTAAAATGTTTGAAACTAAAGCACATTTTCCTGCTCGTTTGAGTTCTCTCTCAAAATGTTTATATGGTTCTTACCATACATTTTTATTTCCTATGTTGGCAAATAAAGGTCTGGGTATCTAATATAAACTCAATAAATTCTTATCAATAATTGATATCTATACTTGAGGTAAATATACCTGAGGCAGTCTTAGGTAGTGATGTTTAAAGATGAATGATGAGATCCTAGCCCCCAAGAAACATATAATAAAGACTAGATAGATGAAGTAAAACAGATACCATGATTGAGGCCATATCGGAAAACACAGGCTATTATCCCACAGTCAGTGAATGAAAGAGTCAGTATGGCTTTTATGGCTTTTATGGAAGAAGAGGTGTTTAATGGGCCTTTGAATATAAGTAGGTAGACACCAAGGTGCCAGGAGAAGGAGTGTTTCTTGCAGAGGAAACATCAGTGGTTTGAAGGTGGGTGCCGGGGAAGTGGGATGAAGGAAGGGACTTGGTGGTAGAGAGAAGGAACCAGAAGGAGAGTAGGAAGTTTCTAAGGAGCCTGCCTTTACCGGGTGGTGATGGGAGTCATTGAAAGGCTTTGCCAAGTTGTGTTACCCTTCACTCAGATTCAGGGTATGAGGAAGGTCATTCTTGTGGCCATTTGGACATGGGGTGGTACTGGAGGCAGGGATCCCATTTGAAAGGCTGTTGCTTTGCTACCAAGGGAAGTCGGTAAGGCTTGAGCAAGAATGTGGCAGGAGTGGGGGAGATAAGAGTGCAAGTATCCGACACTGTTATCTGTCTGATTCTCCCTTTGCCTCTCTTTATCAACCATTAGGAAAATCTTACAGAGAACTGTAGGTATTCACACACTGACGACCCAGCATCAGCACCATCAATCTGGCTTGGGCGTGTTTATCCTCCTATACCCACCTAAGCCTCCATTTAAACTCCCTGCTGTGTCACACCTAGGAAATCACCTTTAATGCCACTCTCATTTCCCCCTTTCTCTCCAAAGTCAGATAATAACACTCTCCCAGGAACCCAGCAGAGTCGCATTTCTCTCTTGACCTGCAGGCTGGCTAGCTGGTTGCTTAGCTTCCAAGGGGGAGCCAGCCTGCCCATTGCTTCCCGTGCCCTGTTCCCTACCAGGCAGATCCCTGCCTTTGTACTTGCCTCGTGTCAAGATCCATCAGCATAAAAGACTATTAATGAGGATGGGAAGAGACAGAGCAAAGAGGAAAACACCACAGTCAGATAAAAACAGATCAATAGCGGAGCCAAACAGAGCAAGAGGCACAAAAGCAATTCGCAAGCTGTCAACTTCTCAATGGACACAGACTTCTGACAATGCTGGACAGACACTGAAAGGAGAGAGATGGATGGAAACTCAGGGCAGCCTGTCCAGGGAAACCATAAAGCAGATGTTACCTAGCCAAAACTCATCCTCCAGATTCCCAAAGCCAACACGATAGTCAGCCCATTTCCGGAAAAAATCAGTTTGGCCATTTTGCCGCCTCTGGAACACCTGTGGAGAGAAGGAGAAAGAGACAGGAGATGCTCTGAACAACAAGAATAAATAAGTGATAAGTCAGTATCACTGGGTTCTGTATCGGCTAGGATCAGGACTATTTCAGAAGAGAGCTTAACATGTCCACGGCAGATTTTGCAGGGGATGCTCAGAGAGCCCTTTTTCTTGAAGTGCTGATGCCTCTGACAAACAGGCTGGGGGTGTGATATAGCAACACTAATTTGCACCCCTGCAGTACAGAAAAGATTCAGGATACATATCAAGCTCCAAATAGTCAGGGGAAATGGGCTAGATTCTCAAATTAATCTCTTCGCATCACAGACAGTTGTAGGAAGCGTTTCTCACCAAAGGATTGGGACCAACTTCAAATCATCTACTCACTGTCATCATCTTATTGCCTGCAAAGCAATTGCATATCATTCACTTTCCAAGCTGTTTAAGTGCTAATTTCATTTAACCTCCAATACATCAGCCTTGGCTTCAATTTCCAATTATGCTTTAAGAAGGAGGCACAAATATGTCAGAAACATAAAAGAAAATGTCTCCCAAGAGTATTACGAGTGCAGTCACCATTTAACTCTTCAGAACCTTCCCGTTTTGGATCACAAAGGCTCCAGTGCTCTACCTGAGCCGCGCTAGGAAGGGTGCGTGTGGGAGGGTACACGGGGATGAGTTTCCATTCACGTTGGTTCAACCCGTGTTGCTTGGATCAGAGCCAGCCTCAGGAGCTCACTCAAGTGCACAGTGGCTCGCACCTCCAGGCTACCTTATTTCCTCTGCTCTGTACTATCCTATCCGGTATGAGAAGAGGTGGTGTCAGCAAGCAGTGTCTCTCTCCCAACAACTCTTTCTTCCTGAAGGCTACGACAGTTCTGGGGAAGAACTAGGGGGTCCAGGACAAGAGGAAGACACAAGCAGCTCCTGTGCACTAGAGGGCCAACCACCTTCTGCTGCTCTCTAAGATAAGGAAACTAACTACCTCACTCTGGGGAGCTCAAGGGCGGCCATAGGGTGGCTGCTTCCTCTTCTCTTCATTTTAGCTGCAGACCTTGGCAAGTGGGGTCATCCACAAGCCTGCTTCCTTCTTTGCCCTGCCTCCCCCCCCCCCCCCACAGCACCTCTTGCATTCACTGTTTGTGGAAGGAGCCCGAGGCAAGGCAGTCATCTATCTCACAGCCCTTCTATGGGCTAGGTCATTACTTCCTTCATGTCTGTCCTGGTTAGTGTTTACTGTCAACTTGACCCAACACACGGTCACCTTGCAAGAGGAAACCTCAACTGAAGAACTGCCTCGGCTAGACTGGCCTGTGGCCATGGCTATGAAGAATTGCTTTGACTGAAGTGGGAGGGCCCAGCTCAGTGAATACAGCATCCTAGGCCCAAGGGAATGGGTCTGGGCTGTATAAGGAAGGTGGCTGAGCTTAACCCAGTGAGTGAGCCAGTAAATAGGATTCCTCTATGCTTTCTGCTTTAGTTTCTGTTTGAGTTCCAGCCCTGACATTCCTCAGTGATGCACTATGACCTGAAAGTATAAGTCAAACAAACAACAAACAAACATTTTTTCCCCTCCTCTGTGTTGCTTTTGGTCATGGGGTTTATCATAGCAACAGGATGAAAGTAAAAATATATGGCCAATCCTTTCTCTGCTTGGGAGTGGGCTACTGACTAAGGGCCTTGAAGGCAGTGAAGAGACCAAGATCCGAATGAAAGAGGTTGAGAAAAGGGCAGCTCCAAGGATGGTGTCACCGCACTCCACGGGGTAGAAGATGCGCCCACAGCATGTACTTACAATCCAGCCGCCCCCTTCTGTGGTCATGTCACAGTACACTTGCAACCTGTGCCTTAGCTCCCCATTGAGGAAGATGGTGTAAACTCCACTAAGAGTGTCTCCGTTCATCAAGTGCTGTGCGCAGTCTTGAGGATGAGAGAACACCCGGCCCCCTGCAAAAGAAAAGCAGTTGCAATGTTTATATTTATTTATTGACTATGTGCACATGTGCACCACGTGCCAGCATTCAGGCCGTAGCATCCATCTGGAGTCAGAGGATAACTTGGGGGGGGGGGAGCAGTTCTTTCTTTCCACCATTGGGTCCTGAGAATAAAACTCAGATTGCTATGATTGGGCGGCAAGTTCCTTTTACCTGCTGGCCAACTCATCAGCCCCAAAGCAATTTTTCATAGTGGTTCTTTTTTTTTTTTTCTATTATGCACAAGAATCTTTGGGTTCGAGGAAGTTTTAAAGAGTCCCGTGGTTGATCCTTCATTGTGAGGTGTTAGACGTTCTCAGTGAATTCAGACAGTGTGTGGGTGTGAAACCTGAATTTGCATTGGACTCACGGGTCTGAGGACCAAGGGTCTGGATTCTCTGCTTACCGATTTGCTTGACTATAAGCTGAAGGCCTTGAGCATCCACGTTTCTCATCAGTAAAATGGGGTAATAAGGACCCTCCCACCCCCCACCCTTGCAGCACGAAGGTGAGTTAATTTGTGGTAGTTTAGAGTTGGGCCAATGAACCACTGAAGGGGCCTTTGAACGAAGCCCCCGTCAGCCGCAGGGCAGCCATTACAGAAGGTCCAAAGGAGCTCAGCATTAGCACAGAGATGAATGTCTATCCCCTGTACAAAGCAATCTCTCGATTGCACTAAACAATCAAATGGCCATGTTTTACAGTTCAGTTTTAATTCAAGGAAGGGACAGGCGAAGTAAATTGCAGCTCATCTTTCAGAAGGAACAGCCCAATCTGTAAAACAATACCTAATTAGCTGTAGGAGAAGCTTAAATCCTGAAGCCCTTTGCTCTGAGATAAGTGTTGTGCTTATCAGGCAGCCTGCGAGCAGTCTACCAGAGAGACTTTGCTGAGAGGGCAAGTTAAAGACACAGCCTGCCATGTGAGGTGAGGCGGTTGGAATGTTCTGGACAGGCTGGCTTCGGGTCAGTGAAGAACAAGATGAGATGATACAACCGAGCCACGCGAAGGGAGGCAAGACCACAGGTGTTAGCTACCACAGCGCCTCCTGGTGGTAGTACTCATACACCGCACACGTGACACCCAGCCACTTGGAAAGGCAGGACAGTGAACCATTTAGACAAAGAATGTCACACAAGGAAGATGACACATGAACATTGCTGAGAGTCCCCCTTACATGTTATCTGTAACACATTCCTTACTAGGAAGCAGCTTCTGAAGTGTTATAGTCTTCATGCAAAGCCCCCACTCCCCCCCCCCCACTCCCTCTCCCATCCTACCACCGGATCCAGAGATGCATTAACACCGAGGACTTTATTCTAGATTGCCGCCACAGATCTACCAAAGTGGTTTCGGTGAAACAAGACACTTCAAGCAGAGTCACACCAAAGATTTGTGGTGTTTCTATAAAACCCATACTTTACCAGGTATATTTGTGTTTCTACTTAATTCTTGTGAGAAACTTTAGTGGAAGGCAAGTCAGTATAGACCTGAGACTTATTATTAACAGAGAAAGAAAATGCTCACAAAGATTATGTGACTAGCTTATTCAGGTGGCTTGAATTCAAGCTTTCAGCGCCCAGTTGAGTGTGCTCTAAAATCTAATAAAAGAAGAAATGCAAGCATGGGCGGGGAGATGACCCAGTGCTTAGGAGCATTTGCTGCTCTTGCAGATGACCCAAGGGTGGTTTCCAGCACCCATGTCAGATGGCTCACAAACCCCTGCAATTCCAGCTCCAGGGGATCAGACACCCCTCTTCTGATCTTTGTGGGCACCTGCATCCATGTGGTATACACACACAGACATAGACACATACACAAATAAAAATATGAAATCTTAAAAAGAGAAAACCCCAAACCTTAAAAACATATACCCTATGCTCTAGTTTGTTGAGGGTCTTTATGTATCCAAGGAGCGATCGGTTTCCGCATTTAACATACAAGCATATAACCCTCCTGGTGTTAAGGTTACGCCAGAAAGCACTATGTTCAAATTAAACATTTTCCCTTCAAAACTGACTTTTGTAGTAGCTTCAGAACGGCTATTGCGTTTTATTTTCAGCATGTCCTAGACCTCCTGATAGCGGCATCTCACCTACCCCTGAGGGTTAATTTCATTTCAGGGGACAGGTGTGAGTGACTTCTGTTCCCTCTCTGGGTTGCTTTGGGGACTCTGTTGTCTAGGCTGCTCTTGACCCTGGTCTCTGGAGCAGCTGGCGTGCCTGCCTGCCTTTCCTCTTCTCCTCTCTCACTGCCTGTGGTCTCCAGCTCACTGCTGCTTTGTGCACTCTTTCTCCCAAAGGAAGAGATCTTTTTAAACCAGCCCGGCTTCTTAGGGAGCTAGAACTCTCCATTTCTCAGTACTCCATGGGTTCGCCCACAAAAATCTTTCCCCAAACTCAGCACACTAATCTAATTCAAATACACATATAAACCCAAACCGACCCTGAGAGTGGAGAAGTAAGCAATTTTACATAAGCTCCTTCGCCTTCATTGATAATAACGGAAGCTTATGTTGTAGATACTTTTAGAGGGTTCAGATCCATTCTTAGTTATTCCAAAGTTAGACATAATGTAAGCGCATGTAATAAGCTGAGATGACTTGCTCTGGGGATGGGGAATTTTAAGTTTCTAAGAAGCTGTCATAGAAGAGGCATTCACTTATTTTTAAAGTTGGAAGATAAGAATAAGACCAACTGAACGGATAAGTGTCTAAGAAGTGTCAAAGATGGATGGGATAAAGGTCTCAGATGATGCGTGGGAGAGGGAGAACCATATGCCCCACTTTCTGAGCTCCCATAGTAAGCTGGCAGGTAGAGGCACTGTCCAAATGTGTGGAAGGCTGATGCATGTTTGCTGGGTGCACTTGCCTTACCCTTGACAAATTACAAGGCCATCTGGTTGTTAATAGATTCAATTTGCTGTAATTTAGTCTATGGCATTAGTGCAAAGGCAATCAAGAAGCATCTTGCTTTTACAGACTATCAGAAGCAGCAACCTGGGATTTTCCTTCCCCGGGAACTTGGAGAAGATGTGGCAGGAAGCATCTCTCCATCCTGATGCAGCCTTCAAAGCCTCCCAAGTTTGTCTCAGACTCACTAGTCCTCAAGCTAGCCCCTTTATTCAGATGAGAGAGAATAGACGCTTGCTGAGAGTTCTCAAGTTGCAAACTTTATTATCATTCAGATTCCTGTGTTCCATCCTAGATCTACCAGGGCACAATCTCGAGCAGGAAGACAGGCTCAGGGGAGTTTACATTTTTCTCTCCTCAGAAGCCAAGAGGTGGAAATGGTAAATGAGACGGTGCCTTCGAGGCTACTTTGGAAGTATTAGGTTTTTGCTCAGCTAACAATCATAAAAACTCTCCCGTGTTCTAATTGACTTGTTATATACAAGCTAAACTTCAAATGTTTTTAAGATCATGATCAGGGCCAGTCACAGGCACCCTCAACTATCTGGGTGCCATGCCATTTAATCTAACCAGAGATCTACCTTTAACACCATAACTCATCATCCTAATAATTCTTCAGACCAAGCATATACCTAGGAGGCTCTTCTTCCTTTTTATGCAGTAACATGAGCCTGGCTGGATAAGGTAGCCTTTTTCTTAAAAGCACAAGCTATGATTATTGCCAAGTTAGAGGGAAAGCAGAGCCAAGTGATCGGTACACTGAAATGTCTCATGGTTAAGAATTTCTAGGTGTAATTGTGAGATCTGAAGGCCCAGGGCATTCACCGGAAGACTTGCTCAGAAATTGGTTTGTGTTGGGCATCAGAGGTTAAATGCTGAGTGGAGAGTAGCTCTCTTCATGACACACAGGGCAATCAGATGGCTCTGTGCCGGTGGCGAGTGAAAGAGGCTTCTCTGTCCCTTCTTAGCCCTCACTTGATTTGTGTCCTTGGGGAGCAGTCTTTAAAATGGTCATATTTAATAGCTCTAGAGAGCCTCTGCCTGCTGTCCACTCTGATGGGCTCAGCATCCGAATTAAGGCTGTGACATCAGCGTGTTCCTCAGAGAACAGCCACAGCAGGCATCTGAATAAAAGCAGAACAAAGTATGTTTCTCCACAGAACCGTCCGACATGTTAAAATTAATGACCCACATTTGCAAAGTAACTGATAAGACTTTGGGGTGCAGCCCGAATCTGTGGACAGAGTCTAGTCAGCAGTCAGCCCATGTGAGCTTAATCTATCACTTCAACTTCCTCAGAGAATCTTCAAGTTTGCCAGCTTGTTTTCTTGTTATTCACTTAACAAACATATGGGAAATGTCTCTTGATTTCTAAATCCCAGGCTAAGAGATGGGAACACACAGAAGGAGAAAAGACATGTTTCAGTTGCCTCGTGGTCTTGTGGGAGAAACAAGCAAACATGGTCTCAAGTGCTCAGTGCCCTGAGACAGAGACAACCACGGGAGGATAGAAGGGCATCAACATGGGTGTGCAGTGAAGCTGGGCCCTGGGAAGAGGGCTTCTAGAACGGAGTAGAGGTTGACAAGTGCTAGTCAGAAAGCCTTCTCGCTTTAGGCACTGGCAGAGGTCAGCCATGAGCTGGTAGAGAAGGCTGTTCCAGGCTTGTGGAACAGCCCAGGCCATTTGGCAAACGGAAGATTTAGCTAACAGACAAAACAAGCACTGGGTTGGATGGGTGTGACAACAGGGAGTGAATCGTGCTGTGTAAGGAAAAAGGCCTACTGAAGGCAACAGACACCCTTCTCTATCTTGGCAGACATAGCATTCTTGAAATGAACACATTTCTTCTTGGAGTGGGGGCGATGCCTCCACCCCTTGAATGAAGTTTTTATATGGCCTCAACCCCTCCAGTGTGAGACAACCGTTGTTGGAACTATCCAGATTGTATCATGTAAGCCAATATAATAAGTCTTTTGTTATTAAAAACCATAGGGACAGGCATCTGACTTGTTTTCCACCACTTTCTCCTTAGCTTTTAGAGCAGAGCCTGACACAAAGTAGGCACCCCATCAATGTTTATTAGATGCTAGTACCACGTGAGTGCTAACATCCATCCCCTATGATAATAACAGGGCACAAAATCGGATTTTATGAACACATTTGCGATGACACAATTGAAAACGTGCCAAACCAAATCCTCTGACTAGTGATATTTAAGATCTTTCTGAGGTGTTTATAAGACCATCATAGCGCAGTGTTTTCAACCTTCCTGCCTAACGCAGCGATTCTTTAATACAAGTTCCTCATGTTGTAGCGGACACCCCCCCCCCAACCATAAAATTGGTTTTGTTGCTACTTAATAACTGTGGTTTTGGTACCGTGATGAATTATAATGCAAATATTGGATAGGCAGAATATCTGATAGGTGACCCCTGTGAAAAGATCATACAACTTCCCCCAAGGGGGTCACAACTTCAGGTTGAGAACCAACGTCCTATAACCTAGAGTCTACAGTAGTAGTGTTCAATAAGACTCACTTCTTCCCAAAACAGTGGCCACATATATCCATCATGTTCAGTGGTACAATAACTCTAGGTAAATAGGTTTAGCAACCCCACTGAAAGTGACCATACCTCGAACACTACCTTCTCCTAGAGGTCACCCATGGTGAAATAATATAATATACAGAGCATAATGACTATTTCTCAAAGATTATTTTGTAGCCAAAAAACAAAACAAAACAAAACCCATATCAAAAAGACTCTCCAGGCTCAGGTGGCTTCACTAGTGAGAACAGACTGAGAATTTGAAGACAGACTCTCCTCAGTTTTATAGCATCTCTCTTTCAGGAAAGAGAAGAGGCAAAATCAAGTCAATTTGTCAAATTTTTCAGCAAGGCCAGAATTAATTTTATCAAGATAAACAACTAGATAAAAGCAGTACAAAAAAGATAGCACAGGTTGGATGATAGTTTTGAAATCTATTCTCCCTTCTCTATGTTGCCACAGAGAACTCATTGCCTGGCACCAGTTTCATCTGTAGTTGGTCTTTCTTGACCACATGGGTGGGTACACTACCTGAAGGAGGGTCTGATAACCCTAAGGGAGAATTGGCTTAAGGGATGGAGTGTCCTGTGCACTGACAAACAAAGCTGCTATGAAAAAAAGATCACTGATTATCTAGTACAGTTTATTAGGACAGCATTTTAATTAGGTATGCTAACTTGATTTAAAGAGGTAAGGAAAAATATCAACACCATGAGGAAAAAAATAAGAAATTAAAACCCAGCAGAAATATTAAACTTGGATAACAGGGTTAAAAGTAACAATATAATAGATAAGACAGATAAAGGATTTAGATATATTTAAAAATATGAATAATGAATTGGAGTATCTGACTGAGACCATATTTTAGAAAATAAGAGGTAATAATGAAGAAAACTACTCTGAAAAGAAAAAAAAAAGATACAAATAGGAAGAAATGCTTAAATGAATAATAAAGACAAATACATAAGAAGTACAGATCAAATGCTGCCGATTTAAAAGCCTCATTGAGTGTCAAACTGGAGAAAAAAAGATAAATGAACTCTTAGAGTGAACCGTGAGACTGTCAAAAGGAAATAAGAATACAGGACTGGGGAGATGGCTCAGTGGGTCAAGTGTGTGCCATGGAAGCAGCAGGACTTAGCAACCATGTCTTCACATGTCTGTAATCTTGGCACTGCTGAGGCAGAGCCAGGCAGGTCCTGGAAGCTCACTGGCCAGCCTTCCCAGCCAAACTGGCAAGCTCTTCAGTGGGAAACCCTGTCTCAAAAAAAAAAAAAAAAAAGAAAAGAAAAGAAAAGAAAAGTTTGGAGAGTAATTAAAGGAAAGGAAACACCTGATGTTGACTTCTGGCCTTGACATGAATATATGTGCATGTACACCTGTGTGCACATGGGTACACCCACCCCCATCATGGGTGCACCCACAGCCCCCTACACACACAGAGAAAACTATTCTAGAGAATTCCAGACAGAAAACTTCAGTCAGATATACAGAACAAAATCTGACTGATGCTTGACTTCTTGAAGGCAACATAGCATAGGAAAAGACAATAGAAGCATCCGGGAGGCAGAGGCAGGTAGACTTCTATGAGTTTGGAGTCAGCCATGGCTACACAGTGACTTCCAAGAGAGTCCGGCTATATAGTGAGAGCCTGTGTCTCAGAAAACAAAAACAAAACAAAACAAAAAAACTGTAGTAAGACTAAATGCTGGCGAGAGTTTTGTTTGTTGTTTGTTTGTTTTAAATGAAGTTGGTAGAACATTGAAACATAAAAATAGAAACAAGACAAATGGATAGGCTAATATTCTTTATGATTATAGATGTCAAATAGAGTCAACTAAGTCTGAATTATTAAAAACTCATATTCAAGTGAAATTTTTTTATCGATAGTAAATACACATACTTTTAAAAAGCCACCAATGTGAGTCATGCCATCAGTAAGCAGAAGCAAAAAAAACCCACAACTTACCAAACTACCACTTGATAAATTTCATTGCAAAAACTCCTAACTTGAAATAGAAGAAAATTCCATAACTTACATCTGTGGTATGAAACACACATATTTTTGTTTGTTTATGGCTGACCAATTACATATTTTCTTTATTTTAGAAAACAATGACAGTGTTAAAGAGGGCTGTGAATGAGGAGTTGGTGAGGGTTGTACATTTAATTGTGTGCTTTTCAAGCATGATCAAGCATGATCAAGCATATTCAAGCATGTTCAAGCATGCTCAAGGTTCACTAACCCCACTATCACCAACAGCTTTGAAGGTTCTAGTTAGTGTGGAGTACAGAATTAAAACTGTTATTCATAAATGACACCAAAATACCCAACATATTTGAGTGTGTGTATTCATGGTCATGCCTGGGTATGCAGAAGCCAGAAGTCAGTGTCTGGTGTCTAACTCTGTTACTCTCCACCTTGCTTTTTTGTGGTAGGGTCTTTTACTGAACCTGAACTCCTCTCCTCAGCTACACTGGCTGGCTGGGCAACGCCCTGGGATGCTCCTTTGCTGCCTCCCTAGTGATGGGATACAGGCTTGGGTTGCCATTTTCTATGCCCACCAATGGCTTGGGTGCTTGGGATTAGAACTCAGATCGTCAGAGGTGCACAGCAAGCAGCACTTTACTTTCACTATTTCCCCAGCTCCATATTTACCTAAAATATTAATAGAAAAAAATAGATAATTACAATTAGTAAGAAAGTCAGCAGGATTGCTAGATACTGGATCAATATATAAAATCAATAGTATTTTTCTGCATCAGCAATAATCAACTAGAAAATATTTTTTTAATTAGATACAAGTCACAAAGCAATAAAAATAATAAAACCTCCAGAAATCAACCATGCACACAGGAATGCTGAGGGGAAAATTTTTAACATTGTGAGAAACATAAGGACTATTTAAATAAATGAAGATATAGTCTACACATTTTAGAAGGTTTAACTTACTATCATTAAAGATGTCAGTTCTTCTCAAATTAACTTATAAGTTCATTGCAATTCTAATCTAAATTTCATTTGGAGACTTCATCCCTAAATGGGATAATTCAGATGACATGACACCTATGGAAAATTAAATGTCATCAAGTAGCTAAGTGAACCTTGAAAACGGGAGCCAAGGAAACTTGTCTTACCATGTGTAAATGTATTAAAATTAACTCTAGATATAAACACACAATGTAGGCTTTGAGGGGAAAAACCAGATGAACAGAGATGGAGTAAAATAGATAACTCAGAGTTTAGAGACAGATTTTGTGAACTTAATATACAGGAAAGTGTCACAAATCAATGAACAGATGGCTTACTTAGTGTACGATGCTGGTGAAAATAGTTCACTATATAAAGAAAAATGAAACAGTATCCCAGCTGCATGCCACATATGAAACAGATGAAGTGTGATAATAAATCACAAAGTGACCAGAAGAATAGCTTTGGGTCTATTGATAGGAAAAGCCTTCTTAGTAACGATGTTAGAGGCTCAAGTAATGCTGGGTAATACTATCAGGAAATCTGCCAGGAAAATGAGCAAATGTCATGAACAGGTAATTTACAACAACAACAACAACAACAGCAACAAACAACAACTCAAAAGTCTAACAAACAGGGGGAGAGATGTTTAAAAATTCAAACTTAATGTTACTTAACAGATTCATCAAAAGTAATGAGACATCAATTATACTTATCAGGCTGTCAAAAATTATAAGGCTGGACCAGGCTGGACTGTGCTAAGTCATTAGGAATGATGCATGCTGCCAGAGACCAGGGGCATCCCCATGTGTCTAGTAAGTAAACCACACACGCTCACTCCCTGTACCTGGCACTTCTTCTAGGTATACAACCTTTGCATGCCTCACTGGTCCATAGATGATGCATTGAGGGTACATAAAGGAGCACCATTTGGGACTGAGAAAGGCTGGAGACAGTCCAATGCCTGTCTTTGAGGGAGTGGGCAGGCATATGTGATGCGCACACGTCAAATAATATTTCACAATAGTTAGGTGTAAAAGACAGATGAATCTAAAAGTGCCCAAACATAAAAATTTGTAATGAGTTATATAATCCAAAACACCTTACACTCATTGAAATTATTCATAATCAAAACAATTCTTGATGAATACGTTTTTCAAAGGCAGGAACAAGAGCCTCCCCATGCGACATGTAGGAATGGTTGTATATGAAAGACAGAAGAAGACGTGGAGTAAAGATGGCTATGTCCCTCCCCTGCCCCCCTGGTCTGTCTTTCTGTCTGTGTGCCTCTCCCAGCCTCTCTCTCCTGCTTGCCATCCTTCTTTCGTTTCTCAGAGAAACAAAACATCAAACTGCTTCTAAGTGGTGGAGCTGTGGGAATGCGCCCCCCCCCCCCCCGGCTTCCCTTTCCAACAGAAATCCTGGGAACCATGTGTTTTTGTCAAATCCACTACTCGTTGCTTTGGAGTCTAGAATTTGCCAATTTTCATTCTTTTTCTTTTTTTTTTTAAACAACCCCCAACACTGAGTTTTATGTTAGAGGAGACCATAGTGTTCTCCTGGAGAGCATCACAGAACAGCCTGACCTGGAAGGGAGACAGCAGGAGGCAAAGGCAATAAAAAGAATAAAAATACAAAAACAAAATAAACAAAACAGCGACCTTTTCTCATTACCCATCTCTAGCTACCTCTTCGCTTAACCTCAAGGTCAAGACAACCGTTTTACAGCGTTCACTATCTCTGCGGCTGAGCTTTAGTGTGAGTCTTGTTTGCCTTTTAGAGTATTAAAAGAGACAGTGAAACCTGCCTCTCCCAAGATCGTTTCACCAGGTCCCTGTGGCTCTGCGGGGGAATATTTGTTTCCTCATTTAAATTCATGTCTCTAAAAGACAAGTAGACCTTGGATGAAATTTCAGGAGACAGCAAATTATAAATAATGTATCCATATTTTTTTTCCTCTCCCATGCTACTTGTATATGATTCCCCCTGGAGTCTTGTGCAAACACCAGAGACAGGAGGACAGGAAGCTATTACCATGATGGAAAGATTGGAGCGGGCTCGCGTTGTGTGCTGTGAACATGAAAACAGGCATCTTCATCAAAGGAGGTTTCGAGGCCAGCTCTTTTCTTTTCTGTCTTTTTTTGTTTTATTTTCGAGACAGGGTTTCTCTGTGTTAGCCTTGGCTATCCTGGAGTCACTTTGTAGGCCAGGCTGGCCTTGAACTCACAGCGATCCGCCTGCCTCTGCCTCCTGAGTGCTGGGATTAAAGGCATGCGCCACCATGCCTAGTCTGCTCTTTTCTATAATAATGATGTTGGGGGTGAACTGGGAGGAGTAGAGGAACGGAAAACTATAATCAGGATATATTATGTGAGGAAAAAAATCTATTTTCAATAAATAGAAAAATAAAAAGAATGTTATTATCACTATTATTATTACTAATTATTATTGGCATCTCAACTCTTTACCAGACAATTAAACATTTGCTTGAGTGCGTCCTTTATCTTTGGTCATCCTAGGACAGGGTGAGTGTTTGTCACTCATGGTGGCCACTTGGAAGCCAAACTGTAAACTCTGTTGTCCATCAGAGAAGGCACAGAAAACACTCACGCCTTTAGTGTGCACCCTCAGAGTAAGATGCTGGCAAGTGGAAAATGCAGATACTGTCAATTAAGTTGAAAGGGATGCTAGCGGCAAAAAGGGAATTAGCCTCTAACTCCTTCAGCCTCGGTGTACCATCGTGTAACTCTCAGTGTTCCCCAGACTTCCTCAGCAGGATTAACTCATGCCCGTGGGGGCCAGACAGGCCACCTTTGAATCTTGGATCAGGTGAAGATATTCTACTTTTCATTTTGGCTGCTTTCCCTTCCCCAACCCTACCTTTAGGAAGCCAATGCCCTTGTTCTCTTCTTTGATAAAATTTCCTCTTGGCAGAGGCAGAAAGGATAGTGGACAGGGCCTCTGGAAGGAAGTAAGCAATTAGTAACTGGACAGTGACGATGCAGCCTAGGTTCTGCGGTGGCAGGCAGAACCTAAAATTAGAGAGACTCTGACTTCTACAGTCTGCAAGCGGCACCTCTTTGTAGCATCCCTTCATAGGATATTAAGACTCATCTTCCTCTTCTTTGGTTCGGTTTTGAGAGAGACCACCTTTTCTGCACTCTAGAGCTGCAATTTAACTCTCAGTTCATCTATGAGGTCTGTATATAGCAGCCTTTGTACATGGGATTCTGACAGGCATTATTTCTTGCCCACGAAATTTTTACTCAGCATCTAGTTGTCTCAGTGGGTTCTGATAAATCTCCAAAACAAAGCCAGCAGGGCTTGGGATGCATCAGTGACTTAAATTTCGGCTTTCATTAAAAACTGCAACAACTCGCAAACGTGGATACTTCTTTGCTACATATCAGAGGCTGGTGGTGAGTCCCTTGCTGGTACCCTACCTAAACCCTGCATGGAGTGAGCACATCACGTGGTAGCTGTATTCATTGCATAATTGTTGGGCTGTTCGGTTTCCTTCCTCCTTCCCTCCCTCCCTCCCTCTCTCTCTCCCTCCCTCCCTCCCTCCCTCCCTCCTTCCTTTCCTCCCTGCACTGCCCATCAAACCAAGCCCCTAGCCAGCCTCATCTCCAGATTTCCATGTAAGTTGTTAGTTATCGTCACATTTAACCTCCTAAGGCCTGCCTTAGATCTGGAGTCCTACCTCCAAACTTTCGCATCTAAGACAAGGCAGTGATAGCCACAGAAACCATTGTACCTCTCTGTCCAGAGAGACCCGGAAAGGGGATGCGGCTGCATTAACCACAGAAGCTTCAGACGGTTGACACACTACTCACTGCTGCCAGCTGTGACATCAGCAGGATGGGAATGAAACGCTCACACAACACTGAGCATTTTGGTGACAAGATGGTACCTTTAGCCCTATAAACATGCAAAGCAGGAGCTCTGGGCGGGCGTCTGTTAGCTGTGTTCTTTTTACGGTGAAGAAGACTTAATTCAGCAGAAAACTCACCTCAACAGGTTTTTAAGTGCTGGCTTCATTATAGGACCCTTTAATTAGTGTATGAACGTGCAGGACTGAGTTTGAACAAGAGATAACACCTTAGTGCTTAATAAAGTATCTTTGAAACAGCAAGATAAACTTCAGCCTCAGAAGAGACATCACGTGAGGCACGCCATGCATTCTTGTCTTGGCTGTGTGATCACAGTTTATTTTCCCATTAAATATTTGTTTTTGACTAATGAACTCGCTGAAGACATTTTTTAAAGTATTGAAAAAGTTTTTTTTTAAAGAAAGGGACTTGTTCATTATTTCACTACACAGCAGTGACTTTGAAGTATTTGATCAATGCTTTGTCATCCAGAGTGAATATATTGAGAGAAGGATATGGGGCAGGGCTTTCTGTGGCTTCTTTAGAGATGGGAGGGCAGTCTCTGGGACATGGAGGAGGACCCAGTCAATCTGGTACTCTGAGGATGCAGGAAATCTGTGTTTAGAGGTGAAGGATATGCTCATATTAGCCCCATTGATAGACACGTCCTCATCACCAAAATGTGAAAGGCAACATTTTGGGCTGGGTGGGTAACTGCGCATCACAAACTATGGCAAGATTCCATGGAGGTCCAGAAAGGACTATCAATAGTTCTGATTCTGGGCTGGCCTATCTGGGGTCAAATATCAGCTTTGTACTTAAAAGGTATAGGATCTTGGATGAGTTATCTCATTTCTATTGTACCATACTTTCCTTGCCTGTAAAAAAAAAAATAGAGGTAGTAGTCTATAGAACAGAGGCTGTTGTGAGGGGAAAATTAAATACTGTTAAATAATGCATCCAATGTATTTAGGACAATGCTTGCCAAAAAAGCCATGTAAAAATTTTGATTTCCAAAAGTCTTCTCCTTTTAAAATGCATTCTATTAAGCCAAATTGCCTACATGCCATTTTTTTTATCCGTCTGTTTGTCTGTCTCCCTCCCTCCCTCCCTTCCTTCATTTCTTTTGTGGTACTGAGGATTGAACCTGGGATCATATACATGCTAAGTAAATGCTCTATAACTTAGCTATGTGATAGCCCTGTGTCCTGCCCTTTAAATCATATTATCAGTAGTTGTAAAGATTGAGTGAGATTCTGGATATACAAAAATACTTTGTGAGGGTCTATGAGGGTTCAGTACTGAAGGTCTCCTCTGCCACACGTGCTGGAGGTGTTGCTGAGGACAGGATCAGGGGAAGGAGAGAGGTTTTTTTTTCTTTTCTAGAAAATTCTGAAGGAATTTGGAGCAAGAAGCAACCTGATGTCTCTATTTGGTGCATTTAGTTGGTCCATACGGACCACGGATTTAGGTTGATGCTTCTATGATAACCTCAGTGATGGGGGTTTCCTGGCAGGGCCTTGAGGAAGGGGAAGGAAGAGGGAGAGAGGTTCTTTGCAAGCCAAGGCTCAGCAGCAGTGCTGATGAGACAGGTGTCACACAGGGAGAAGAAGACATCAAAGTGACTCCAAGTCCCTCACCTGTGGTGAAGACAGTGGAGGTGAGGCTGCTCCGTGTGGCATCCTGGGCTGCCTGCAGGAGCACTGTGTAGTCTGTGTTCTCGGACAGGCCCTCCAGTCGGATCCAGGTGTCCTCAGCATCCACAATCAGCTCCTGCAGAGAGCCAGAGTAAAGGAGCTTGGAGGGAACAGCCAACTTGCAATATGGGACAGTAGGGAAGCTGGGTCAGCAATGCTGTCCTCTCCAACTGCCAAGAGGCAGGGAGGGCAGCTCCCATGTGAGGTTTAGACCAGCTCCTATCTCACAAATGCACACGGGATAAATTTAGGTACCAGGATTATTGAACCAGTCGCTTCTGACTGCACTGGGCTTGTTGTAGAGTAGAAGAAGCCGAGGAAGCAGAATCCTAGGCCTCCCTACGACCATCAAATAGAACCGTTTTAGTATGTTTGTCCTCTAGATTTGACTTCTGCATATGACTTTCCCCTTTAAAAAGGATCCCACAGCAAGGGAAGATTTGCTAACTAGTGCTCTGGAGGATTGTTTAGACCAATGACATAAAACCACAATTTATCTCCATACTGTAGGCTGTATAGATGCTGCTTCTGTAATGCTTATCAAGGCATAAAAGCCTCTCAGGTTTACTATCTGGCTTGTGTTCGTTTGGCCCTGTGAGTGAGAAATCATTCTGATAGCACTGATAATACCAGAAACACCACCACACCTAGTGATGCTGCAAGGCAGACTGCCCTCAGTGTGGGCACAGAGCAATAGCTGCAACTTGGATATTTCCTGGCTTGCAAACCTGGGCCCTCTCCTTAAGAGCAAGCTGTGCGTCCAGGATCTGAAGCCTCCCTGGTTGCCCGTGAATTGATCCCTTCTCCATCCCTGCAATTTCCGTGTGTCATTCCACTGGTCAGCTTCCACATGGAAGAAATGGTTCCCACCCCCCACCCCCCACCCCGTTTACATCCAATTCTTACCTTGCGGCTTCCGTCGGTGGACTTGTATGTCAAGACATAGTTTTCGATCGCTGCTCTGGGTGGCTGCCAGGAGATCAGTGCGCTTTGCCTGGTGACTTCACTGGCTGTCAGGTTGGCAGGAGGGTCCAGGACTGCCAGGAAGAGAAAATGCAGGGGCGTCCCTATCTCTCCAGCACTTCCTTGTTTCATTTTAGGCATGGTAATCTTGTTCATAGAGCAGCTCGCATGCTGACTCTAGTTCTCGCTTGGATGAGCGCATAAAAGGTGCTATTATCCTTCTTTGAAGCTGCCCCTCCCCCCCGCCGTCTCCCTCCACCCCCCTGGCCCAAGCATGCTAGATCATGGCATCTTCCAATACAATTCTTTATGCTTAGGGAGGGCGCTTAGAACTGGTTATTTAACCACTGTCTGCTTGAATTTGAAGCAGTCCTGTATCTTAACTTGTTCTAATGTTCTCCTGGTGACTATTTCACCCAGCAGCTCCCCTCTGCCGTACCTGGATTTCTAATATTGCTCAGCACTTCTTGTACCAGATACAGTTTTAGTACCAGACCTTCTTTCTTGTCTGGCTCTGCTATTGTCACACAGATCCCAGGTGTGAAAACTGAAGTGCTCCTTAGCAGACCGATACAGGGACCACATTCAGCTGAACATGTTCAGATCACTGAAATCTGTAGCTCGTATCTACTCCTTTATAAGAAAGCATCATGATTAGGTACCACATAATCCTCCAGGGAGGCCAGGCGTGCAGGAGCCTGTACTCACGGGTGGAGAAGTTGGTGGCGATGGTGCCACTCACGAGAGGGCCACTGGTGGCGTACATGGTGACTGTATAGTGGGTGCTAGGAAGCAGGTCAACGAGCTGGAATTCTTCGCTGACTCCATCAACCAGGATAGTCTCTCCAGCAACTGAAATTGGATACATACATAAGGAAAGGGCTACCATGTCTAAAGGTGGTCCACCTGGATTTGGTACCAGAGAATTCTGGGAAAACTTATCATTTTATACGAGGATCCTCTTTTATCTTTTCTTTTTATTCTTCAGAAAACGTATTCTGTATATGGAGGCTGACTAGTGTCCCTACCTTCTACTCAGGCCTCTGTGATCAAAGAGTCTGAGTGGTCCTTGCTCATCCGGCTGTTTCCTTCTGTCCACTCTTCTCCATCAGGTATTCCCTCCCCGAGACGGAAAATTTAGCCCACTTCCCATTACATTTATATGACAGGTCTAAAGTTCCCATAGTCCTAACTGCTTCTCCCTGGACCAGAAAGTTTGTCAGGATCTTTGCTGAAATGTAAAGCTTGAGAGAGAACTGAGAACAGGAATTGGTATCACCGATCACTACTATAAGCAGGGTCAGCCTGATTCCTTCCAGGCCTTAGGACAGCAATATATCATTGCTATAGCATGCTGAATTTACAGATAATCAGTGACTTTATCACCACACCTTCGGTTGATTGTTTTGTCCCATGGGCAGAATTTTGCCTTTATTTCTGTCACCTTTTGCCTCGATTGAATTTTGGACCATAGTTTCAGTTCATTAAAATATTTTTTTAATGTGGATTCAATCAATCACAGTTTTGTTTTATACACAAATTTTGTAAGCGCGTCTTCTTGGGGCTCATTCAAGCTGTTAGTAAAACTGTTCATTAGGTCAGAGCCAAGCCCTCTTTTAGACAATTGGAATATTCCTGAATCGTTCAGCATTTAACAAAGTTTATTAGGCACATCTCCAAACTAGGTCAGATCTGATGTTTCCAGTTTGCTGGGATCTAAGGCAAATGTGAAAAGGCATCTGAGGATGTTAACCCAATCTAAAACTCTTTGGGAGAGTGTATATATATATATATATAATGACTATCCTTTTGCTACCCTACCTTGTGATATCCTGCCATCCGTAACTTTCTAGTGTACTAATGCCTGGCAGGTTCCCAAATGCTCATCTCTCTCCAAATGCACAGAGGTTACAAGTTTTCCTTAGAATTTTGACGTTTTTACTTTTTCTGAGATTTTTTTTCTCCTTTCCCCCTCATTGCCTCAGTTCTAAGTTATAGTGTCCCATTGGGTGTGCCTCACTATGCTCTGCCTTGCATATTTCATGCCCCAGTTCACGCCAAGCTGTATCTCCTCCTCTGCCTCATCACCAGAAGTGAGTCCCACAAAGGTAAGAACTCACGCTTTGCTTCTGAATTTCTCTAGGTTTAGCGAGGACATGGCCCATGGGAGGTTATCAAAAGCAGTTGCCGAATGAACGGGTGTGAATGGAGAGGACGGAGCTCCGTGCCTTGGCACTGTGAGCAGGTGTGCCTGGCTGCCTTAGGGGAACTAGCGAAACTTTGTCAAAAAAAAAATATATAGGGCTGCAGCTAAGACCCAAAAGACAGGTTTTCTAGGTTGACTCTTGGGAGAGAATTTCCTGGTGAAGAAAATGGCACATGGGGAATGCATAGAAGCTTTCAAGGCTTAAAAAAAGTGTAAAAAGGAATGCTGATTTGAGACATGCTGGAGCACGATACACACAGAGGGACAACAGGAGTTGAGATGGGCTGTGCAAGAACACTGGGGGTTAGGATGTGGCCATAGTATTCTTTCAGGAGGATTATGCAATCAGCTATGTTCCTATCAACTCAAACTCATGGTTTAATCAATGTACTTTTCCTTCCTAACTAAAGAGGAAATGATATTCGGTTTTCTAATGCCTATCTGAAATCCAAATGTGCTAAAAGAGTTGCAAAACCAAACCAAACCAAATCAACAAGGAGGCTTTGTGAACCTGCAGGTACATAGTCATGACTAATGCCGTTTCCATTTTGTTTGATAGCCTCTGTTAGTTTTCATTTTCCCAAACTTTTGGCGATACGTTTTTCTTTGCGGCTTGCGGAATTGGGTTTCTCTTCCATCTCTGAAAGTTAAGACGTCTGCCTGCCTTCTGTTCTCTGGTATCTTTGTTCCCTAGATTCCTGAATATAACCCACACAAAAAATTCTGTGATCACATGTTTAATTTTGGCCAAGAAACAATCCCCCTAAGCCTAGATATTTGGAATATGCTTCTGTTTTGCTTTGAGCATCTCTATTCAACTTCAATAGTGTAAGGCAGATGAGCCTGCTGAGAACTGCGCTGATATTCGGATCTTTGCATTGATTCAAACCTTGGGGCTGGATGTGAGTAGGGAAGACCAGTACAACAGAAACATTGCTTAGTGGTCCTAAATCTGTGCTCACCTGTTATCTGCTCCAAGTTTGATCCTATGACTTTAGTAGTTTTCCTGCTTTGGAAATATCTAGAAAATTCTTCTTTCTTACCTGTAGCCCTTTGGTGAAAATCTTCACCCACTTCTGAGTTGTGTCTTTAGTGTTAGCTCTGATTTTACGTTTGTTCTTGGAGGCTCAATTTCCTTGAAACTTTCAGACTGAGCTTTTGTGATTCTCATCATCAGTTGTTTAGAGGAGTTGGGGGATAGCTTTAGGTCTTTATAGAGTTCAGAGGCTACATAACTTCCCCAACCTAAAGTAATATCTGGTTTGATTTTTCAGATGGGGAAAAAATGAATCACTCCTTCACTTCCACGCTGGTTCCAGCTCCCACCACCCCAATCCACAGACACTCACTTGCAAAGTGTGTGAGGACAATGACATAGTTCTCCACTTCACCCAAGGGTGCCCGCCACTGCAGCAGGGCTTCTGTGGGGGTGATGTTGGTAGCAATCAGATCCACGGGGCTATCCATGGCTACAAAAGAACAGGTTAAAGAAAGCTGAACTGCAGGGTGTAAGTACCACAAACCATCGGAATTTTCCCACGTGGTGCACGTATGTCACTGTGCTGGAATGAAGACAGATTGTTTTTCTACCTATTGGGGTCCATTGATCCCTTTCTTTCCTTCTGTCTTTCAAAGTATCAGCTTTCCTCACAATTGTCCCAAGTACTTCTTTTAAATTAATTCATTAACTTATTTTGTGTAGAATTCTTTGACGGGTTCAACGGGAAGTGGAAAGTTCAAAATACTCTGTTGTATTGTAGATATGCCAAAGTAAATGGCATGAAGAACCTATAGGAAAAAATGTATGATTCTTTAGCTACTGAGATAATCCTGCTTTCTGGCCCACACGTTGTGTCACACATGTGAGCTTGAGCTTTGCAGAAATATCTCTGCTTGGGAACTTCAGGAAATATGGTGCCAGTGCAGGAGCCCCGGCACCAGTAACTCGGCCACAGAGTCATTTCCATTTCCTGAATTCTTACAGCACCACTCACACGGTTCACTGTGGGCTGTGTTTGGGGCATCCTTTCTTGTTGCATCGAGAGACAAGGAGGTTTGTACAAGTTTGGGGAAACCAAGGCTGCCTGTCAGGGGAAGAAAGCTTGCTTGTGGATGGATTATGATTTTACTCGCCCATGCTGTAACTCTTAGATTTACTTATGTGCTTCCTTTTCATAAAGTTGGAATTTATTTATAACATGGATGTTATTACAACAGTTTGAGATTTAGCTCATCCTGAGTTATATACTTCATATTTGGGAACCAGGATCCACTGTTGGTCTACGCCTGTTCTTTAATTAAGTGAGCGGTATTTGGTGATTTTCTTTTCTCTATCTCCTCTTTTTTGCTTATATTCTTCATCTCAAAGTAACAATAATTTAAAAAAACCCTTTGCCATGTAATGTTTTGGATTTTATCTATAATCTGTGTATTCAAAAAAATCTTCAAATTCAGCTCTTACTAGAGTATGGTTGGGTGATTTCTGGGGTGTGTATGGACTCTTGGGGGAGTTCTCAGTTCCACACGTTTTAATATTATTGTGATGACTTTAAAACAACAAATGAAGACACTTATAACACACCATAGTTGCTGAAAGTCATCAGAACTATTCTGGCTGACTTGTAGGACAGCAGAGCGCCTTGATGTGCTGCTGAATTTCTGCTTTTGAGATGTCTGCTGCCTGTGGCTGAGAATCCCAGGAGTTAGCTTTTGGCCTGAATCACAGCACTCTTGGCAACAAGATGTTCTTGAAATCCATTTTGTGATTTTTTTCAATGACAGAATGTGGCAGAATTTTCAGGAAGGCAGGAAAGGGCTCTCTTGGCTCAATGGGTATTATATTTATTAACCAGATGCTTTAATGATCACAGATAAATAGAGCATTAGAGCCAGACTGACAAAACACAGCTACACAGCTAGTGCATCTACACTCACAGAGCTGGAGGGAAGGACACTAGGAGAGGTTAGAAATACCCTGTGCTGTCCTGAGAGAGGTACTTTTTTTATGCTTCTGAAAGATGTTTTTGCCACTGTGCGAAGAGATGCTGTTTTGGCTCCTGTGAGAATATCTACAAAGCAGCGAGGAATTCTTAGTCACGTCTCCCTCTTTCCAGAAACACCATCTCCAGGGAATTTGAGCAGTGTTTGGAAATCCAGGTACTCTCTTAATGAGGCAGGTTGGATGTTTTCCTATGTGTAGTGGAAACTATGGTTTAACTAGATGGTCTGCTCTCGAGGCTGAGGATAGAAACTGGTGGTTGTGACATCTATAGGAGATCTTTGCTAATTCTACAAGGTACACTTGCTTAAGGACCAGAGTGGGAAGGCTCACGAAGCTGCTGAAATGAGAGTCCTATCTTTGGCCTTATCCAAAGAGCTGGTTTTCTGAAGAAGGCGTGGAAGGGGGATTTCTCTTCTCCACCTCCCATATTTCAAGTTCGTATTTCTTCCCCACCTCCCTTCCTTTTAGAGCTCCTTCTGTAAAGGGGCTTAAGGACACAGAGGACATTTGGATCCAATTAGACGGCTGATAGGAGAAGCAGGACTACATGGTGTTTCTGCTGGCAGCTAGGGATGCTACGAGGGCTCAGCCTCACCTCCACTACCTATGAGCAGGTGAAGGATTTGGGGGCCTTTTCCCTGGAGCAAAGGCCACAAAGTTATTGGGTGGCCATGTAGGATGAATAACCCCACCCCCAGTTTCTCATAACTCGAATAACATCTCTTTCTGATGTTCACTGACTCCCCACCCCCACCCCAAGTCTTAAAGAGATCCTATGTTTCAATTGTTCGGGGTGGGATCTGTCTCCATCATGTATCTTTGAAAGGGTATTTTTCACTGTGGAAGTTCCAGGAGAATTCCTAACCCGAACCAGCAAGCCTCCCCAAGTGTGACTCACTAAGCTCCTATCATTAGACAGAACAGTCTGTGGGGGAAAGAAACCACAAGTTGTCCTGCAGGACACAGTGAGTCACAGGAGCCAAGGAATGGCATCTCAGGCCCTGGAACCAGTCAGTATCCACTGTATGTGCTGGAATGATTTCATCCTGCTTCCCGTGCTTGTGTCAAGCCCGCTGCCCATGTCCTGACCTGGCACTCAACAAGGGAGCCGTGTTTACCCGTGTGCACCAGGGTGCAGATGCGCTCACTCTCCTCCCTGCCCCGCACGCTGTTGAGGCTTATTTCATATTCAGTAGCTGGATACAGCCTGGAGATGATGAACTCTGTCACAGTGCTGGGTACCACGGAACTGTCCAGCCGTCCCACTGAGGAAGAACAAAGCCCATCATTAAAAGTTCAATAGCTCTCTCATCAGTAGGCCCATGGCTCAGTGTACATTGGGACAGTGGGTCATGAAGCACAGATGGATGTGGGATCAGCATGCAATAGGGAAGGGAAGGCAGCTAAATGACTCATAAAATGGTAATGGTGGGGCTTGAATAAATCTTATATGCTGGCCTCACTCTTTCATTTTATGGGCTTTTGAGAACAAAAGCAAACAAACTATGTATTATGTAGGTTTCTGTCAGACTGGTATTCTCTGAGGTGACCATATCAAGGCAGTATAATGGGCAGAGCTGCAAAAAGTGCTCTATGCAGGCCAGAGAAAGGTCGCCTGGAATCTGTCCTGTCCCTGGCTGGAAGTGAGCATTCCCTCCACTTTGTTAACAATGCCTCATGCACCAGCTAGAACTGGCAGTATGCAGGCAAGGTCTCAGCCAGCTTCTCTGACTCATACATTGGCTACAGTGGCAGAATTAGGATCACATCACTGTGGTTCCCTCCAGGGCTCCATCTGGCTCTGCTGGGTCATTGTCCATATCCTGGATTCTAGTCTTAGACTTTATGCTCAGGATAGTGTATGTAGCCCTGGCTCTTGGCAACGTCTCCTGCAGTTCACCGTTACTCATTGTGCAGCTTAGCTAATGGTGTCCAGTTGCTTCTACTGGTGAAGTGTTTGAGAGGAGTTGGTGACTTCTTGGTTTCTCTGTTGCTCTTCATGGACATACTCTCATATTGAGAGAGTATGCTACAGAGAGGGGCCAATGTCCTGTAGTTGTGATAGTGCCCCCATGGTAATCTCTACCCAGCTTCAAATCTCATTTATGTTTGAGAAATAAAATAATATCATTACCTTGTGTGGGTCGATATGATACTCGGTAGTAATCAAATGGTGCAACAGGAGGGCTCCAGGAAACCGTCAGTGAATCCTTAGTCACATTGCTAATGGTGATGTTTTTGGGGGGATCAATTCCTACAAAGATCAGGGAGTTGGGGAGAAAAGACAGAAGCACAGTTTGAAAATTGAATATCTATTCCTAGGTTTTGTTGTTGTTCATGATCCATTAGTGTCCCATAGGCAGGCATGACCTGAATAATTAGTTGGGCATCCCTAGGATGATGGGCAGTGTGATGTCACACCTGTAACACTGTAGCTATGGACAAAGCCAGCTGTGAACATTCTAATAACAGGAAACTAAGTTGGCAAGATCTGTGCTTCTGTGCAACAATTACTACCTAGCTAGATCAACTAGAAACTTCCTTTTAAGTCCATGTATTTTGTTTCAAATAGAGAATTACATAGTTATCTTCTCTAAGGGAAACTTCTTTTAGAAAGACTCAACTTGGTTGAAGAGAGGCAAGAGGACAGAGCCTACCATAGATGTCCTTTGAAAGATTCCGCCCAGCAGGGGATCGTAGCAGATTCTGAGACTCACAGCCAAACTTTAGGCAGAGCACAATGAGTCTTATAGAAGAGTGGGGATGGAGGATGGGCTAGAAGGACCCAGAGGGAATAGGAGCTCCACAAGGAGACCAATGGAGCCAATAAATCTGGTCCCAGGGGAACCTGTAGAGACTGATGCACCAAGGACCATACATGGAAAAGAACTAGACCTCCTGTTCAGATGTAGTTGATAGGTAGCTCATTCTCCATGTGGGTCCCCTAATATGGGGAGCAGGGGCTACCTCTTACATAGACTCCGGTGCTCACTCATTAGCACCAGGCCACAGAGGAAGAAGATGCAGGCAGTCCTGATAAGACTTGATAGGCTGGTGTCAGTTGGTAGGGGAGAAGGGAGAGAGGGGGAGGAGGGAAGTAGGGTGGGACCGGGAGGCAACCAGGGAGGGGGCTATAATTGGAATGTAAAGTGAATAAATAAAAATAAATAAATAAATTTATGTATAAAAAAGACTCAACTCCACTACTGTCCCTTAGTTTTTAGCAGCCACCTTTGGTTTATTTTGGGGAAACTGGCTATTAGCTGTAGAGAGATTTTAGAGTACAAATTCCAAACAAAAATCTTTGCTAAGTTATATTTTGTTTATGGTGCATACTTAAATTGTGGGGTTGAGTCAGTCGATTGTTTAGTGTACTTTTCCAGCTGTGAGTTCTTGTCAGTATTCAGGGAACTACCTAAACACAGGTAAGCACGGGTCATATTTGGGATTGCGTTTGCAAATGATCAAGTGGAAATGTCGCAATTCATCTCAGAGTGCTATGTTTTCCAAACAATGTGCAAACCAGCTCTAGCCTCTGCGGGCCAGGTCACTACGTGGTTCATGCTAGCTCTGTGTTGGTTCTGAGAAAGAATATAGAGATGGCTCTCCAGAATAAAAACCTCATCTTCTCATCCAGAAGAATTTCCCTGGAGACAAGCTTTTTTTCCAGGGCTTTTTTCCTAGCCTGGTAGATCTAGGACCAATGCATTCAAGACTTGAGCCCTCAAACATTGGGTCTCTCCTACTTTTCAAATGGGAATTTCTCATCATAATGTCTCTTATGCATCCCTGGCAGAAGTAGCTGCTTCAAATTAATTCACAGAGGCCCATTAGCCATGGACTCAGTGTGCTATTTGTTGAATGTTTCTCTTTTCAGATTGCATTGCTTTGTCAAAGGCTGCAGTGAGAACCCACTTCACCGACTTTTACATCCTCACCTGTAGTGATGGAACCCACTATGGGCTCAGAGGTTACTGTCCCATGGACAGCTACAAGGTTCACTATATATTCAGTGGCTGGCTGTAGACCCATCAGGACAGCATGCCTCTTGGTAGCATCCAAGCGGACCTCCATCATCTCCTCCTCCTCATCCCTGGGGCTGTAGTTCAGAATGAGTCTGTCTGCTGGGGGAGATGGGTCACTCCAGGTGATGTTGACACTGGAGGAGGTCACATGAGAGAAGTGCAAATGGGAGATAGGGCGGAAGCCTGCAAAGTAGAGAAGATTGGTAGCAGGCCGTTGGACAGAAGAGATCCTTGACTTCCTTCTATGCTAACAAGGGCTACACTTTCACCTGCTGGCTAACAGACCTACCTCCTCACACTCCAGTCTGGCCTAATCTACTCTTTCCAAGCCATATACTGAACAGTCAAGTCTTATACAATTAGAATATCTATGAAATATTCGTAATACTGTTCCAGGATTTAAAGACTTCTAACTTGGAAATGTGTGACCTAGAACTTTAGTGTTCTCACTGATTGAATGCAGGAAGGGCAAGATAGACAGACTGACTCCTGTGTTTATTTAGCCTGTAAAAATCTGACATAAAATTTCATATACTTGCTCATGCCTTCTCTTTACTCCCAAACAGTTTTGTTTTCATGCATACGCTAGTTTTTTTCTCTTTCCCCCTACATATCTCTTTTAGTTTTCTCTTTTGGAAGACTGGGTCATCTGAAATATTTCTTACATTAAGATCTATTTATTCCTGAGCATCACTGAGATGTCTGCTCCCCTGGTACCTGTGAAGGCATCCACAGTGGACTCCAGGCTCTGCTGCCGACCCCTCTCAGCAGTGATGGAGATGATGTATTCTGCTCCGGGCTCTAGATCTGTCAGTGTATATGAAGTCCTGTCCCTAGGCACGGTGACTTCTGAAGAGATCCCAGAAGATGGGGTAAAAGTAATTCGGTAGTGATCAATGGGACCACTGGCCTTGGTCCAGATGAGAGAGATAGAGGTCTCCGAGGAGGCTGTTACCATGAGATCTCGGGGACTGTCGAGTTCTGTGGATTAAAATAAGTTACAGGCATTCATTCATTCATTCATTCATTCATTCATTCATTTTTTTCATTGTCTTGTTAGAGTAGACATGTCTTGAACTCATTATGTATCCGAGGCTGACATTGAAGACCCTCTTGCCTCTATTTTCCAAGTGTGACATTACAGGCATGTCCCATGTCACTTGGCCATTGGCCTCTTTCACACTGGCTCCTTAGGACAGCCATCAGTTTTTGGACTACCCTGTGTGTCTCTAGGCTGGCAGTATGTCATGAGCCTGTTGGCCACGAGCTTGTCATGGCTGATACTCTTCTTGCCTTTTGTTAAGCAGCTTCCTTTTGAAAGAAGGGCCAGTGATATGGTAAGCGGGTGGACAATCTGCAGGAAGGCGTTATTAGCAGCGACACCACTGGGATACACCCACCACTGGGATACATCTAGCTGCTGATACACTTGTTTCGCTCCTCCTCCCTCGGTAAGCCAGACAGGGAATAAGAGGAGCCAGGACCATGTAGATAAGGCATTCATGGCAGCTGAGGTTATATGGCTTATCCTAACCACATGTGTACAGGTCTGAGGACTAATGGGGACTCTTGTTAGTATGTGCCCTCAAGCAGTTTGTTTATGCTAGGTTGAACCTTAGGGACAGGCATTGATCCAACACCCACCCACCCAGCCCAATCCCTGCCCAGCCCGACATGCTTATGTCTAAGCTTTCTAGAGTGACTTTGAAACTTCCCAAGGGCTTAGTTCCCAAGGGCTTAGAACACAAACGGTTGGATCCAGAGCAGTAAGAATTGTATGTGGACTTTTTCTGCTGCCCTGGGATTGTATATGATGTTTCCAAGTCTAGACCTTCATTCCAGTGGCCTTTTTGAGTGCTTCTGTGATGTAGACAGAGGCAGACACTCTGCCTGCTATGACACAGTTTAGATAGAAAGGCAGTCTGCTATGGCATCAGCCTGTTGGGGGAGTTTTTACATCTGCTCTACACAGTCCTTCAGACTGTGGATCAAATACAGATCCGTGGTGAATAGGTTGGGACTTTAGATGCCAGGTCAGGCATATGGTAGATGCTGTCACTGGGCAGTAGTTAATCAACGGGGTCTTGTTCACTGGGAGGGTTGCCCAGTGGCGATGCTGACAAGGCAAGCCTTCGCACATCCTCTGTCTTACATGCTTGCAGCCTAGTCATCTTCTACACCGTTTCTTCTACTCACCAGTCCTGGCATTCATGGTAGCGGGAATGCTTTGCTTTGAGTTCATGACTGCAGATATTCCAACTCCATATTCTGTACCTGGCACCAGGTCTGTAGGTAGATGCAGAAACAAACATTATTCTGTGTGTGCATGCATGCACACATGTATGTACACATGGGTATATGAAATGAGGAAGATTGAAAAGAGAGAAGAAAATGATCACAGATTCCTGTTCCAGTTTTGTTTAGTCCACCTTTGGTTTGCTCCTAATTTTACCTATTAGGAAATCCCAATTTTGCTACTTTGGAAAATCCATATGAAGCCAGTAGGATGATCCGGCCAGTGCCACGTGGTTTCTTGTTATGGGCCTCAGAAAGGCAGTGAGGGAGGGCATCTCTCTCAGTGTCCTCGGGAAGAATGGTCATGTCTATAATGTTTGCCTGTGGATATTGTGTCTCAAGTTGGCCAAAACAATGACGTGGTTCCATGACGTGAGGTGTGAAGAGAATACAATCAATAGGGCAGTGTAGCCATGAGCCTGAAAGAATTTCTTGACCGTGGGTATGAGGGCTATTATTACATATTTTACAAATAGGTCCTGAGGATTTTGGGGTTACTTCTAGAAGGCCATACTGTGTAGACTTTTCCTTTGAACATGGAACTGTCAGGCTTTTTAACATAGATTTGTGCAGAAGTCCAGTAATTGGGAAGCCGCCCGTCCCCCAAGCAAAGCAAGGAAGTAATTCAGTCCAGGGTATTTAAACCATGGATCAATTTACAGTGGTTTCTGGTGGACTCTGAGAGTTTGGAGGAAATTCAAATTTAAAGGGTATAAGTCTCACAGGAAATCCCTTGGGAGTTCGTTAAGGAGGCTCACTGACAGGTTCCTAGTACATCTCGAATCCTCTGGAGTCTTTCTCTCCAGAGTTCCACATTCATTCTCAGATCAGCTGGCTTGATTGATGTAATAGTTTCCTGTTGCTGCTGTGACAAATTACCACAATTTAGGAGCTCACAACAATACAAATGAGTAATCCTCTCACTCTGGAGGTCTGGAATCTAAGGTGGCTCAGCAAGATTGCCGATTCCTTCTGGCGGTCCCAAGGGAGGACCTATTTCTCCCTCTTTTTAGCTTCTAGAGGCTGCATGCATTTCTTGCCCCCTGTTTCTTAATTTACCATCAAAGCCTGAAGTTTAACATTACCAGGCCCCTTTCTCTCCCGTTGATCTTGCATACCATTGTCATATCTACTTTGACTTTGACCTCCTTGCATCCAATGTATAGGAGCCAAGGTCAGCAAGTTAGACCCACCTGGGCAGGGCAGAACAATTTCCCCATCTCAATATCTTTAACCTTGTGAGCAAAGCCCTTTTATTGAAAACCACAGAAGGCAGCATATTCACAAATGCTAGGGACTAGAATGTGGATATCTTTGGGGACCGTTATACTTCTACTGTAACTGGCTTCAAACTCATCCTCACTTATTAAGACTTATAGAAAAACGTGACCGTCTGATTGCCACCCCCGGGGGCCTCCTCCAGTGTTCAGGCCAGGTCCTTCCAGCAGGCTTGTTATGAGGCCTGCCTGAACTCCTGAGAGGTGTGGATTGTAGGACTGTCTTGCATTTGTGCAACATTGTGCTTTTTAAGCATCAGTGTTCTTGGAGCTTCTTCACAATCCCATGAAGGAGGTTGGGCAGTCTGCTATCCATCCTTATCAGTTGCCTGTGGCTGCCGTCATCAACTCCTACAAACTGGAGGCTTAACACAACACAAACATTCTTTCACAGTCCAGATGTCAAGAACAGGGCCATACTGCTTCCAAGGGCTTTAAGGGATCCTGCCTTGCCCCTTCCTGGCTTCTGGTGGCAATTCCTATCTTTCCCTGGCTTGCAACAGTGTGGCTACAATCTCTGCCTGTTATGTCTTGTGACATTCCTTCTCTTTGTGTGTTTCCTAATCTTAAAAGGACACCAGTCACCCTATGAGCATATACAGGGGGAGGAGGTCCCCCTCAGTCATAGTCATAGGGGAAGGGAGTAAGGGGAAAATAGGAGGGAGGGAGGAATGGGAGGATACAAGGGATGGGATAGCAATTGAGATGTAATCTGAATAAATTAATAAAATATATTTTAAAAAAGGACACTAGTCAAGCTGGATTAGAGTTTAAGATGAACCCTTTTTAAATATTGTATTTAATTTTAATTTATATGCATTGGTGTGAGGGTGTCAGATCTTGGAGTTACAAAGAGTTGTGAGCTGCCATGTGGGTGCTGGGAATTCAACCTTGGTCCTTTGAAAGAGTAGGCAGTGCTTTCAACCATTGAGCCATCTCTCCAGCCCCTATGAACCCATTTTAAACTGGTCACATAACTACAGACCCTTTCCCCAAATACCATCATTCAACCTAGCGTAACATGTATAAATAAATGAGAAGTCGAGGCAATGGGAATGAATCTGTGACCAGTTTCTCCTGCCCTGGATGCCTCTGGTCCTCTGGGCTAGGGTGGCTTCCCTAGGTTAACACAAATGATGTTTATAGGGAATGCATTGAGTAGCCTCTCAATAACCAAAGGCTCTCATTAACCATGGGGGATGTTGTATGGAAAGTAGAAGGTTCCAGCCTGCTCCTAGCTTTAGTTTACTCTGTGACTATAGCAGCATCCACCTGGTCTTACCCATCAGTCTCCCTGGAAGGAGTACCGTTGAGCCCTATCTGGGCATCATTTCCCCACCTCAAATCAGCTCGTCCCTTCTCTAACCCTTACTTGGTTCTCTCCCAAGGCTGCCAACCTAAGTTGATGTAAAGTATGAAGTACTGTAGGCTCTGGAGTCTGGTGTACATGTGATGCTGAGGCCTGGCTGTCTTCCATGTGTGTAACTTTGATTCCTTAACATCTTTAAGCCTCCTTTTCTGTTGAATGGGGATAATAGGTTTAGATGTCAGAGGGTCACTGTACGGACACAATGAATGTTCTGTGTACACGCCCTTGTCTATCTTGATTGTCATTAATATTAAATTACCAAGCACAGAGAAGTATGCGAGGATTTTTTAAAAAAAGATTTTTTCCTGTAGGTGGCCCTATCATTATCACAAAGTGCCTGGACAGGCACATGTTGGTTTTAGGTATACTTTTTGTTGATTTGATGAAGCTTGGCCCCTGCCTCTGATGCAAATGAATGATTCATGGAGCCAGGACATTAGTGAGGATTTCCCCCTGGCTGGTGTCAGTCTCTAGACTGAGTGGGTGATTTCAATGCACACAGACCTATTTAAACCACACATCTATCACCATCAATGTATCTCATGGTTGGAGAAATCAGGTTACCTTTGGGGCACAAAGGCAACGGATGGAGACCTTCACTTGCCTGTAATGAAGTTGAAAATTTTCCCAACATAGGCAAAGGGTAACACATCAAGGGAGCAAGGCAGAAATTATATGTTGCCAAATGGATCTAGTATGTAATGTTTCCATCCAAGTTTCTTATTTTTGAAGCTTAAATGAAACGTTCAATAATTTACAACAGAATTGCTTTCTCCCAGAAAATAGCTGAAGTCAAGGCACTCTTCCCAGGCTTTCTGACTAGGGGACAGGGATGTGGACTCTCACAGGCCTGTGCCTGCTGCTCCCTTTGATTTTCAGCGGTGTTCTTCCTGCATTACAAGTGAATGGTTGCTCATTGCCAGCAGGTAAAGAGCAATTCTGGGGGAGAAGAAAATGTGTATCTGAAAGCATATCTGGTGCCCTTCTCTCTCAGCACACAGAGCCTACTGAAGAATTTTTCACTTTAAAGACCCTGTTGCTCTCTATCAGCGCTCCCTTTTATTTTTCCACCCAACCCTTGCAAGTGGGAGCATATAAAGGACTCTGTTCCCTTTCTTAACAAAAGCTCAGAAATGCATCCCATAGGAATCACTGTTCTCCATCACTTATAGAGAGCCCTTTGTTCAGCTTGAGGGCCGACACTTCCCTAAACTCTTTCACTGCATACCCATTCTTTTCCAAATCCCCAAAGCCCACAGCTCATCCACTCTGCAAGTATTACCAAGGGTCCCCTTTGTGTCAGGCACAAGGCTGTGGGGCCGTGGATATGAAGTGACATGATAAGACATCACCTTGTCCTTTTGAGGGTCAAAAATGCGTCTATCCTGGAAAAGTAAATGAATTACTTATTGAGTGCCTGTGCTATGCCAAACACTGAGTTGCAAGTAATAGGTGATATATAAAAATAATAAAAAGAAAGGAGGAGGAGGAGGAGGAGGAGGAGGAGGAGGAGGAGGAGGAGGAGAAGAAGAAGAAGAAGAAGAAGAAGAAGAAGAAGAAGAAGAAGAAGAAGAAGAAGAAGAAGAAGAAGAAGAAAGACAAGGTTAAGACCAGGACTCTGAGTGTGGTGGTGAAGAGGACCCACTCATGGCCTTCTTAACTCCCATGCAGTTCAGCTCATGAACAAATATGGGCTCAGAGAAGTCTAACTCTTGAGCACAAAGCTAGCACAGGATAAAGCTGGGTTTAGAACCCAATTCTTGTGCTTTCTGGTACCTGTCCCTAAGAGTCATACAAGTTGGCTTTGGGGACTGGTGAGAACAAAGTGGAATCTGAGAGTCATTTATGACAATGCTGTGTGCTGCTAACCAGAGTGGCTTCAGCGGGTGGGCTCATCTTGGTTGTAGCAGACAGGGAAGGGGTGTGGGCTGGGCCTTGAAATCTGGAGAAAGATAGTAGGGAAAGAAAAGTAGAGCCTTCCTGTGGCTAGAACTGGGCACGGAAAGCGCCAGTGGGGTCATGAAGGATGGAGGGCAGTGTCCTCAGCTGTGCTTTAAGGACTGCATGATGGTAGAGTAACTTGCTTGCCCCTACTGAGGAAACCTACACTTGCAGCTACTAGTGGGGAACCATGGAGGTGATGGAGGAGGCCCAGGGAACTGTCATTTGCCAGCAAAAACATCAGCAAGTCTCTGGCGTCTGTAAGCTTGGGTGGACATGAGTTACTGTAGACCTTTTCTATCCCTAAATGCCTGGGTCTATCTCCCACAATAAGCCTGTGAGGCTCCAGGCTGCCCAACGGGACCAGGGGCTTAGTTAGTCCCAGTTCACTGATTGTTTTCCCAGAAAGCGACAGAGTAAAAACCCTTCCCTTAAGGGGCTTCCAGTCATTGTCTTACTTAATTTTGACAGCATTGTCAAGTCATATCTGGCCAAATAATGTATGAAAACAAAACCAGACGCCATGTCCCAGCACAGCGGAATTCCTCAGTGGTGGAATTCTGAGGCAGAGATGTCACAGGTGGAGAGAGGCCTGGAGGTAAAGGACCTTCTATATGTCCTGTAATCACGCCTCTTGGGCAATGGTCTGCTTTTTAGCTAGATGGAGAGCCAAGCTCCCTGGCATTGCCCTCCCATATTGAGTCAGGCTTTCAAGGATATCACTCTGCCTCAGGGGATATGGATGAGGTTAAAATGCTGAAAGAGGCCACTGGCTTCATCTTGACCTTAAAGCCATATTTAAAGAGAATAACAGTAAGCAGCATTCCATCAGATCAAACTTCCTTGTTGCCAGTGACGTTAATGGGAGCATGGCTCTCACTCGGGTCTTATAGTGACACCTGACTTCTGGTTCTCGGCTGTAAATAAGTGCTCCCTTTTGAAGGCGCTAAGGAAGAAGCAGGCATTCTGATCTCTCTTCTTCTGGCATCTCTTGCCCTGGACTTCCCTCACATGTAAAGTGGTCCGGTTCTACAGTGCTATGTGGAAGGAGGTGTGTGCTTCTGTTTCTGCAGCATTCTCCATACCTTTTGGTTCCCTGACAGGTCACACTCTTTAAAGAGTACTTTACCAAAGTGGCCACTTGGGGTCACTATGACCTTGCCCAAAGGAGTCTGAACTTTGTCTGGTCCAGGCCCCTAGAACCTTAGCCCATACCTTTCCCAATCAGAAGTGTCCAAGGCCTAGCACTGATGGTGGTGTTTGTACCAGCACTGCAGTGGGATGCATTCAGGGTGGAGTGGACATAAATGCCCTGGTCAGTGTTGATTGACAGCCGTCTTCCCTTTGAAGTCTCACATTTCTTCATGGGAAGTCTCCCCATGAATAGTATATTTGCACATACTCTTGGAGAGCCTACTTTCCTGTCTCTGAACCCATATCTGGGCCCTGGGAAAGAAATGTTGGGGTAAGTAGATGTCCCCCATCCAATATTTCTCACCAGTCAGAAGCTGTGAAGGAGGCTAGTCATACCGATGGGCATGCTTGCAGATACCAGCTGTATGTGTGCGCATATGTATGAATGTAAATGTGTGTTTGTATATATATGTGCATATGCAGTATGGGCGTGTATGTGAGCCTATGTAGTTGTATGTTATTTGTGTATATGAAGGTATGTGAGTGCAGATGGTGTGCCAATGGTATGTGAAGATACACATGTGAGTGTGTAACTGTGTGTATTTGTGTAAGCATGTGAGTTTGTATGTCTATGTATTGGTGAATGTTACTGCATTTGAGAGTACAAATGTGTAGGTGTATATGTATACATATAAGCATCTGTGAGTATTGCTGCTTGTGAGTATGAGTGTGAGTATATGCACAGTTATGTGAGTTTATCTGTGTATGTGTGGCATGTATGTGTGTATTTGCATTTGAGTGTATGTGAACACATATATGCATATGTGAGTTGTGGCATGTGTTGCTGTGTGTAACTCTACCTTTCCTACAGCTTATGTTATGGCACAATGTCTATAGGCTCCAGGTCTTCCTTATTGATAGATGCTCTGATTATCAGCTTGCCAGTTGTAGATCGAAGTACAGGTATGGGGAAGCGGCTGACTAGGAAATACATCGTGGGAAACCATGGAGACTAGCCCCTTTCACTTTGTCTCCTGGTCATAGGTATCCTCAAGTGTCCAGGAGGAAGAGAGAAGGCTGGGGAGGATGTATAGATGGTCAGGAGCTTATTTCTTTGTGGCTGAGCGTGCATTTCTGGCCCTTCTGAGGATAGAGCAGTCACCTCACACACAATGATCAGAGTACTAGTGATGGTGGTGGTGGTGGTGGTGGTATTGTTGCATAGTCTCTACCAGGAAGATATTCCTTTGGCCTCATTCAGTTCAAAACCCAGAATCTCCTTCTGTTCCTCCCTTTACCAGGAGTCTTCCATATGGCTCACTGTCAGAGAGCAGAATTATGCCATCAGCCTTTGTTTTCATAGTAGCAGATTCTAGCCTGGAGGGGCCTTGATGCACTTATAAATCCGTGGTGCTTTGGGACCCTGTGGAGGCTCCAGGCATAGAACATTGACCAAGCAGACACTACAGAAACTCAGAGGCTGAGCTAAAAGAAATCTTAACATTTAAGACGCAGAAGCCACCCAAGCAAAGGAAAGCAAAAACCACTGCAGACGCAGAGTCTGTTGTTTGGAAACAAATTTGTGCCCCAGATGGAATTCTTTGGGCATTGCCTTACAGAGACTAATGTGGTAATGTCTGGGATTCTAGACCTGTGTCAAAGTTTTGCATTGTGAAGAACAAAGCTTGTGGAAGAGGACTGGTAGGTGTGTGCTTGCTGTGGGCCTTTTAAATGACTCAGAATCCCCAAGGCCAAGAAGGGCCTACGTTTCACAGCAAGAGTCAATGGTAGCCTCAGAGACAAGAGCTTCTGTCAAGAATAGTAAGTACAGGAACCACTGCCTCTAATTGTGCTAATCACCTGTGAAAATAAAGGTCTAAGGGTGTGCCATAGAAAGACAGGCTGCAATTGGTCTAGGGCTGAACATTGTGGAGGGAAAAAAGTGAAAATCCAATGGCTAACGTGCTGTCAGTGTGTCCCAGGCTCCAACTTCAGCACTTACACACGATGGTACATATGGCTTTCTTTAGTCCTCTTGACAGCTCTGTGGTAGACAGTGAGAAACCGATGCACAGAAAATGTAGGAGACCTGGTCAAAGAGCAAACTTGTGAAGCTGAACGCCTTAACTCTTAGTGGGTGACATCAAAGTCCATGCTCTAAAGGAGTGCTTTCTGTCTGCCACAGCATGTGTCCATGTGTCTATAAACTTCCTAAAGCTCTGTAGGTGGTGACTCAGTGGGTCAGGCAGAAGAGGCCTCTAACATTTTGCCAGTGACACCTCTGCTACTGGGGCCCACATTCACTTAGGGTTGGTCAAAAGAGATCAACCTAAATGAGCCATCAGTGGACAGACCTCTGCATCCCTTTTCTCCTCCACTATCATCACCTACTTACAGTCCCCTGTTAGCAACCCTACCTCAAAGTCATTAAATATGACTCTCTGTAAGAGCCAGAGGGGCAAGAGGATACCAAGATAACAAGGCCTTCTAAACCAACATGATCAAAGCTCATATGAACTCACAGAGACTGATGCAGCATGCACAGGGCCAGCACATTTCCGCACTAAGTCTCCGCATATGTGCTGGAGCTTCCAGTTTAGTGTTTTTATGGGGTTCCTGAATGCTTCTTTTGGGTTCTTTTCCCCCTGTTTGTCTTGTCCAACTCTGGTGTGATAGTGTTTGTTTTATCTTATTCTGATTTGTTATATTTTATTATTTAAAAAGAATGAATATATATATATCTCACAATGGCTTTATGAGGTGAGAACTGTCACTTAAAAATCAAGAATTAGAGGCTTGGAAAAGGGTTCAACTGACCCAGGCACATGGAACGTGACCAGGCTGGGTCCAAGTCAAATAAGAGTTCTCTGGAGACCCACCCAGGCCATAGAAGCTGGGAAAGCTTCCTCTTCAGCGTCCAAGCAGGGCAATGAGGGAGAAGATATAATTATTTAGAACTGGGACCAATCATTTCCCCACTTCCCCTTCTTTCCTTCCTGAGCCTCTCTTTCCCAAGAGACTGTAGTGAGAGAGCAGCGATCCTTGGAGCCAGTTTCAGCAAAGGAATGTACCTCGTGTTTGGCTTTCTTACACGCCTATAATCCCTCCTTAAATCATGCAGTGGTTTGCCTTTATAAATCTCCCCAGCAGTGAACTTCCTAGGACAATTATGAGAGATTCATATTATACATACACACACACACAAACGAGCATACATGTGTGTAATACATATATATGTAATATATATGCATGACTCAAACACAAAATATATACCGATTTGAGCCCATTACTCAATAATAAATGTCCCATTCCCTTGCAGGTCTTTGGTTACTTAAATTTGGACTGTCCTTTACATTTTACTTCTTTAGTGGCCACCCAGAAGCTGCTCTGGGTCACCAGGTCTCAGGCCATGCTAGTGTTGTGACCTTGTACAAGTTTCCAGAGCCTCTGAGCCTCAGCTTTCTCATCCATGCAATGGGGGAGCTCACAGCTACAGACACGTAAGACTGGAATCAATGAACACAGAGTCTTCTCTTTCTTTTCCTCCTGAAAGTGGTGAGTAAGGACCAGGCTATGATTGCTTTTCTGTGCTTTTATAGTGTAGCTTCTATCCAAACACCTAGCCACCATTTTAATAAAATTGTTACTTGCCAAAACAGCCTGTAGCTATAGGCAGAGAGGTGCTGTTTCCTCCCGTACCGCTTGGTTTTGTTGTTGCTGCTGTTGTTGAGGGGATTTTTTTAAAAAAAAAAATCAGTGTTACCAGCTCCCTGCAAGGCCTTTGTACCCACTTGCTGCTCCTTCCTTGTCCCCTTCCCTCCTGTTATCTCCCAGCTCTTTGCTGTGTTTCCAGCTGTGTATCTCTTAGGAAAGGGTGTTCTTTATAATGTTGACCTTAACTTGCTTCACTTGGCAAGGAGTTCTGGGACTTCAGCTCAGGAGGAAAACGGCTTCTGGTCATGTGCTCTTGTTTCCTACTCTAATTCTTGCTGAGTCCCTGGTCTAGTAGGACAGCAAATGCTTTTGCAAACCAAGACCCAAGTAAAGTCAAGTCTGTGGGCTCATGGGCAGCCCCTGGCCCAGAAGCACTTTGTGCCATTCACTCCTCAGATGAAAACCACACGGCACACTTCAGACACCCACCTTTCGTGAGGTCCAGCAGGTATATTTTCTTGGATGGCTGTGCTGTGGGATCAGCCAGGAGTCACGACTGAGTCACCACCTCCCCAGCCCTAGCCAGGCATTATAGAGATCTAGGGTACTGCCTTAATCCATAACCCTTCTTTTCTTCTTTGACATCACTAACAGACTCCTGGCCAGGCTAGCTTATCTCTGACACTTGTCTGGGCATACCTACTCAGTGCACTGCCTTGCTTAAAATCCCTTACCCAGCATGATGCAGCTATGTACAGTTTGTCATTCATGAAGCTGAGGCAGGGAGACCATGAGCTGGAGACCAGCATAGGCTATACAGGAAGACCCTGTTTCAGAAAGTAAGTAAGTAAATGCATACATACATAAAAAAAGTCCCTCAATGGTTTATTTCTCTTCTCCAGCATAGCTCAAACTCTTTATAGGGTATAGAAGGCATGGCCAGACTTCCACTTTAAGTTTTTACAGCTTCGTTCATTAACTTAGTCATTCATTTATCCAAAAAAAAGTAATAATCCAGGATCTAGAATGTTGGCAGGCATTGTGCTAAATCCTGAATTCCATGGTGAACAAAGGCAAATGTGGGATGACTTTTATGGAGCTTCAGGTGTAGGGACAAGATCAAATAATCTGGCCCACGTGTAGCAGGCCAGTGCAGAAAGGTGACTGTTGGAGTGTGGGCCTGTTGGACCTTGTTTCTCTTCAGGTGACACATAAACTCTGGTGCTGAAAGAGAATCGGGCATGGGCTAAGCACTGAGAATGCCCTGGGGCAGGAAAAACAGTGTGTTTGAGGAAACGCAGGCTGCAGACCTGAGGGCCAGGAGCCCAGGGACCACCGGGCATGAAGAGGAAGCAGCCTGGGGGAAGTAGAGGAAAACAGGCCAGGCTTGGGGGCTGTTCACCCTGAAGGCAATACTAGATGCCTAGAAATGTATACGTAATATGTTGGCATAGTAAAATAATGCACCCTGAGAAATTATCCAACGCTGCAGGGAAGAAGAGTAGACTTGTTGCCACGGTTAAAGGACAATATGGCAATAGTGCAGAATGGCCGATAGCTACACGTCTAAAGTTGGGGATGCGTTAGTTAGATACTTAACATATGAAATCGGTGGGATTTGTTGGTAGAATAGTCTGAAGTAAATAAGTTGAGGAGAGAGCGGTGAGCATATAGATTCAACAACTATCCCAAGAGACCGGTCTTACTTACCTGTGAGGGTAGTCCTGGTGGTTGGACCAATGCCCTTGGGAACCAGCACCTCATGGTACTGCTCACCAGCGAGGGTGCTGTACACAACCTTGTACTCCTGGGCTTCTGCCTCGCTGTTATCCCATTCCAGGTCAAGACTAGTTGCTGTGCGGGAACCCACGCGCAAATTCTTGGGAGCATCAATCTCTAAAAAATAAGCAAACATCACCATCATTGCATGTAATTCCATACATTTGTGGTGCGTCTTGAATTTAGTAATCTTTGAGATGAGTGCCCACACCTCCTGCCCCTCAGCCTCAAAGCTGAGTGAAGTTTGAAGATGCTGTTTCCCCTTTTGGCTCCACCATGACAGCTCCTTGGGTGGACCAAGTGATTTGGAGTTAGACTTCAATGAGTTCTGTTTCCCCTATATCACCTGAGAATTGAAGTAGCATTCTAGAAACTCGAAAAGGCTCTGATTAATATCAGAAGTTTAAGAGCAAGGCAAAAAATAATCTAGTTGGAGAAAAAAAGAAGGCGGGGGGGGGGGGGAGAAAACAAAGGATAACTCCAAGTGGTTAAATGGAATAGAAATGGCGGATTCAGTTTTCTTGCACATATACAGCTGAAAGGCATGCAAGCTGGATGTGAATATGGGTACGACACGATGGGAAGTGGGTGGGCTTCGGAGTCAGGCGTCAGGGGGAGTCAGTTCTGGCACCTACAGTAACAGGGACACAGACAATTCTTTCAAGCTCTTAGGACTAAATGGCCTTCTCCTGGGAAGGGGGAAACAATCCCAGTTTTCGCACAGATCAGATGGTGCATGCAAAGTGCACAGCACCACACCAGGTACACATGTAGGTGTCCGTGCTTGCATGGATGGCTTATCTCTGATGGGCTTCCTCAACCCAATGGTTCAGCACCTAAATGCATGCTGACTATTGGCATTTCCTCCCATAACCTCTGGGAGCTACTTCTCTCCCCCAGGACTGACCACCTCCTCAGGCTCGTTTAAGGACCAGTATAAGAACTTGTAGTGTAAGAAAGTGTCATCTTGAAAATCTGTCACATAAAAAGACCAAAATAGTTTCAGTCCTTGGGACTTGAATTTAACATTGGAATGGTCCAGTTATTTGTTCAGAGTAGACTGGGGCAACCTGCCAATGCCAGGCAAGTAGCCCACCCTCTGTTTGTTCCTGTAAAAGAGGAGGCTGCTGTTAAACCACTCAGAAGCAGAGGCCTCTGTTTTGTGATGGAAACTGGGTGTAGGTGCCGGGGATCTTGAGCAGATGGGTGTCTTTGCAGCTTATTTATTTATTTTGAGAAATTGGTCTTCTTTCGGCATGTGTTACCATGCTGGATAATGCTCACTCTTGATATATTGTACGTTATTTCTCCAGGAGTTGGATGGATGGAGGAGCATGAGGGGCAGACACGTGTAAGGCGGATCTCATGCAGAAAGAAAGACCTGGCAAAGTCTGTGGCCTGAACCGAGTTGGGATTGTGTGAGTGAGTAACTTTTCTTTTCGCTGTGGTAAAACACCTGACGAAAGCAACCAGGGGAAAGAAGGGGTTGGTCTGTCTGGGCCACAGTTGGCTCCTAGGTACAGAGTATGAGACAACTGGTCACTTTGTATCCATCCACAACCAGAAAGGAGAGAGAGAGAGAGAGAGATGAAGATGGATGCCGATGATCAGCTTGCTTTCTCCTTTTGACGCTTCCCACATGCCCACAGAGTTTATCCCACCCCAGTTAACCCCATTGAGAAACTCCTTCATATGCGTGCCTGGAAGTGTGTCTCCTAGGTGGTTCTAAACTCTGTCAAGTTGATGAATATTAACCATTGCAGAGGGAAAGGCAATTAATCAGGGTTAAGGTAGGGACCTTTGCCTATACTTGAGGAAATCTCTAAGATAGCATTTCCTTTTTTTATAAGGACATAGACTGCAATCTAATGGTCACTGGCCCTGTACTCTATGGGAAGAGGACAGGGTTTGATCTGAAATGAATAGGTGTTTCTAATCTCAATAATTATAGAAGAGCTCATTCCTAGAATGAGGGCGTGGGCAGTGAGTCTCAGAACTGGGCTGAGATGAAGGCAATGCTCTCTCTGGGTCTAGCAAGAACAGCTGGAGGACATCTATGTAGGAGGGGGACTGAGTAGGTCTCTGAAACATGCCAGCAAGGACAGATGGCTAATGGCGCCTTTCTGCAGGGGCTTGGGCCTGTGAACTCTAGCACTAGCCTATCTAGTCTCAAGAATATTAGATCAGATTTTTCTCTGCTTGAAACTTCCGGTTGCTCCATGCTAAATGCTCCTTAATTGCAACAGTGGGGGTCTGGCTGGGCACTGGGTGAGCAGACCTTTTTAAACACGGGTACTCTTTTAGTAATTCTTGAGACATACATCAAGCTAATTTGTATTACAGGGTCTTTGAACCAGCTGTTGTTTGCCTGGAATGTTCTCTAGCTCTCACATGACTTAGGCCATACAGTTCTTAGCATGCCTCTCTCTCAGAGGGATAGATTCAACCCAATGGGCCGTTCCTTCTGCCTTACCCATTGGGCTTCCTATCTCAGAACTCATGATTGAAATGATCTCTCATTTTTCTTTTCCCTTGGTCACCCAGTCCTTCACACACTAGGATGCCATTCATGTGAAATGGGCTCTTATCTGTTTCCTCTATAGCCTATGTGCCCAGAACAGTGCTTGTGGCCCTAGAGGGTGTTCAAAAAGTACATGGTAAGTAACTGAATGTGTATCATCCATGTCCCTCCAAGCCTTTCGAAACGGTTCATTAAATATGTTAGCTGTGGGAGTTGAGATTGCCTGAGGTGAGGTGGTGCGGGGGACGGAACAGCTGTGACAAAGGCAGCCAGCCTTGCAAATACGAGAAGTCACACTGCTCTCCACACCAGCATCTTGGCTGAGGTGTCAAGGGGCTTCCAGGTCGAGCTTGTGAAATAACTTGTTGGAGAATCTGAGAATGGAGTCACCAGCGAGGAGGGGGCGGGGAATGAAACTCTCGCTCGGATGCTGGCATTTGTTACCTGGGGCGGCCCAGGCTGGGTTCTGAGCAGGAAAGCGATGCCTAGAAGCTTGAGGTGCAGATGCTTGGCAGGGTGGTTTTCTTCTGAGAGCTGTGAGGGAGTCTGTGGCATGTCTCTCAACATCTTGTGATATTTTAGTCATCTTGGGTAGCCCCTGACTCATTTCTGCTTTCATCTCCATATGACATTTTCCTGCGTGCATGGCTGTCTCTGTCCTGGTTGCGTCCTTTGACAAGGACACAGTTGTTGAATTAAAAGCCTGATTTGCCCATTTGTGAGGACCCTATTTCCAAATAAGGCCGAGTTCAAACATACAGGGGGGGGCCAGGGCTTTAGCGTCTTTTCGAACCACACGAAGCACTAACCACAGGTGTGAGTCATGCAGGTCAAAGGCACTGGTGTCTAAGTCCTTTAAGAACGCTGCTCAGAGTGAAGTCCTTCATGGTGGGAAAACTGTCCCCAGAGTCTCCACGAGGCGGCTGAAGTGGGAGGCGACTCCAGGTTTTCTTGTCTGGCTTCCTTCTAATTACTGGCCTCTGTGCTTCTACCAGGCTTCTTCTTTTCAGGGCAGCTCTAAGACCCAGACTAGCATCCTACTCACCATGCAGGATGCAAATCTCAGTTTTAATTGCCTGTGCAATTAGTGCGCTCCTAGTGTCGAAGCCATCACCTGGAAAAACACTTTGCTTAATTTGAATTTAAGCGGAATTTTGGAAATGACTGAGGGCCCTACCGTGAGGGTCTGCATACCCTTTCATCATTCACCTGGTACCTGCCAACTCTGAACTTGGAGAATCTGTCTGCAAAGCTATTTGTCTCTTTCCACCCCTACTTTTCTCTCTCCTCTGGGAGCCTAAGGAAGCAGGCATGGGTCTGAAGCACAGGCTGAAGGCTGCTGTGTGGAAAAGCAGCCACCTAGCAGCTGCCAATTCACTAGGCAAGCTGAGAATCCTGCTGCAGTGAACTGAAACTCAGGGGGGAGCTCCCTCAGAGGAAGCGGGAGGTAATTGTCTTGATTGGAATTTTCCTGGGCTACCAGCCAGCGCGGCTCCATGTTGCCGACCTGAGCATCAAGAATTCACTTTTCATCATTCTGCTTGAGAGCCCCCTTCTCTTTTCCTGCCTCTTCAAACTCCTTATTGGAGCAGAGCACAAAGAAACCACTTTCAAATACAAACTATCCTGAAATTAAGAGAAGCATGCCCAACATGGGGCCCACAGATGATACCAACAGCCTGAGCAAGTCACGTTGTCTGTGAGATGTGTATGCGTGTGTGAGTGTACACATGTATGTGTGTGGATTGGAGGTTGACTATGAGTTTCTCAGACCAAGAATGGCTAGCACAGGACCATGCTTCCTCATGCTCTTACATGAACATTTTTGCCTAAGTGGGAGAGAAAGGAAGAGAAGTGAAAATATTTGCTTTTTCTAAGAAGAACACCCAGTCTCTGGGAGAATCTTAAGATGTGTTTAACTGAGAACAGCCCACTGGCTATACTCCAGGCAAGGAAGTGGAGTCTGATACGAGGGATGAGAGGGGAACTTCAAGAGTGTCTGGCAGACTGTACCCTGCCTCCTGAAGCCTACCAGAATCCATCCTTGTTTTTTTGTAAAGGGAATGCTCAGCGGCATCTATACTTGCTTGCTTCTATGAGAGGCCCTCACCATCCAACTCTTGGCTGCTCTCTTTTGCTAGGGGAGATGGGCTTCCTTAAGTGATGACTTGTGCAGCAAAGCCTGGGCACTGACAGTCCACTCCCCTCTCTCATGGGACTGGCTGCTGTAGGGGTCCAATCTCTGCCTGTTCCTGAGTCCTAACCTCAGCAGTGCTCCAGGGCTTCCCCATGGGCAGACGACTCCATGTCTTCCCCAGCCATCCATTTTGCACATCTGTCTAGCTGTAGCACTAAACCATTTGCTACAAGTGAGGTCATATTTTGGGGGTACGTATATCCTGCTGTTTTGCCTCACTAATCAAGAACTGAAAGCCTAGCTAGAGACGGTGTGCTAGTTATTGCACGTTCTTGGAGCCTTTGACTCACTCCATCCTGAAGCGGCTTCTCAAGCTACAATGCAAAGTAGGGCATGTAGGTTAGCGCTTCTTCAGAGGACAATGGTTCTTAGATCTTCTAGACATTATCAGTTTCCTTTGATCCTTGGAACAACTTGGAACTGACAGAAAACATTCCTCATCGTGGAAGCTCCCCAAGGAAGAGAGGCCAAGGCCAGCATTCTAGATTAATAGAAACTCAGTCCCTAACCGGATCACAGGCCCTTGCTTCCTTGAGGATGGCCTATTGTTCTTAACCATTGGCTGATCAGGCTTCTGGGCTCTGAATCAGGAAGTTAGTTACTCTGAGCTCTGGCTTTTTGATTGTTGATAAAGCTCTTTGAGCAAGCTCTTTATGAAGCTCTCTTGCAAACACCATTGCAAGGCATATATGTGTGTGTGTGTGTGTGTGTGTGTGTGTGTGTGTGTGTGTGTATGATTTAGCTCAGCTTCCTATTCATGGCCATGTCTGTGGTTTATCTTCTACCACTTGGCCTTATTGCTAGAGGTTACAAGTGGCAGAATGACTCGGACTTTAGTTGGAAGATTTGCCGATGACTTTGCGGGTTGAGCTTTGTACAAGGCTGAGAGGTGTTCATGGTAATGAAGCCCCTTCAGGCTTAGAGAACTTCTACTGTTTCCAGTAAATGGCAATAAAGTGTCTTAAGAAACAGATACTTTCTCTAAACGCTCACAGATTTGCCATTTAGGCCAACAATACGGATGTTGAAATGTCTTTGGGACAAACTTGTCACTTCAGAAATGAGAAATTAGAGACTCATAGAAGGAAGTTATATTAAGTCATGGATCTGACTTGCAGTTAGGATGAGAATCCAGCTCCCCTTACTTGGGGGTATTCTTCTTTCTTTAAGGCTGGAGTATAATTTCCAGCAGGAGCCCCCCAAACCTCTAACTTCCTTCTTGTAATCTCTGCACTAACATGGTTGCCTGGCATGCATCATCTCATTTTTTTTCTTTATGTCCTCTGCCTATGACAACATCATCATGCTGCCTTCCAACCCTGGTCCTTTCCCCCACCGCAGTCTCACCTGTTGTAAATTGGGTGCTTGTGGCATCACTTTCGTTGGTTCCTCGGACTGCACTGATAGACAGCTCATAGCGGGAGCCAGGTCTAAGGGCTTGCACTGAGTACTGGCTTAGGGGAGGCTGCAGCCGGAAGGTTGTCTTCCCGCCTTCCCCACCCACCAGGCCATATTTCAAGAGAATGAAATCGACTTTGGCTCGAGGTGGGGTCCACTCCACAAAGGCAACAGTGTCAGAGACGTCTCGAACCAGGATCTGTGTGGGCCCGTCAATGACTGCATGAGAAATAGAAAGTGATGTTTGATACAGAAACAAACTTTCTTTGGCATCTGTTTACCCCTTCCCTTCTTAACACTAGCTTGCTTAGTGGGATGGGTTTTCTCACCCCATTGTACAGATGGGGAATATGTGATCTGAAAGAGGGAGTCTCTTCCTTGGGCACGTATTTGTTGACACCATGGAGACCGACAATCAGTTCTCCTGGAGCTTGACCTCCTTCGCCATTCATTGACTATAGGTTTCAGGTGCTGGCATCTCCCAGTGTGGGCAGGGGAAGGACACACTAGTAAGCTTGGATGACTCTGACCTATGTATCTCAGAGGTGATGCCACAAGAGGACAGGAGAAACGTCTGACCCATGCCTGGTGCCCAGCTCCTGCCTTCCCTGAGCCCAGATGTGAGCTCTGTGAGATAATGGAGACAAATGGGACCCAGCCTTGGCTGCCAAAGGTCTTGTCATGGTCATGAGCATTCAGAAGTTACTCCTATCTAGCTTTGTTTGGCCTGGCCAATCAGCCTGGCATTTGCATGTGTGGCAAGGGAACATGCCGCCATTCATGAAAATGTGCTCATCCAAGTGAAAAGGCCTCCACTCAAGTTGTTTCGGTGGGTCATTTTCCCCCACAAGTGCCTATGTGTTTCTGAACTCGAGGACACTGGATGCAAAGGGTTCCTCAGGTTCTCTGGCATTAGAGGTTGCCTCTAGAGTTAGCTTGTGTAGAGCCAGGGCTGGTGTGGTGGTTCTCTACCACACTTACAGGGAGCCAGGGAACATGAGATGTTGGAGCTGGGGAACAGAGAACTGAAGAAGGAAAGAGGGAAGGGAAGGAGGCATCGGTTTATAGACAAGCAGAAGTGAGTGGCCCAGTGAGCTTATGGAAAGATACAAAAAGTAACTCAATGTCTGATATCCCATTTAACGGCTTAAATCTTTCATGAGGCTCAGGTTTATTTCTGGTACTGGGCTTCTAGGAAACAACTTAGGTCCTTCCGGTACATTTTCTTTTGCTTCAGTTAGTTTAAGTAACATTCCATAGATTCCTCTGGACCCTTGGCCTAAGACTTGCTTTTAGGTCAGTACACACTGGACCACTTTCTGCTCCATCTCCTGCACGGATGCCTCCACCAGAACTACCGCAGGCTAGGCTCCAGTTCTCCACTCTCATCCCATTGCTGTTTCCTAGTAAGCAGCTTAGGGCTTTCGTCCTAGTATCAGCTAAAATGAAAATCACTAGATCATTTTGGTGCTTGCCTGGTTTGGAGTTAAAGTGAAGTTCTAGTTTTCATTCTTGAGCTAATCATGTGTTTAAACAGAAACCATCCACGTGGTTTCTTCGCCATAGCTTTAGGTGACTCAGACCTTTGTTATTTCACTTAATTCAATTACAGCGTGGCTAGATGCCCTCCTAGGTAGAGATTAAGTTCTATATGTGAAACACAGTAGACACTCAATGAGTGCGGAATGAATTAAATGAAAGGATGAGCCTCTTCATCCATGAGAACAGGGGTGGGAGGGCATTTCTTTGAACTGGAGGTTTTTTTTTTTTTTAAGTGGGGAGTGGGATGGGAAATGCATCAGGGAAAACCAGATAACCACATAAAGCTTTTGTCCTTCAACTCTTTAGAACCAAAAGCTCTAATCATAATGGATTGGCCATATTTGAATGTGATTATGTAGCACAGAGGGCGTTAGCCACAGGAGGTCTTGTATTTGCATTCATAAAATGGCCTGCCTGGAAAAAGCCAGTCTGAGTGCAGATGAGGACTCAGAGCTTCACAGGAGGGGGTTGGTGTAGGTCAGACCTCAGCAGAAGGAAATAATCAAATGATTGTTTCCTAAAAGCAGCAGCCAGGGACTGGGAGCCAGCCATCTTCCCTGCTGCACTTGGATTCTGCCCTTTGTTGGTCAATTGGTCTTAATGTCCTGCTCCAATCAAGGCTGAGGCAGCTTGCTTTCAATTGCAGTACTAATTTCTAAACAAATAGAGATCCTTTCAAAAAATGGAAGGCATATGTTACTTTTCTTTTTTCTCTTCCTTTTTACATTCTTATAACTTAATACATCATGCAAAGCCATTAGGTAGGACTTCTTTTCTTAATTGAAAGCTGCCTAGCTTTCCCATGGTTTTCTAAATCTGGAGCTTTTAATTTTAATTTTAAGGAACTCTCAAAATGTACTTCAAATATTATTTTAAAAATCGGTTTGGAGATAAGACTGAGACAGGGTTGGATTGCTTCTTTAAGTGCCCTCAATACTCTGGAAATGAATTACTCAGCTGGAATGCTCTCTTTCCACTTCCAAACCATCTTTACTTTCCAGCCTTTTCCCTGCTAATGTTTTCTTTCTTTTCTTCTTTCTTTTCTTTTTCTTTTTAAAAAAATGTCAGTCATAGGACCGGCCTGGGGACACTTCATATAAGAAGTGAATAATCGATGCCAGTTAGCAAATGTCCAGCCTTGAGAATCCAGCATACAGATTCGTACCCATGACACTCTGGAGAGTCCTCCAGAGTACCACTGTTTATTTGCCTCCTTGTGTTTTCTTCTGAAGCCCACTTGATTAAACAGTGCTTCTCCAAGCCTCCTCATCCCCATAGTGAAACTTTGTTTTTCAGGTAAAAACATCTTGGGCTGGAGAGATGGCTCAGAGGTCAAGAACACTGGTTGCTCTTCCAGAGGTCTTGAGTTCAGTTCCCAGCAATTACGTGGTACCTCACAACCATCTATAAAGGGATCTGATGCCCTCTTCTGGTATGCAGGTGTACTTAATTCAAGATCGCTCATGTTAAAAGAAATATATAAGTAAATACATTTAAAAAAAGAAAAAGAAAAGGGGAAAGGAAAAAATGGATGTACAAAATAGGAAGCAGATCAAAGTTGAACTTCCCTGGGTGGCAGTTTGGGAGAGAAGTAATTAGAGGTGCAGATCTCCCCGGGATCCTGACCTTGAGACATGGCTCTGGCACCCTGATGCAGCAAAGCAACATAAGCTAATGCCACAATAGTTTTTGTTTTCTTTTTTTTTAAGTTTACCACTTTTTAGACTGAGCCTAAGTCTCAGAACCTGATGCTGTCACTGTGGATACAAATGTCTAAGTTTGAGCCATTAGTCCACAACATGGTTCCATTGCATAATGCTGGTGCACCCTTTCCTACCCAAGTCAACCTTTTGTTCTGGACTTAAGACTGGTTTTTCTGGGCATCAATTTCTGCTTATGAAAAAGAAAACTGTATTCATAGTCATCTGTCTTCTTTTTTGCTAACAGAAAGTCGCTTAAGCTCTACATCTCAGCTTCCCCATCGATAAACAAGAGGCAAAAACCTAATAGCAGGTGCTACTTATCCCTTCTGAGGAACTCTCAAGAGCCACACACATGTGTATCACAGTTGCTAAGTTACAGCACTGAAGTTGAACATCCTCTGTCAGCTAGGAGGACAATAAAGCAAACTATGACGTGGTTAATGAATTGATCTTGAAAATATAATGAGCCTGGATTAGATAAACTGTGGACGCAAAAAGAATAATCAACTTGAGCCATCACCTTGGTCAGTGGCTCAGCTCTGCCTCCTGGTTTCAAGTAGCCTGCCCCCTACTGCTCCTGCTTCTCGCACGTTTTGTGTATATGTATATACATCAAGTATTAAGCACTCATTAGTATAGTGCTAATTACATTGTATGCTGTACTTAATTTAATCTTCCTTTCAATTCAATAGAGAAGGTGTTATAAAACAGATTGAGGTTTGTAAAGGTTTAGCTGAATGTCTCCAAGTCGTACAGTGGGTAAGAATGAGTTGGCGTTGGCTGGTTTCAAAGCTTATGACAATAGGAGATTGTTGAATGAAGCTTCTTAATAAGTGAGATTAGTAAAAACACACTGGGACTATCAATAGAGAATTTCTTCTACGAAACAATCTCTCAGGTTTCTATGCTTGCAAGGGTGAGCACTAAGGAGTATGATCTGATAAGCATCTGGTAGGGTATGTACGTTTCCACATTCCTACAGCATTTCTGCTGTCTGAGAAATCCTGGAGTTTTCCTCCCCTGCCCCCTCCCCCCCCCCCCCCCCCCCCCGCCGTCCACTCCTGGCAGTTCTCTGGGCAGCAATGGGAAGAGTCGGGGCACTTACCAGTGGAGACGCTGGCAGAGGTAGGAGGGCTCCTGGCTTGTTCCTTTAGAGCCACAACATTCACAATGTATTCCTCGCCAGGTTTCAGTCCCGTCTGGTTAAAGGAGGTAACATCGCTGGGGAGCTGAGCAATCACCCCTCCTTCATTGTTCTGGATGGAGAGTGGGGCAGAACAGAGAAATGAGAAGAGTCACTGGGAAAGAAATTTGGTGAGAGGAAGAGAAAGGGGGCAGTTGCTAATTGTACACACTGGAAATTACAAAGTGGACTATATCTGTTCCCTATGCTTGGCCCAGAAACACGCCCAACAGTCTCGAGAAGAACCAATTGTCAAGAACATTTCTTTGGCCCCTCTTGAATTTTCTGAGTTTGCAAATAAAAACTAGTTATATAGTGATGCAGATTGACCCTTGTCCAAGATTTAATGTTTTATGGTCACAATCCATGTCCATCAGATTTTTTGGCACCTATTGTGATGAGTACGCCTTTAGCTGTTTATAATAATTCACTTGCTTGTATGTGCATATACATGAATATATATATTCCAATCTAAGGTATTACTGGGTTTGTTTTAAAACCCAGAACTATTGTCTCCCCTTTTTTCTCATAGTGCCACCCTGGTTGCCAATCTGTTATTGTCATGTTTTCCCTTCACTCACACCATGAAGCATAAAGAAATAGAAAAGAAACAAAGAAAGAAATAGAAATAACGTGAAAGAAAGGAGATGAATGTGTGAAAAAGGAAAGGTGAAAAAGCGATTTGATGATGTTGGGTTCAGAATTTATTGTCAGTTTTGATCTATCCGTTATCTTTATGTAGGTATACATGCAATGTATGTATTTCTATGTATCTATGTATCTATCTATCTATCTCTACTATCTGTCTAATGTCTATCTATCCATTGACCTACCTCTGTACTTATTTACTTCTTTTTTTTTAAACCAATCTCCTTCTATTTATCATCTATCCATTGACCTACTTACAAGTTTTCTAATGTGTACTTTGGAAGTAGCAGAGACAGAGGGATGCTTTGTAACCCTGCCATTCTTACATGTTCTTCAGTCTCTATTTATGTCACCTGGGTGCTCCATATATAACTTATAGCCATGCTCTTATAAATCAATGTGATAAATGCTCCCTCTCCGTGGCTTCAACTTATACATTACAACATCTATTCCATGCAGCCATGTGTGTGATCTTGGCTGGCCCTGACTAGCTTGTCTCTCATTCAAAAGTTTTATATAATATATGTAGAGCAGGAGAACTTGACAGGTTTTTTTTTTCTACCTGAGCAGCAGGATGACATGATTTTTCCTGCCTTGTTATAAACCCAGTTGCCTGCTATTCTTTATTGGCCATTTAACTCAGATAAGACATATCCTAACAGATTTGTATAGAACATCTGTTTAGGCGTATTTAGCTTGCCGTGACATGACTATATCCACACAGGAGTGTGGGAGCTCCAGAGAAAAGCCTGAGACTCAGGATTTTTGTCTTAAACCTGGCAGACGATGTCACTTAAGATCTCCGAGTCTTGGTCTCCACAGACTAAACAAAGCTAAATGTAAAATGAAGGCTCAGACTCCCTTTGCTTGAAGGTCTTTTGTAGCTACAACAGTCATGGCTGCAGGAGCTTTGGAGTGAAAGAACAGTAAAACCACAGTCTTGTTAGCCAAAAATGTGTCAGCTGTCATTAAGTCTGATGAATGACCCAAAAAATGCTTTTTGATGGTGAAGGATGAAGACAGAGGGAAGGAGTGCACTGCGCGCCATATCCATGAGTGATGCTGAGGGAGGATATGAACGGAGCCAACAAATGCCGGAACCTGGAGCAGCGCTGGCCAGTCGCAGACAGTCCTGGGATTCATAAAATAAAACACCGCTTTAAAGACCAGCGAGGACACTTAGGATACTTTCAACTCACAAGTTATAATAATTAATTTGCCTAAGGAAAAAGGAAAAATCTTGCCCAATGGATTATAAGTTCATTTTCACTAATTCAGTAGAGCCAAGGTTATGTTTTATAGTGCTAACCTTCAGATACCGAGGCCCACAAGCTAAGCTTGTCTGCACTTATCTGTGGGCTGACTGTGTGACTGATTCCATTTGGTGGTTCTTATGTGCTAATGGGAAGGACTCAACTCATTGGAGGCTTGGTTTGCAGGCTCACTAGAAGCTCAGCTCTCCAAACCCTGATGTTCCCTCTGCAGACAGCTGGATCTTGGCTCTACTTCCTTTGTGCCCTATCCTCCAAGGCCTGGAGCAGAGCTCAGGTTGGATTCGTTAGTCCTCTGGCCTATGTGAGAACAGTGTCCTATGGGCCAGACCCTCACAACATGTCCTGTGTCTTCGGTAGCTTTGGCAATTCCATTGGATAGTATCTTCTTTGCTGCCCCAAATCTAAATGAAGGATAGGAAAATAGCAAATCAGGCTTGTTTCAGTGAGCTGGTAGTTGAGTTAAGTTACCTTTGGGATGAAGCTGATCTCCCACCCATCGAAGGAGAATGAGAAGGGTTCCCACTGCACCTCCACGGTGGTCTCTGTGATCGTCTTGAACTGTAGCCCTTGAGGAGTGGAGAGATCTGGAACACAGCAATGTGGGTGGCAATGTCATGGCCATCCCTGGCAGGGGTAGAGATCGCTTCCTGGTGTCCTGGGTGAGGAGAGGTGTGGTGGGCAACCCTAATCCTGCTGCAGACAGTCTCAGTGACAGGGCCAGCACACAGTCGTGGGGCCCTGGTGCTCAGTGTGGGTGAACACATGAGCCAACTTAAGAAATGTAATCATTAGTTTTGTCCTTTTCACTTATTCCATGACAGCAAATGTTAATGTTAAATTTTTTTGAAATGATGTTTTCTTTTCCTTCCTCATGTGGTAGAACCTGGCACTAAGTAAAAATCCTTTCTCAGAGGACTCAAATGCTACCTTTAGATGCTACCGTGCAGGACTCCTGGGGGTCCAGATAGGATCTGATACCAGTATTCCTATTTTATACCCAGGAAAAGGGAGGCACAGAGGAGGATGGCTGGAGACATGGGGTAAGTCAGCTCCAGAGTGAAACTGGATGCTTTTCTTGAATACCTGAGGTGCAGTGAACATATTGAGACTCAAACTACTATGCCTTGGGTGGTGTGAATTTGCTACTTAATGCACATGAAGGAAACACAGGCATATATAGAATGCTCCATCCTTTCTTCTCTTGCTCACTTTTGCCTCGCTTACCTAGTTTCGCTTTGTTCCTAATCTCTCTCTCTTTCTCTCCATTCCTTCCCCCCCCCCCGCCCCCGCACACACATACACAAGTTCAGTGAGGTGGACGTATGCTTTGTCCTGATGGCACTCCAGTCACCAGCCCTGAAATACCACAGTGTGACTTTTCACAATTCTCTAGGAAGCCTGCTCCCGTGTTACTGTTGCTTCTCAGGCTATTCCCACTGGAAAAGGACAGATGCCCCAACCCCCACCCCCGTGGAGAAACTTCCTTGGTGGGAAGGCAGCACTGACTCTGAACCCACTTTGAAGGAAAGTCAGGGGAGTTTACAAGACTTTGTCTTTGTCACATAGGATCTAGCTCGAGGGGATGCACAGAATTGGCACAACAAATTGCCATCGGAGACCGCCGCACTGAGACGTGGTTGTGGATAGGGGAGGAGCCCTCTGGGATAAGCCAGGCACTCCAGGGGGTGACTCATCCCCCAGCACAGCAGGAAAGGCAGCAGATGGTGACCTGCCTCCACACAATCACTGCAGATATTTAAAACTACTTCTCAGGCACCAGATTTTCTTTTAAGGGTCAGATATAAACAGAGATAACTATAGGCAGATTTAACACACTCAGCATTCGTGAGAGAGTCCAATATTATCACAAGACTTCAGTCACCCGCAAGTGAGGCAAGGTGACTTCTTTAAGTCTGTGTCCCTCCCTGTTTTTGCATCTTTCAAATCTCAGACTTTGGCCTCTTGGAGGTCCTCAAGGCCAACTCTTTTTAACTTGACATTTCCTTTTCCTGAATGTTCTCAGCATCTGTTATCCAAATGCCATTTGTCATTTGAGACCTACATAGAATGGGCTCGAAGCTCTCATTCCCTACTCGGTCATAAGTTCTCTTTACAGACCCGACGGGCTTTCTGAATTCCGAGGGTCTCTGTTTCCATGGTCACAATTCTTGTTTTAGCCTCTTGTCACTGCTTGGCTGTACCTTTCAGCCCTCATCTTTCAGATGTCCTCATTGTAGAATCTAGTTAGGCATAGCCCCTTACCTCGCTATCTCTATGAGGGGTACAGGCATCTGTGGTACAACTTTTGCACTAGATCTGAGGCAGCAAGAATGCCTGCTGCCCAGCTACTGGAAATGTCTTTTCCAGAGTTGAGTACCTTAGTTTTGGAAAGTTGAAAGTAATACAGACTCTTTGTAAGCAATATAATAACTCAGAAGTATGCAAAGAAAAGAAATAGCATTTTCTTTCTCCTCGCTTTATTTTCGGGCAGATTCAATGTTAACACTTAGTAAGTTATCTCTTATATTTTTCTTTCTTGCTTCATTGTTTGTTTTTTTGGTTTTGAGACAGGGTTTCTCTGTGTAACAGAGCCTTGGTTGTCCTGGACTTGCTGTGGAGACCAGGCTGGCCTTGAACTCATACATATCCACCTGCCTCTGTCTCCTAAATGCTGGGATTAAAGGCTTGCACCACCACACCTGGCATTTCTTGTAGTTTTCTATGATGAACTAAACATATACAGAACATAGATACAGATCCAGAGAAGGTCCTCCTTGTGATAAAGAAATAATAGAAAAACTTTCCAGAAATTATGAATCACGGACACTGTTCAGCTTACTTTGTGTCTATGTCTTCACTCTCACTTTCCCCGTTGTAGATTTCTAAATTATCTTCTAGAACTTCAACTTGTATTAATAAAAGGACTATTAGGATATAAAGTCATAAAGAAATTATGCCACTTCTTTACTAGAAATAGATGTCATCAGCTCTGGCTTAAAATAATGTGGTTATGTTGTTTTACCCTCACTCTGCTTAGCGCTCACCACTTGTAATATATTGCCCTTGTTTATTACACTTCAAAGCTCCTAGTTTTGAATCTCTAACTGGATCAAGTCTCACACTGCCCTTGACTTCCAGCACAGGCCAGTTTATAGCAAATCAGTGCTGAGTAATTAAAATATGGTTTGTTCTAGAATTCACAGACATTGCCTGACTTTGGAAGCTCTTGTAATCAGAAGCCCCTGTTTCATAGTGGGCCGTTTTTTAAATGAGTCACATCTGAAGCCCTTACCCCCAAGAGCCAAACTATTGCAGGCATCCCTCAAGAATTAAGAAAAGACACTACTATCATGAATGCCCATGGTCTCATGTAGGAGAAAATAAAAATGAAGCAGGACGGGGAAATGGTACGTACGAGTGGCCACCTTGGCAGTGATGGGAAGGCTGAGGATGTTGCTAATGACAGCATAGACGCTGATGTTGTAGGTGAGACCTGGCTCCAGCTCCGTGATGCTGACACCACTCCAATCTCCAGGCACGCGCTGTTGGAGCTGAAGGCCCCCCAGGGCCGTCGGCTGGTAAGAGATCACATATTCCGTCACTGCCATCGGCCCGTCCCATTCCAGCTCAATGGACCTGTCGCTGATACCAGCCACTCGCAAGTCCTCTGGAGGGGCAACTACCAGGAGGCAATACATAGATAGCGTGAGCTCAGAGGATTGCCTTTCCCAGCCTGGACTCAACTTTCTTGCTCACATTTCACCCCCTAATTCCTTGTCTGGAGTTCTGTTAGGCTCCATGGCTTGGTTCTCTACTGAAAATGCCAAGTTCCACAGGCCATAAAGGAGTATGATGTGGGAGCTGGTCTCTACTGTCTTGTGAAGGCTGACTGCCAAATTTTCAGGCATTCTTCCTGACTGTTCACAGGTATTGTCATTGTTAAAGGGGAAATACTGTGAAATGGTAATTAGGCAAATTGCATCTAAAAGGTAATTCTTTAAGACCCATCACTTTAATAATAATTTCTCTGCATTTTATAATTAACCATGCCTTTTAGGTGATTTTGGTGTGTTCCATCTCTGGTAGAAGTACTACATAGTTGCATTCTGTTCCCAACTCCATGATTACTAATGTCACACAAGTAGCTTGAAACAGGCCATGGAGGTGTTTATACCATGGAAATATGCAAAGGCTACAAATAAGGGCTTACTTGTTTGTTTTCCTTCAGAGAGCCAGTTGTTGGATTTTTCATAGCACACCACCAGCTAAGCACTTTGGCGGTTTAATAAATTGCTGCCGTCAGACTGTCCTGACAGCCAGTTCTGGTTTAGCAAGTGGAAATAAAGACTAATTCCTGTTTTTCTTACAAATTATATGAAGCCAAAACAGCATGTCCTACATCTCATGGCCTAATGAAAATGCTCAGTATCCTTTATTATAACATTCGCCCCTTTAAAAGGATGGCATTTAAGCCCTGAAGCAGATATAACTGTTTCAAACTAATTTTCATTAGCCTTGACCTTGGAGAGGTTGACCAGAAAGTGTTCTTGAGTGCTTTGCTTTTCTTACTTGTCGAGCTTTGCAAATGCTGTTCAGAGTTGCCAAAGGTTAAACCATATTGAAATAGCCTCTCTTGTGCAGCTCCCCTGGGAAGTAAGGATTCACCATAGGATGGACATCAAATCATTGAACCTTTAAGACTAATTAGAAAGCTAACTCTAGTGTTTATAATTGGACCTGCTCATAGATTACAGCAAAGATCAAGCCAAGATTTAAGTGATCGTAATTAACTTCCATGTTTGTATGTGGTAGAGGTTCCCATTGGGTTAAGAGTTGTCGTTGGTTTTGAATTTCTCTCTGGGTTATCTCACGCTTTCACCTTTACAAACAAACAGGGCCAGGCCAGGTGCTTTTCACAGGGACATGAGAGGCGGAGGAGAATGTGCTCCTTGTGCTCAACCAGGAAACCTCAAGTGTTTGGCTAAGAGAACCAAGGAGCCCTTTAACTGATTTAAGATTCAAGAGAAAGAATAATATCATCGGTCTATATTTAGTTTTGCCCCAAACCATTCTCTGCATAAAACAGTTGAGAAAATAAAGTTTCTTCAGAATGAAGAGGGGAAACCTTATCTGAAACAGGAAGTCTATACTTTCTTATTAATTAATTTATTTATTTTTGTTCTCACAACGTAGCCCAGGCTATGCTGGAACATATAATCCTCCAGCCTCACCCCAGTCCCCTAATTGCTGAGATTATAGTTCTGCACCATTATTCCCACACATGCCTTAAGATTTACTCTAAACAAACTTTCAGCAAATCCTCCTGGCATGAGCCACCACAACTGGCTGAAACAAACTTTCAAAACAAAAAAAAATGTGTAAATAAAATTTAATTAAACTTTTAAATGCACTGTTTATGCCTCTGACATTATAAATGCTAAAGTGAACTAACTGAGAACCTGCCACTGTTTGGCTTTTTTTATTTTTACTTTATTTATTTATTTATTTATTTATTTTTTTGGTATTTTTTATGTGCCAGGCAAAATGGTCATCACTTTACCCTGGGTTCTCCTGTTTCAGCCTCTACTAGGAAAGTGAGGTACACAAAAAGCAAACACAGACGCGAGAATTTGAACCCTGGGTACAACGACTAGAGAAAATGTCAACATTTCAATTATAAAGTATGTCAGATATACCAACCATTTAATGAATTTTTTTAAAAAATCCCTTTTTAGCAGCCTGGGCAGGTGGTTAGGGTAGGTAGATTAATCTAACATCACAGGAGAGGGCTGAGTGGAGGGATGTGTCAAAATCCAGACACCGAGGCACAGGAGAACCACCTCTCAAAGTCTGGACTGTCTACTACACATTGCACGCACTGTCTTCTTTTGTTTACGCACAGCCCTTCTAGAAGTGTAAAGAAGCGCCATGAGGAACAGTCCAAATGACTTAGACTTGTGTTCAACAGAGTTTTTTCTCACACTGCCTCCGGTGAGTCAATACCTTTACTCTGAGACTTACTGACAGACCTCTTCCTGTCAGAGGCAGAAGTGGTCATTCCAAATTCCAAGTCACTGGCAACTCTTGGGGCCTGTGGGACTAGACATTAGTGGGTGATCTACACAGGGCATTTGAAATCTTAAAGCAAAGAAGAGATGCAGAGAAACTGTCATCCTCAGCATCCTTGGCAGTTAACACTGCCTTTGCATCGGACTGAGAGAACAGTGTCTGCTGTTTTCTGTGTCAGAAGCACTCTGGGGAATTATAGGCCAATGAAGGTGACAGCAGTCACTACCAAACAAACGACACTGAACGATAAAACAAGCTACAAAAACAATGCATGCAATGGATGTGTGGTGAGTGCCAAGCAGTTGCAGTCTAACTCTCTTTGCAGCTTTCGTTTTGAGACTTGTGGAAAAGCCAAGGGCTGGAAAGGAAGAGACTGGCTGGAGGATCCAGGCCTGTTTATTTAAAAAGCAGCCTTGCCATTTCCTTTTCAGATCTTGAGTCACCCAGGCTGCGTTTTTGCTCTGTAGAATAAGTGGTTCCAAGAGCCAGAGGTCGGGCAGCTTGTCTCAACAGAGCTGAACAATGATGTTGATAAATTCCCACACATCTCACCGAATCCCAGGGAACTATGTCCTGCTCACTCTTAGAGAGCTTTCAGCAGCTCACTCACCAGCTCCTGCATTAACCACCAACATGGTAAAGACTCCAGGTGTTTCACAAAGGACTCTAGGTGTTTCTCATTGAAACAACAACAACAACAACAACAACAAAATAAAACTCATTTTCTGGCCTCAGCATTTATGTCAAAAGGCTACTTGTGTGTTTGATGACAATGCTTTTATTTTTCAACTCTGTTTAGTTTAGCATCTCAAAGAGGTTTAGAGACTGCTGGGAGTTGGTGGATGGACAAAGTTCTCATTCTTACTCTGTTCTTAATGAGTTCTTGGTTCTGGGTAAAACCTGTATCTGACTGCTTCTTTTCAAATCTGTAACAGAAGAAGCTCAAAGCAGCTTTTTTCTAAACCTTGTTTTAAGGACACGAACTTACAAACTTACGAGCTTGTATTATCTTTACATGGGCAGAGGACAAGGTAGAAAGACTCATTGGCATACAATGTGCAGAGATCAAGGCTGGGAGTCAACTGGGATGGCCTTGCTGTCAACTAGTCAATTGTCTGGATGCTGGGTGACAGGGGGCCTTGTAATGAAATCTACACGGTGGGCAGCTATTCTTCATGTCCTGCCAAAGAAAAATAGGGACCTACAAGGAAGTCTACTTTGTGACTGTCCATGCTTTCACCTTTCTGACACTTCTGCCCTCTGTCTCCGTGCACTCCTGGGAGCTGTCTTGTGTACGCCTGGCCAAAAATGTCAAACAGTGAGTAAATACGCCCCACTCCTACGTGCTCTTCACAAAGAGCTAGCAAAGTAGCACTTTAGATAATGACACACATCCCTTTCTGGAAGAGACCTGTGGCATTTGGTTTTAAAGGCAGGCATTAAGAGGAGCACCTCCTGCATTGAGAGGTGGCTCCAGGGTTGCTATAGAAACAGATGGAGATTATGCAACTGTCTTCCCTCATGGGCCTTGAACCAGTAAAGAAAATTTATCTGGGTTTGCAGAAGTCTTCCCCAAACAGCACAGAGTGGTTATGTCCAAGGTAGTATGGATGCTAGCTTCGGACTTGACCCAGATGTCACTGTACGAACAGCTGCTGAGTCTTGCCCGATGGCATCTCCAGTTCAGTTTGAACACAGCATCAGATCAAGTTTGTTTTCTTTTACAAATAGACCTGAGCCTGTGGAAATGCATGCCTAGAACATGACAAGTATATTCAGATTCTCAGACTTAGTTGTATTAGGAAACACGTGTGCTGTAGACCAGCATTAAAACAGCTTGATGCAAGGTGACCCTTGGCGTCCTCTGGCTGGGACCTCTGGGAGCCTCTCTGGGAGCTAAGCTTTGGGTTCGCAGCAATTGTCCTAGTGAGTGCTTCAGACCCAGGACCAGACCAGACTGAGGGCTAACTTCCTGCTTTAGTTTTGACATGGAATACTTGGTCTAATGACTATACTTTTAGAAAGGACTTTCAATCCGGTAAACAGAATTGAAAGGCTAGATTAAGTAAGTGAATATAGGAGAAATGTAACTTAGAAAAATTTTTTAAAAAGCTATTTTCTTCCTAAGCAGTGAGCTCTTGTCCCCCTTTTGTTGCCATTAACCCAGTATAAGGGTTTAATTTGAAGCCACATGTGCAGATGCTGAATAACAGAAAGCCATGGTAGCTAGCTTCCTAGGATTTGTCTCTTAGAAATTACTAGAATTGCTCAATTAGTAAGCTTTAAATGTTATTTTTTTATTTGTTGAAAACATTCCCAGGAGGTGTTCTGAGCTCATGACAGAAAGGATCAGTTACTTAATCTATACTCGTAACAGCACAAACATATAAGCAATAGTCACTGATTTAGTTGGAAGAGGATGAACAATAGAAAAACAATGGGAATAATGATTTTGGGGAAAATCATAAAAATCACCACTAGCCCCATGAAATACTGCCATCTCCCTGTTTGTTAGATTTAGGCTTTTGAACAGCATGGCAGGACACAACTGTTCTATCGTTATCTACAACGTATGCTGCATATGGTTGGTTCCTGTTTGTGGCTATAATCATCTGGAACAAAATGAGTCATATCTGTTTAATATTCTATACTAATTGTTAGAATGTCAGCTTCTTGGTAATTTCATAAATTAATCTGATCCTGCAATCTGTAAGCTAACCAGATAAACAGGGAACTGGGGCCATCCTCCCTCAAGCAATGACGTAGCATGTTGACATACAGTAATGGGTGAGGGAGATACTTTTAAACAAGGTACAACTCATGGATTCTCATTTGTTAAAGACCAACCTTATCCAGCATGTTCCCACGACATTTTTCTGCCTGCTGTGATCTGAACATCGTTTGTGTATGTCCCTCTAGGCTTCAGCAGTTAAAATGTGATGCCCATTCTGAGTTATTAAAAGGAGTAAACACTTGATCTGATGAGATAGAGTCACTGGGAAGTGATTCAGACTAGCTAGGTCATCAGATTGGACCCTGTGATTGAAGCCTAGTAGCTCAAAAAGGAGATGTCGTATGATGCCTTGTACTACTTTGGCACTCTGCCGGCAAGAAGGCTATCGCTGGACATAGCTGCTTCAACTTGACCTTCCAAACTATGATACTAAATAAACCTCTTTATAACGCACCTCACTGTTTTTGTGTTATTTGGGCTAATAGACCAGCCATCCTGCCTTAAGGACAGTAGAATTTAACTGGGAATTATTTTACACACCCTCCCACCCACCCCCGAGACATTCCTCCCCAACCAACTGGAGCTAGCCCCAGAGTGTTCCCCTTCCTACCTGCTGAGCAGTCAGGGCCTTCATAACCCTCCTCACAGATGCAGAGTCCCTCCTGGCAGTGTCCTCGCCCACTGCAGGCATTCAGACATCGTCGCTGGCTGCAGTCCTCACCAGCATAGCCCTCTTGGCACAGGCAGGTACCATTGGCGCACTGCCCCTTCCCTGAACAGTCCCCAGGGCAGCGCAGCTCCCCGCAGTCCTCGCCTGTGTAAGGCTCCTCACAGACACATTCCCCATCCACACAGAGCCCTCGGGAACTGCAGTCTGTTGGGCACCGAAGCTCGGAACAGTCATCTCCGCTGTATTCGCTGTCACAGATGCACTGGCCATCGACACAGACACCTCGACTGGAGCAGCCCAGCGGGCAGTAGGGCTCTGAGCAGTTCCTGCCAAACCAGCCTTCGTTGCAGATGCAGCCACAGGACTCGAAGCTGAAGTTGCCATGGCCGCTGCAGTGAGGAACATAATCCAGTTGTCCTAGAACGGCCAAGGAGAAGGTCAAAGGGCAGCAGTGGCCTCTCATAAATGGTACTGGGGAGGGGTGAGCCGAAAGCAATGCTCACCCCTTGATCACCCTGGTGCTGCTGAGAATGAACTACAACATAGTTTAGTGCAAATTCAATGTGATAAGTATTTTCTCCCATTGCAGTGGTCTATGCCTCATACAGCACTGTGGGTAAATATGGATAGGATCTAGGCCATTTTCCTCTGACGGATCACCTTCAAAATGTCTTAGATTAGGTTGCCTAGAAGTTACTTATTAAAAACTGTTTCCAGAAGAAACTTTCTATAGTGGGTTGGGTGGGGGAGGGGGGATCAGGAAGGAATGTGGCTGAGCCAGAGTGTAGTTATGCAATGTTCCAGGAAGAGTGATTCAGGTTCCTGCAGAGGTAAACACTTACACTGAAGATGCTTCTTCCTTGTCATCCAGGGCCTGAACTACATGAGTCTGTGGGATCCTTTGGATGGTGAAAGCGGGGTGCAAGGCTGGATGGGGCTAGCTAATGGTACATGCTGCTTATATGATGTTTGCTTGGACTCATGCTCTCATCAGACTAGGTGAGTTAATAGCTAATAGCTGCTTATTGCTCTAGTATGTCACTATTTGTAGATGAGGAAGGAAAAGCATGGGCTATATGGCTTGCTTAAGTCACAAGCCGGAAGCAGCAGAGCAGTTCTGAACTCAAAGTCTGACTCTGATGTCTTGATCACATCGTATAGTGAGAAGCAGATGTACAGAGACAGAAGCCAATCTACTGACCAGTCAGCCTTTTGGAAAAAGGATACTGTGTGTGTGGGTGTGTGTGTGTGGTGTGTGCGTGTGTGTGTGTGGTGTGTGTATGTGTGTGTGGTGTGTGTGTGTGTGTGTGGTGTGTGTGTGTATGTGTGTGTGTGGTGTGTGTGATGTGTATGTATGTGTGTGTGATGTGTGTGTGTATGTGTGTGTGTTCACAGAGTGGATCAGGATAAACCTTCCATCCTGCTTGAGAAGGTGGGGACAGGTCCTCTGAGACCCTAATGACTACCATTTACTCGGGTGGGAGAAAGGCTGTGAGTGAATGAACAGGGCACCACATTCTCTCTTCAGTGAGGTTAACATGAACAGATATCAACTCAACAGCCTGTGAAAACCAAAGATGAATGAAGACAGACATCAAATTCCCTGTCTGCCATCAAAGTTGCTGTGCTGAGCCGATGTATCATTACCTGACTCATGCCCCCAAAATCAGGTTAATATATTTTGAACTGGCTAAGCGATGTTGAGAATTCCTGAACCAAATCCCCAGGGGATGGCTGCATTTAGATCTTACAGATGACACATTAACCGGGAGCTATGTACTGGCCATGTTTTTTCTTTGACCCTGTGAAGAGATGCTGGGTTTTTCTTCCTCTCATCCCACCTCCCTCTTGGCTCAGCTCTCTCCTTATCCACCAGGGACCAGGCTGCAAGTTCTTCAGACTCTACCTGTGGCAGCGCTTTCCTGACAGCAGTTGGTGCTGCACTGGTCTCGCAGCAACGACACCTCCCTCTCCAACATCTCGATCCGGCTCAGCAGTTCCTGAAGCACCTGGGCAGAGCTTGCACATGGGCAGGCTTTTTTGGGGAGGTTGATCCTGTGGGTGAACGTGACCTGACTTTCATGGTCTGAGGTTTGGCCTGTGTATTCTGCCAGGGTGTCATCTTCGGCACTCACTTCCTGCTCGGCTGAGGCCTCCAGCCCCGAGGAGCAGAGGCTTTCCAGTGGTACGTTGATGTTATATACATGGTTGAAGACCATAGGCTGTTCCTTGCTGGATGTGTTGTAGCTGGAAGCCCCTCCTTCCTCCTCCACAGTTTGTCTCTGGACCCTTTCTGTGGTCACCTCCAGCCGACACTCAGAAGGCTTGAGCATGGATCCCAACAGGATCAGGTTTACCCCAATGAGCATGTTCTTCAAGACTACGGTTTCTCCATCAATCCCCATCTTCTCAGCCAGAGGTTGGTTCAAGAGCTCGCTGTAGTAGTCAGCACGGAGTTAAGGGAATCTGCAAGAGAGCACAAGGCTTCCGGTGACCTCTGAAACCTGTACCTGGGCACCATGGCTCTCTGTAAAGCTAGAGCACACATAGGCAGAAGTTCTCTGGGGCTGAGGGGGAAATTGGGCAGAGGCAATGGTTTTAAGTCAGAAAGCTGGGCCTTTGTTCTCTTACAGACTGGACTCTCTGTAATGGACAGCACTTCTACATAATGGTATTGCAATGGCTTGAATTTCAAATGGTCCCCTCCCAAAGCTTGGTTGACAGCCGGAGGGTATTTGAGCATTGGATCATGAAGGATCATAATCTATTGATTTCATCAGTAGATTAATCCATTGATGGATGCATACATTCACAGCATTACATGGTTGGAAGGAGCAGGGCACTACTTTGAAGTTTGTGATGGTTTGAATAAGAATGGCCCCGTAGTCTCATATATTTAGTCATCAAGGCATGGGATCATTTGAAAATGTTGGAAGGGTTAGGAAGAGTGGCCTTGTTGGAAGAAGTGTGTCACTGGGGGTGGGCTTTGAGGTTTCAAAAGTCTATGCCAGGCTCAGAGTCCCCCCCCCCTCTCCCTCCCTCCCTCCCTCCCTCTCCTCCTCTCTGCCTATGGATCAGGATGTAGTGGTCAACTACTGCTCCAGCACCTATTTGCCTGCGGTCATATTCCCTGTTATGATGATAATGAACTAAGCCTCTAAAACTATAAGCAAGCCCCCAACTAAATTCTTTCTTGTATAACAGTTGCCTTGGTCATGGTGTCTCTTCACCATGACATAGAACAGTGACTAAGACGGGGCTGAACCATGTCTCCAGACATTTCTGCCTTGTCTTGGCTTCCCAGCCACCATGAAGTGAGCAGCTTTGCTCTGCCTCATCTGTCTGCCATGATGGACTGAACCCTTTGGAATGAGTCAGAAATGTCCTTCCTTCCTCAAGTTGTATTTTCTGGTCTTTTGTCACAGCACTGAGATGTCAGGCTAACATAGTCATTTAGGCACAGAATACAGTCATCTGTCCCCACAGTGTACAAGGAAAATCTAGAACAGGAGTAGAGGCTCTGTGGATAGCATCTTCCACTGAGGAGAGCTCAAAGCTTCTCTTTACTTCTAAATGAGGATTAGGATTAGGTGGACAATAGAAACTTTGGGGCACTCCCATGCATCCTCAAATAGTTATGAAGGGACCAAAATGACCATGTCAAATAACTTATCCATCCCTTAAGCTCACCTATTCAAATACAGGTTGATTTTACAGTAACCAACCAGCCAAATAATGACGTTCCAGGCAGTTTGTGATTGTTAATTATCCTTGGGTACATTTGTAATTTATCTGGGACGTGGTGAGCCGCACTTTGTTTTAATCTTCTCATTAGTATAGTCCCTGAGTTCTGTGACCACAGGGTGCCTTTCTTCCGAGGTCCTGTTTAAATTGCTAAAATAATGAATTAGCTCCTTTGTTGGCTACCTAGTCACCAAGAACCATGCAGTGTAATAAATCCACAGGAATAAAAATCAGTTTTACAAAAAATATATTTCCTTTCTATTCCCTGTGTAAAAGAAAAAAGAGACTTAGATACTTTGGTCTCAAGTAAAGTCAGAACTACTAAGAAGATTAAGGAGCTAGGAGCCAAGTAGCTGAAACTCTGAGCCTGAGAAGATGGTGGTGAATGTCAGTTACTACTCAGTTGTTGTGCACAGGGCATAGATGGTGCTTAGCATGCACACATGATCTTATTCAACCCCTAGGAGATTCTTAGGATGATACTCATCTTATAACCTAGAAGGGTTGAGATGTGAAAACTGGCCAGACTGATCCCACACCTGTGTTCTTAATGACTATGCTTCAATGCCTTCTTAAAAACACGTGTTCAAACTTGGCACACATTTTTATTGCTAGTATATGGGAAGTAGAGGCAGGAAGATTAGGAGTTCAAAACCAGACTCTCCTGCATAGCAAGTTTAAGATCAGCCTGGGATATGTGAGACCCCCCCCCCCCCGCCTTTTTTTTTTTTTAAAGAAAATGTTCCAGTTCATTTTTTCCCCTTGTCGTTTATGGAAATGGTACATTCTAGAACTTTCTAAGGAATACTAAAGTTAGAAATTTTGCCTGGGTGTGGTTCACTGCTTCTGCTTTTTCTCCCATGAAGCATTCTTCTCTCATAATTCCTTCCTGTCCTGTCCCCCACATTCTTCTGTGAGTCCCTTCTTGTAGTACTTACCATGCTAGGCCATGAGTCCCTATGCCTGATTTTCCTACATGGCTTGATAAGTTGATTTGAGTCAGACCATGTCTTATCTGCATCATATGGCTATATGTTTAGGACGTGAAAGCACTCAGTATTTAGTTGTTGGATGAATGAGTGGGCAGATGCATGAAAGAATGAATAAATTGATGATTTAATGAGTAAATGCTCAGTGAGCAAAAGGTTGAACCATTCTCCAATTCATTTAATCTCTCTCCATTAACCCTAAGTTACTTACTGTTCTGTTCAATTTCAACTCTGGACAATGTCTAAGACTTCATTGAATTAGGAATAACCGGTATTAGTGACTAGCATAGAAATCATATCTTATTACTCAGCTCTTATGTTATACATTGTATTATTTTAAGTTTCTGTTTCTAATATGGAAAGGAAGCAGGGCAGACCAGTGCTCCTGAGACTGCCAGGCAGTCTGGGCTTAAACTTCATCCCCATAAATATTTATCTATGGGAAGACCACTTAACCTCTCTTTCAGCTTTGCTATCTGTAGAGTGGAGATAAATAATGGTCCCAACTTTATAAGATTAGAGTGATGGTTCTACCATTGTCTATATAATTCTTATTCAGTACCTAACATTGGCTTAAATAAATAAATACTGTTTTCAGGCCATTTGCTTCTTCTCCTATTTAAAGACTAACCTGAATTTTCAGAGGCATGTAAAATGTCTTACTAGTTGGCATCAGGAAATCCCAACTCATAGTTTATCCCTGAGCAATGATGAAGTCTCAGAAATGCTGTGAGAGATGCCAATCCTTTGGTTACATCTAGATAAAGTAAATCTACCTTCGGGATACATGGACTGACACGTCTAAACTAAATTGATCCCATAGCTATAAGTGCTACCCAAACCCCTCTAATCTTTGGCTACACTTGTCCTCCCATTTTTAGTTACTCTAGATATTACATCCTTGGATGTCATGTCTATGCTTCTGTCATGACAAACTGTCAAAGTGGCTCTGTCAATAGTCCTTCACATATATACAAGGCCTTGCTATCTTTCTTAATTACCCAATTCATATTGCTGAATAATATTTTCTCATGGAGATTGTGAAATTGTTACATAATACTCTAGCTGTTTTGCCAATTGTGGATAGGAAATAAATAAAAGAATTAATGATATTATAAATGAAAAGAAGAACCGGTGGTAGGGAAATTGTGAGGAAGAAAGATGCTAGATTCTATGTGTAGGTCCAAAACAACCAATACAATTTGTAGAAAAAGGGGAAGTTAGAATTTTGTATGAGAAAATGGTCAATATTTTAGTCAATAAGTAAGCTTATGTAGGTAGCTCAGCTGTGTAATTTTTGTAAGCCCAAATCTATTTTTAAATTTAGGCTTTATTAATTTAAATACAGGATGAAAAATAAACAAGGGGCTTGTCTGATCTTACTGCACCAATAATTGAACATTTCTAGGTGATCATCATGTTGAAAGAATGCAAATCTTGTCATTTGAGGGAGAAAAATTTAGCATTTTGTTCAGAAAGGTGAGAACATGGGAAATTCATGTTATTTTATCACTTATTCATTTGACAGATATTTATTGAGTTGCTATTAGATCCTTGCCCTGTGTTTATGAAATTACATCCATATGTATGGGATTGGAAGAGTGGCTTGTAAGGGAATCATGTAAGTAAATGCCAAACTTAGTATTATATATAGAAATAAATTACTTGTCACATGATACATGTGTCTATATTAGTTTCAGTCAGAAAGAGATAGCCATTGTGGAGAGAAAAAAATCGATGAAAGGAGTTTTTGAGTTAAGAATTCACAGTCATATTTATAGACTAGTATCTGGAAAGACTTTTCTGATCAGACCACGGCTGAGAAGATACTTTACAGAACTGTAGTAGAGTGTTTAGCAAAAGAGAGGAGATGTACAGCCCAAACATTGGGGAACAGCAAATGCAGGGGCAGGGTTAGATCTCAGGATGTCTGGGGTGGGGTAAGGGAGAGGGTATGGAGAGGCTCTGTAAAACATGAACAGGGCTTTGTTTGCTCTTCCCTGTAGATAATGGTCACTGTTCTCAAATGTTTCCCATGTCACACATTTGTTATGACATGACCCCATTCCTTGACAAACTCCCAGCTTCAGAGAGGTGAAAAACACAAACATCATGACCATGAAGGAGCATGCAAGGTGTCTAGAAAGGAAGATTACAGGGCAGCCCTGTAGCAGGGAGAGTGACCCCAAGAAGGTTGGGACTCTTGGTGCTGTTTGCCAAATATTTTTGGTCTGGCTTTCAGGCACACAATAAGACTAGATTTTCTACCCTTCCTTTGGATATATGAGAGCACATCTCTTGTTCTTGCCATTAGAGGAAATGGTCAGTGTCCCTTCCAGGCTGAGTCATCCAGTTACTCAGAGGACACATGCTCAGAGATTTTCCCTTCTGTGATGACAGGCTGTGTATAAGATGATGGCAGTTCTGTCACTCTGGGTCAATAAGGGATTGCATGAAACAGAGACCTTTTCTCCTGTCTAATTGCAACATATCTTATAGTTTTTGAAGCACATCTTTTGGGAATGATTTTTCTCACACATAACTTAGTGTACCCAGCAATAACATGGGCATGGATCTTAATAGATTACTTTCTAGGTTTGGAGAGAAGAGAAGAGAAGAGAAGAGAAGAGAAGAGAAGAGAAAGAGAAGAGGAAGAAAAGAAGAAGAAGAGGAAGAAAAGAGGAAGAGAGATGAAGAGGAGGATGGAGGAGGAGGAGGAGGAGGAGGAGGAGGAGGAGAAGAAGAAGAAGAAGAAGAAGAAGAAGAAGAAGAAGAAGAAGAAGAAGTTGAAGTTCATCCTAGAACTATATTTGCTGAAACTGATATTCAGAATATGATTAGTTCAATGAGTATGTTAAAAGGGCTGCCTGGTGCTAAGGGATCAGACCTTTACATGGTTCAAGGGCACAAGAGGCAGTTCCCATGTATAAACAATAGCTTTCCTATTAGGGTGAGCTAGTGTCTGTTGATAGCAGGCAGTACATGCCTGGTCACTGGAGGTATCCAGGTATAGGTCAAATACTCCTTTGTGAGAATGCTGAAGAAGGGTTTTCATTCATAAGAGGAGACTAAACAGGACTAAAGTCAATGTTAAACATTTTCCTGGCATTTTACAAGCTCATAGTTTTAGTGGGTTTTCCAGAATTTGCCCATTACCACAATCATGCCTGTTTCTTAGAGTTTCCATAACAAAATCCCATAAATGGCAGCTTAAAACAGACGCACTTCAAAATCAAGTTATCCTCAAGGTTGTCTCGTCTCCAGAGCTCTGAGGGACTCTGTTCACACCTCTCTCTGAGCATCAGCTAATGATTTGCACACCTTAGCACTTCTTACCTAGTAGATATATCAGCACAACCCATCCGCCTGCATACCAGAGCCTTCGCAAGGCCATCTGAGATGCATGCCAGACTGAGACCCCAACCTACTCTAGCTTGACCTTGTCTTAAAGTAGCTATCTGTATCTTTAATGAGCTTACTTCCAAGTAGGGCCACATTTGGAGATGTTGTTGGCTAGGGATTCAACCTAGACACAGTGAGAGGACAAGACTCAACCTACAAAAAATACCAATAGTAATTGGAACAAGCTATGCATCTGCCTTGTTCTACTTAATTTATTCTTGCAGTAACATTTGTAAGCTAGAGGGAAGTGATATTTAGGCTATTTGAGATTTATTTATGGCTTGAGTATGGCTTGGGGGAAATAACCAATCAGAAGGGGGTATCCACACATGAAAACAAGACATCTATCACTCTAGTTTGCTATGGACAACAGGTAAACTCCTATGGTGATTTTCTGTTTTTTAATTGAGAAAATGAGCATCAGAAAAGGCCAAATAACTTGACCATGATTGAATGGCTAATGAATAGAAGAGCTGGTGCTGGCCTCAGCTCTTGCTGACCGGAGCCTGAGCCTTCACTGCTGTTCTATCACCACCTTTAATTAGCGGCCACATACTGTTCTCATGAAAAGACTCGAGGCTCTTATATTATCAATACTCTCTTCTCTCAGGTTCAGATTTAGGGCTTCTTGACAGCTGTGACTTTTAGTTTAATGTTTTCTCCACAAATCCAGGCTGTTTCCTTAGAAATTGCTTCAGTCTCTCCTCCTTGGGGGAAAGCTTTTCTGATGGCTTTTGATTTATAAGTGCCCAGCCTCCACTTTGTCCCAAGCAGCAGGGAAAAAATGTCTACCAGTAAACGCACTACTAAAGGAGGGACAGAGAGGCAGCTTTTAGACCTGCCCTCCCTAGGAAGAGCCTGGCTTAGCTAGCTGTTACGGAGAGTAAGACCTGGCTTCCTTCTGTACTATGAACCTCCTCACACAAGCCACAGTCGACCAGACCACTGGTAGTCTGCTTCCCTCTTTTTTTTTTTCCTAGACAAGGTTTTGCTGTGTAGCCTTGGCTGTCCTGGACTCTTGGTAGACCAGGCTAGCCTTGAACTCATATCAATCTGCCTTACCTCCCTGAGCGCTGGGATTAAAGGTGTGTGCCACAACCCCCAGATGTCTGCTTCCCTCTTAAGATGCTCTTCTAGAATGAGGCAGAAAGGGGCTAGGGGATGGAGGAGAAGGATCTAGCCAAGGTCGGCTCCAGCAGAAGAGGGCAGAAACAAGGGCATATGAAGTGCCTGCTCACCAAATATGCCCTTAGCTTTTTCCAAACGTATGTCAATAATTGTTTCAAAGTGGCTTTTCTTCCTATGTCCCTGAAAACTTCCCTTCCCTGCCTTCATTCTCCACTTCTGTCTTATACTCCTCATTGTTACCAGGAATGCTGGCCATTATGTGGGAGGTTATTTTTGTCCACATTTTCAATAATGGTGGTGGGCAGTTTTGTAAAATTTTCCAGGAAGACCCAGCCTATTGCAGTGTACCTGAGAATGCTGCATTAGCCAGATTTGTTTTCTTTCGAGATGCCTCACCTGCTCTGAAAACCATGCCATACCTTCGGTGTAAAGTGGTGGGTACCTATGGAAGCCAGATGCATCATCTCTCATTTTTAAAGATGACTTTCTTCCTTATTTCTTTATATATGTCAGATGGTGGTCAAACAAATGAGCAAGAGTCTAAAACTGGAACCCAGAGGGTCAGTTCATGATATCAACCAGTAGTAGGAGGCAGGATGCTGTGGTCTGAATGTTTGCATCCTCCTTGTACACACAAAGTTAATGTTGAAAGCTTCACACCCAAAGAGGTGGTATTTGAAGTCATAGGGCATAGTTCCCATAAGTAGGATCAGGGATCTTATAACAGACCCTCTTGGGAGACTTCTTAGCTCTTCCACCATGCAAAGACATGGCTGGAGGACACCTCATAAGAGCCAGGTAATGGACTCATAGACTCAAGATTGGCCAATACCTTGGTCTCTGCTTCCTGGCCCCTAGAATGGGATGAAATAAATTTCTGTTGATTATAAACTGCTCAATCTGTGACATTATTTCACTGTAGCTGCCTAGTAGATTCAAGCAGTGGGAAAGGATGGAAAATCAGAGGAAGAAGGCAAAGGAGGGAAGACAGGAAAGGAATTAGGAAGGTACCTGGTTAGCAAGAGAAACAGGCAGGAATTGTATAGGTAGGATGAGAAAACACAAACCTGAGGGGTAGATAATACACCCCAGGCTCAATGAGACACTAACAGTTGTGAGCATGATAGATAGCCAATGACCCGACAAATGAGAGTGCGACAGAGTTGCAGTAATTCGATAGATTGATACTCAAGAAATCATGTGCTTCTATTGATTAATTTCCTCTGCTCCAGCTTCCTTATCAATATAATTATCATGGCCAGTCCTAGAGGTGTCTTCGGGCAATTTGTACGAGGTGGATAAAGGGATCGTCCTTAAGGCTGATTTAGTGCCGAGTTAATGAGGTACTCACTTGTCTCCAGGGAGGTCTCCAGGGAGGCCAAGTCACCCTGCCTGGGTCCAAGCCTCTTCTACTCCCTAAAGTCCCTGCCCCTCCCTCACACCCTTCTCTGGATTCATTTCTTCATACCGAAAAGATCTTCGAAGGTTATAGAAAAAATATTCTATGTGTCATCCGCTTTCACAGACACGGTGAAGGAAGGGAAAGAATTGGTCACAGAAGCAGGGACGAGGTTGGGGACAGGGGTGGAGGAAAGATGGAGAGACACACAAAGGGGAAGAGATGCAGCCAGGAGCCAGCAGGCCTCTGGCTTTTCCCCACTTCTTTTTCTTTTTCCTTGGTCAGAGGTGATGGTGGGCAGAGGGACCTCAGGGTGAAAACAGGAGAGTATATGGGTTGTTGGGTAGGGAGAGGCCACTCCCCCAGGGGTGGGTAGCTAGTGCTCTTGCTTAGATTTCCTAGCTCCTGCCAAACTTACTCTCCACTTAATCCCTAGGGGTGATTTATAAACCAGGATCATATCTGTGGGAAAATGACACTTTTTGTGCTTTGCCACCCCGTGCTGCCTCCCCCCCCCCAAGTTAGAATTAGTTTAAAAATAGTCCCCTCTCTGCCGCTGGGATGCTCTGTCACTCGGGAAAGAGGGTAATTATGAAAGACGAGGGTGTAATGTGATTACAGCCGGCCCCATTGTGTCAGTGGAGGCAGAGCTGGGCTGCTGGGAGAAGGCAGAACTGGCTGTCTCCATCAGCACTGGGCCTTTATTGGGTCTGTCAGATTTCTGAAAAGAACCCGAGGGCAGAAAACTCTGAGCAGACAGGACTCCATGGCTGGTCAGGGGCTGACAGAAGTTCGAGGAATGGAGTAAGATGATACACTGGGCCTGGCTGGGGTGTTACCACGCCCCTCCCGATTCCTCAGTGCCACTAATAACGTGCACTTTGATGTATCCACAAGTAGGAATCTGTAGGAAGTCTTTGGTTCAGCATGTGATGGGTCCACCTTCATTTTGTTGGCATGTGTCTAGAGCCCAGTATGTACCAGGCTTCATGTCAGCATGGATTACAGGTGCTACTGTGGCTGGGAGGGGAATCTGGCTGCTGCTCTTGTCCTCTGGCTCCATCTTGTTCTATCTGGGAGAACTCTAATTGCCCTGACCTCCCTGAGCAGCTGCTTCTTCATCTGAAAAATGGGGTCTTGAATAGCAGTCAAGGGAATGGTACGGAGAGAGATCAAAATCTCCAGACTGCAAGTGAGGGGGAGGCCATGCAGGTTTGAATCCCTGCTTCAAAACACAAAGGGCAGGGCTGTGCAAAACCTGCTACCGGGGACACATTTCTTACTGGCCACTTTGGCAGACAGAAAGACTTGTTTGGTAATTTCAGCTTCAAACTTTTATGATGTACGATCTCAGGGTTTTTGTGACTTTGGGGGGTGGCATAGATATCCTATTTAGGTAAGAATTTATTCAGTCTTGTAGACTCTGGAGAATTCGTAACATCTGTGGAGCAATCTGACAATTCTATATTATATAAGGCCCCATTTGATGATCACTGCAGCTGATAGGATCATCCCTGTGACACTTAAGCCTGGGGGTGCTTTGCATAGTTGCCCACAGTAACTTAAAGCCAACTGAAAGTCCTGGGCCATATCTCAGGTCCTTAATTGAGTAACAGAGGTACAGCTTCCCTCCCCCACCACTGCCCTCATCCTTTAGAAATAGGTAGGGCATACATAATGAATTGCTAATTAATCTTAACCATTTTGGTCAAATGTTCTTTCAGGATTTTGACCTTTCTCTATCATTAATGACTATTTTCCATCTGTGTTTCTTCAGCTTGGAGAACAGCATGTCACCGTTTGCTGTTCAGTTATTCTTCTTGAATACTCACATTACCTTTCATCTTTCTCTTCTCTCCATTTAATAAACTGCAAAGAAAGTTCTACTGCAAGAAATATTGCCAGCCATCCTGCATCCCAAACATGATTTCTGTTTCCTGTCCAAGATTTCTCTTGAAACAGATAGAGCAATTGTTTTAGAATATAAGACACAGTCTCTGCCCTCGAGGAAGTTATAATCTAGTTGAGGTCACCAGATACATACGAGCCTAAAGATCAAGACAAGGCACTGTGTTTTAGTGTAGTGAACGGAAGGTCATTCATTTTAAGTTTGATAAGCATCCTATAGCAAGTAGAGATCAGTGTGGGAGAAGACTTCCGGAAGCAGTGGTCCCTCAGTCCAGATGTAAGGGTTGTGAATAGGAGTGGTGAAATATGTAGGGCAAAAATGGTAGTGTAAGCAAAAATAATTAGAGCCCCAAGACTCAATGCAAGGAAGTCTGGCCTCCAGAGGGATCAGCTTCTGTCTTCATAAAGGCCTAAGATCCAGAGCATGTGTGTCAGTGTGTACCTATCAGAAAAAGGGCCAGCCATATACTAATGCTCTTTCCAGAGCATTGTATGCATGGATGGAGGGTCTTGGAGGCCAGTCTGGGATCACAACTTTTAATAATTATAAATGTAACTATAGGAACTAATTGCTTGATTTTTAAGACAGCAAAATACTTTAGAAAAACAAATCTTAGGAGAAGGTACCTTTAAAAATGATGTCTACCCATATACAGAATACCACATGAATCCATCTGCTGGAAAATGACCCAGTGACGAGCTCACATATCAAGTTCACACTGTTTCCAATTATATGGAGTAGCTATATTGGAGTTGATCTTTCTAGCAGGAACTAAATAATTATACTCACGTTGGCTTGCCATTAATATCTTCAGATGAGTTGACTGTTGGCGGTGGCAACTTATTAAAGTTTGACTGTAGTGGACTATGGGAGTTATTGACTTCCTTGTGTAAATTATACCTTTTAAAGCATGAAATAGCACCATTCTGACCCAGAGACTACAAGCAGGTGAAGTATGTCTTCTAGTGCATGAAATAACATAATCATTTTCTACTTGAAATTTGAAGAAGCTCTGAAAGTAGTGGTGTATAGCGCACAACTTGCTTAATTAAATTTAGTTATATGCTGGCTGCATGCCAGAGACTGTGCAAGGATCCATCAGAGAAGAGTCAGGTGGCTCCCTGTGTATATGGAAGAAAGGTATTTACAGAGCAAGGATAAACAGCAGACCATGGTGGGTACCATGTCAGAGACACAGAAAATTCTTCCAGGAGCTCAGCAGGAGACAGCCTCTGACTCACTGTAAGACTATCTACAGAAAGGCTAACGGGAAAGGTGACCTTTGAACTGGGGCTTGAAGAATACTAAAAATTTCAAAAGGAAGGGGCAATGAAAGGCAGATGAGATGAGAGGTACAGAGAAGGAGGAAGACTATACTCACGGTTGCTAGGTTTTGGGATATTTGGAGCATCTGTTTTCAGGGGTGAAGGGTACAAAGGTGTCAGATCACCTTGGTTGGTATTGTTTACTCAGCCATAAAAAGAACAAAATCGTGCTATCTGTAGGAAAATGAGTGGAAATGGAGATCATCGGAGATCGTCGAGTTTAGTGAGTCAAGTCAGTCTCACAAACACTCTCTCTCTGCTATGCAGAAGACGGAGAGGACAGAATGAAGAATAAAGGGGACACTGCTAGAAACAGGGAAAGGGAAGGAAATATGGGGATGACAGGGATAAGAAAGTAGCCGAGGGCAAATACAGGCGAGCTGTATGGAACTTTGAAAATGTCCTAATGAAACCCCTTTGTACAGGTTATATGTGCTAACCAAAATAAATCTTTAAAATAAGCAACAAATAAATAAATGACTTCTGTGTCTGTGGGCCTGGTAAATCACTGGCATTTTTTTTTATAAAGAGCCTGACATGGTTAAGAAATCCAGTGTGACATTTGTACTTAGAATTGGCCCCAAAGATAAATTCCAAACTGTAGAAGGATTTTCAAAAATTGCAGTTACTTAATTTGTAAGGTTCAGAATTAGCCTTCCTCATTATCTTAGGGAGTGCTTTTCTAAGGTGCGTGATTTCCTTAATTCCTTTTCTCCCACTCACTTTTTGATAAAAAGCGTTTTGGTCTCCAGTAAGGTACAGCGCATCATCGTTGGTTGTTATTGTTAAAAGGGGTGGGGGGGGGACCTGAGGAATTCAAATGCTATTTTTTATTAGTTGTTAAATCTTAAGCATGTATAGTACAATATTGGGTTTTTAAATGTGTTTGATCTGAATGAAGACAAGAATTGGCCATTTAGCTTTGAGGAACTGCCTTGCTGACAAGCTAAAAACAGACAGCGTGGAGTGAGTTCTGAGTGTAGCTGGGCCGCTGAGGTCTTGGTAAGTGAGGGCTGTCCAGAGGGCTCAGAGAGTTCATGTGTGATGGAGTAGGGTACAAAAATTGCTCACTGCAAGGATGCAGGATGTGTCAAGTTATTGGGACTTTTACTTCAAGTAACTTCATATCCAAGTGCCTTTCCCAGCACTCTCCTTCCTTCCCAGCCTTTGCTGTACCCCATTACACCTGAGCCCTGTCTACAGTCTTAGAGACCTCCCGTTGCTCAGCCATGCCTTCGCTTCACCTTTATACTCTCTCCTTCCTTTTCCCAGAGCTTTCTAGCATGCCAAGAGGGAGCCCTGCCCAGCAGGAGCTCAGTGAGCAGGTGGTATGGTCCTTCTTCAGGGAGGCCGCCTAGAGCTGGCTGTGTCCCTAAAATGAAGGGGACAGTGCTTTCCTCCACACAACTGTTCCTCTGATTTCTTGCTCAATTCCCTTGCCCCTTTGGGGGACTTGCAGATGGTGACAGCTCAGCTTTTGTCAGCCACAGACCTGGATCCTGTGCTGGCAGTGACCAGCCATGGATGTCCAGAACTTGGCTTTCTGGGAAGGGAGTTTAAACCCAGATGTTTCTTCCTAGCTCGGTTCCGCTAAAAACTCATTTCCCCCACGTCTCTTCCCTTCCTCTGTTAGTCAAATGCCAAAGTAATACCAGACAATACTGGCAATAAATTAATGCCTTCTGAAAACCTATTTGGAAACAGGTAGGCCTTAAACCATAAATAACCATGACATTTTCATTTTAACAACAGCCTTCAACTAACCTAACAGTGGACATGGTTCAGCGTGCCTTCACGTTGTAGCAGAGCAAGATTCATGGGCTGTAAAAGGTCCCAACATTTTCCCTCACATTGATCTTTCTCCCTTTCCCCCTTTGAAAACCATTAAAATGAGTCAGAGTAGGAGAACACCTGGCATTTGTAGAACTCGTTAAGAGTTTTCAAGATGTTTTCCTACACTTCAGCTTGGCTGCTCTTTCTACCAGTTCTGTGTAGAATGCAGAGTAAGTGCACCACCACCACGGATGAGTAAGGGAGCCATGCTCCTAGAGTCACAAAACGACAGCTGGAGAAGGCTCACTTTCTAGGGTACTCTCTGCTATTTCTAAGAAATTCACCATTTGAGAAGAAATGTAGCCCCTGTCTTTTATGAAGTTGTTTCTTTTACAGGGAGACTAGAAAAATAAATATGCAAGACCATGGTATTCGATTTTACATTTCAGCAGCAAAGTGTCTTCTATATTAAAAAAAAAAAAACTCAACAACTTCAGACTTCACTTTCTCCACTGTCAGGGCGCTTAGGAGCTTGAATGTACAAGTGGCTCAGGTAGAGGTGGGGAGAAGGCTCATTAATGTGGACTCTAAGTCCAAGGCATAGGGGTACCTGGACAGCAAGAGGGCCTTAAGCTGCTAGGCCCAGGTGTATCTGCCAGAGCCAGGGCAACCTTGGTTTCCAGCAACTCGCCCCTCCCCCCAAAAAATTGCAGATTTCCTTAGCAACAACTCAAAGCATGCCTCCTTCTTGGGAGTTTGCAACAGGGAAAAGCTATCCTTTAGATCCTTGTGCACATTGTCAAACAGGATTCCCATTGGGAAATCACTGGAATGGTGTTCCCTCTGCTGAGCAAGGCATCCTGCTTGATTCACTAAGTGGAAAGCCCAGAGAAGGTGAGCTATTTCCCAAAACGGCTGTGACAATTTTCTATGCCTTATTTATCAGGGGCTGTATTTGGAGATAATTATGAAATAGGCCGTGATGTGTCCTTAGATTACTCTGGATATCACACCTCCATTTGCCTAGATCTACAAATGTCCTTAGGATGATCCAAGCTTTTTATTTGCAAGATAAATCTACAGTATTAAGTTAGCAATAAATATTTATTGCTTTTTTGCTAAAATAATAAAATCGCTGGGCATCTCCTAGAAGACTGGAGCCCCCGGAGTGGGAGCTGGCTTTGCATTTGATTTAAGAAGGGAGAATCCTCAGCACCTTCCAGGAAAACCTATCAGACAGAAAGAATTGCTGATAAAAAGTCTGTGAATTCGATCCTCCTGCAATGCTATGAGGGGCGGGGATGGCTTTCTTTGACTGATACATGCATAGCCTTAGCATACCTGCCTCTAGCTCTCTTAGCAACCTCTGACATCATCATGGCCCTCTACCATGTGCGTGCTTTGGGCCCAAGATATTAAAGGACAAACCCACCTCATCTCTCTCTTTCAGTCTGTGTCTGTCTGTCTGTCTGTCTCTGTTTCTCCCCTGGGTTGCTCCTTCCCCTCTTCCCTCTCTCCCGTCTCCCTTTCTACAATATAACAGCTAGAGAAACTGAGGCACTGGGAGATTAAATGATTTGCCTACAGACATCACACAGCCCTTAGATGTGGGTACCAAGATCCCAACACCATACTCCGAAGTCTTTGCATCTCCCGTAATGCTTTAGTAGGCTGGGAAGTGTTCTTTTAATAAAAGAAAAAGAAATTGTGACAATCATTTCCTTTTCTGAATTCCAGCGGAACTTGTTGCTACACTTATCATAGCAGCTATCTGCAGACTTGTTTGTTTCCTCTGAAGAAAAGCTCCCTAGAGGGCAGGGCCATAAACGAGGTATCTTTTATCCCAGCATCTGGCACAGCACCTTAAGTCTGATGCGTGGTGCCCCCTCCCACTCCCTTATACACAGTGCACATGATATATTTTCAGTCAGACTTACCTACTGGGGTATCCGAACTATTCTCATCAATTTGTCTTCCTGCTTCTAAAGTTTCTAAAGTGCTCCTTTCTGCACTGATAAGGAGGGGTTGCGGGAGAGTGGTGTGGAGTGTGGGTAACCTGAGACGAGCAGGGCACATTGTCCCGCCAGCCATCACCTCTGTGGACTGTCAGGGTGAGACAAGTCCTCTAGACCCTGGTCCAGCCTCTCTCACTGATAGCTCCAGGATTACAGGTCTTCCTCTCTTACTTTTGTTTTGATTGCTGCTGCCAGCCACATTGTGGCTTGTTATTGACCTTGGTAACTGCCAGACTGCCCACACCTCGTAATCGTCTTTACCCATCAGGTGTCCATCTTCACTGAAAGGCTCATGTCTCTGATTACTCAACCCTGTCAGTCTCTGTAGATTTACTTGCTTCTTCTCAGAAATGAAGGAGTGATCTCTGTCTTCTTGGCCCTTGCATTTGATGGGGGCAGTTATCTGCTAGATGGTTGTAGATGGGTCCCTCCAAGGGGCCACCTTAGGCAGATTCTGGAGAGACATCTGGTGGACAGGACATTGTGATTTGGAGACCCAGGGTCTGTATCTTCTGTCATTTCTGTACACTGGTTTCACGAGCTTCAGCAGTCATGTAAATACTTTGCATCTCAGTTTCCTTATCTGTGAAGTGGGAATTACTTTATAGGGAGTCAAATGCATATGAAAGTATTTACGACATGAACCATGGTGTGGCATGTAATTGACTGTAAGGTGAGATCAGCTGCTACCAGATAAAAATAAGAGTGTGTGTTCTCCATTGACTTGCACACCATAGGTTCATTCTGGGACATCCAGCTGTGGACTCATCTTTCCTCCTCACTCTCTCAACACCAGCATTAGAGAATGTGCTAAATCAATCATCGTGTTGAGCAGAACTGCAGATATTTGGGTAACTTTGTGTGATGAATCCCTTGACGCTGTGCCATTTGTGGCAGTGCTTCCTGACCCGCAAGTGAGGGAACATAGTTTCATGAAGATGGTTGACAACCCCCAGGAAACAGTCAACTTTCTTTTCTAAGTGGGACTGATTAGGGTGTAAATCAAGACTACAATCTCTTAGGAATTCTAAGGATTCCTAAATTATTCATCGGTTGTTTGTGGGCTCTGTGGTTCCTGAAATGGGCCGTTAAAGAAGGCACAAAGTATCAGCAGTCGACTCTACTCACTCAGCTATAGCAGGTGCACGTGAGGCTTTAGAGGGAGGCAGCAGCAGTCTGTGCCATGACTTTGCCCTGAGCTGGCTGAGAGAGTGTGGTGCTAAGGAGGACTGAGGGGGTAATGTGCTGTGGTTTGAATGTGATCACCTATAGTTCATATTTTGAAACGTAATCCCCACATTAGCATGGAAGTAGGGCTATGGGGAGGCTTAGTATTAGATGAGGTCATAGCGTTTGGGCTCCCATGATGGCAGTGGTGGCTTTTTAAGACAAGGAAGAGATGTGGGGCTAACATGCTTCCCGAGACACCCGTGTGATGACATGGCAAGGAGCCCGCAGCAAATGCTAGCAGATGCCTGTTCCCCACCCTAGGCCTTCCTAGGCACCATCGCTGTTAGCCAAGTAAACTTTTAGCCTCATCTTGAGTTCTTTTTTATAGCAACAGAAAATGGCATGATACAATAATGGAGCAAATCCAAAGGTGATGCCAGGATCAATTAATATTTACGGAGCGGCATTAGACCCCCAAAGATCAGAACTAAAAGAAGAGGTAGAATTCCCAAGTCAAGGGTTCAAGGTATGCGAATGCCAGTCAAACACTGTGGGCCTTGGGGCGTCAGAATCCTGGCACCAATAATATAAAGTTAAATCAGTGTGCCTATGTTGTTAAAGGAAAAAGTCTGATTAGAAAAAGAATATATATTCATTGTAGAATAACAGCAGCATGTAGAAAAGGCTGTATCTTTTTAGTACACTGGCCCAGTCAAAGAAACTAAGTTAGGTTTCTTTCTTTCTTTTGCTGAGTTTATTTTCATAATTGAAATTGTGCCCTTTTGGCAATTGGGCCTTTAAACTAAAAAGTTCTTTGGGCTTGCTATCTTTAGGGAGGCACTGCCTAGTGACTATAGGCTTAGGTAGGGTTAGAAGGCAGGCTTAATTCTGACCTGGGTTTACATCAGCAGCCATGCTGAGCCAAGAGCCCAGCAGGTCAGACAGAAGGTTGGCCTGGTTAGGCAGCAGTGGAGAGCTGCACAGATCACTGTGGATTTTCCATTTTCCCTGTCTGGCAGCATGCGTGTGTGCGTGCATGCGTGTGCACACACACACACACACATTCACACCAGTTATAAACCCTTGGCATATATTGGTAAAGTAGCAAGCTTTTCTACATTTCTCCTTATTGAGATAAATATGTATAGAATTATGTTAAATCCATAGCTGTGCTATATAACCCAATATATAGGTCCAATTGAAATAATGCACAAGGTGTGTTAGAGAAAGCACTCTAGAAGATAAGATATATTATTTTTTAGGATACTGTCCTTTCTGACCAACCTGAGATGCAGTATCTTCAGGCAGTTGAACCTGGGGGTCTGCAGAGGAGACATTTAGCAGTGATGGAAACTGCAGCCAGGGGCCAGTGGAAATGAAGAAAGAAAGTCTTTGGGCTCCCATTATCACATGGGCTTCCACAGAGAAGATATGGTTTGAAGTGACTTAGAAAGGGATGTGGCCATGCGTAAGTGAGGTAGGAACTGCTCATTAGGATGGAAGATCTTGTGCTCAGAAAGATCCTCATGTACAATGAAAGGAAGAAGTCAAGCTATCATTAGTCACAGTTGATATGATAGTATACATAAGTGAGCCCAAATTTTCTATCAGGGAACTCCTACAGCTGATAAACACTTTCAACAAAGTGACTGGATACAAAATCAACTAAAAAAATCAGTACCCTCCTGTATACAAATGACAAATGGGTTAAGAAAGAAATTAGGACAACAACAACTTTCATGACAGCCACAAAAACCATAAAGTATCTTGGTGTAACTCTAACCAAGCAAGTGAAAATCTTGTATGAAAAAAAAAAACCTTCAAGCCTCTGAAGAAAGAAATTGAAGAAGATATCAGAAGATGGAAAGATCTCCCATGCTCATGGATCAGTAGAATTAACATAGTAAGAATGGCCACCTTACCAAAAGCAATCTATGGATTCAAAGCAATTCCCATAAAAATGCCAACACAATTCCTTACAGATCTTGAAAGATCCATTCTCAACTTCATATGGAAAATAAAAAAATCCACAATAGCTAAGACAATCCTGCACAATAAAAAATCTTCTGGAGGAATCTCCATCCCTGATCTCAAGCTGTACTATAGAGCAACAGTAATAGAAAGTGCATGGTACTGGCATAGAATTAGGCTGGTTGATCAACAGAATTGTATCAAATACCCAGAAATAAACCCACACACCTACAGACACTTTTTGGCTTTTTGACAAAGAAGCCAAAACCATACAATGGAAAAAAAGATAGCTTCTTCAACAAATGGTACTGCTCTAACTAGAAGTCTACATGTATAAAAGTACAAATAGATTCATATTTATCACCCTGTACAAAACTCAAGTCCAAGTGGATCAAGGACCTTAACATAAAACCAGAAACACTAAAGTGGGGAAGAGAGTTGAACTCATTGGCACAGGAGACAACTTGCTGAACAGAACAGCAACAGCTCAAACTCTAAGATCAACAATTAATAAATGGGACTACATGAAACCGAAAAGTTTTTGTAAATCAAAGGACACTGTCATTAAAATAAAATGACAACCTACAATCTGGGAAAGATCTTCATATATGTATATGAATTCAAGAAATTAAAGACTAACACACCAAATAATCCATTTAAAATACAGGGTATAGAACTAAACAGAATTCTCAACAGAAGAATATCGCATGGCCAAGAAGCACTTAAAGAAATGCTCAATTCCCCATCAGGGAAATGCAAATCAAAATGACTCTGAGATTCCATCTTACACCTATCAGAATGGCTAAAATAAAAAACTCAAGTGACAGCTGGCATGAATGTAGAAAAAGGGGAACACTTCTCCATTGCTGGGGGGAGTACAAACTTGTACAACCATTTTGGAAATCAATCTGGTGCTTTCTCAGAAAATTGGGACCAGCTCTACCTCAAGACTCAGCAACACCACTCCTGGGCATATACCCAAAAGATGCTCTATCATACAACAAGGCCATTTTCTTAACTATGTTCATAGTGGTGTTATTCATAATAGCCAGAAACTGGAAACAACCCAGATACCCCTCAACTGAAGAATGGATAAAGAAACTGTGGTACATCTACACAATGGAATACTATGCAGCTGTCAAAAATAAGGACATCTTGAAATTTGCAGGAAATGGTTGGAGCTGGAAAAGATTATCCTGAGTGAAGTAACCCAGACCCAGAAGGACATGCATGGTGTATACTCACTTATAAGTGGATATTAGCCATATGATATAGGAGAACCATATTATAATCCACAGACCCAAAAGAGAATCCTAGGGAGGATGCTTGATTCTCATTCAGAAGGACAAATAGAATAGACATTGGAAACTGTTTAAGAGAGGGAACAGCTCTGAAGCCTACCATTGAGGTCCTCTGAAAGACTTCACCCAGCAGGGCATGGAAGCAGAAGGTGAGTCTCACAGCCAAACTTTGGACAGAGGGCAAGGAGTCTTATGGAAGAGTGGGGGGGGCAGATAGAAGGACCCAGAGGGGACAGGGGACCGCAAGAAGACCAACAGAGCCAACAAATCTGTGCCCAGGGTGTCCCTCAGAGACTGACACACCAAACGAGGACCATGCATGTGGAGGATTGAGGCCCTCTTGCTCAGCTGTTGCCAATAGGAAGCTCAGTCTCCATAGGGGTACCCTAATAAGGGGGGTAGGGGCTGTTGCCATGGACTCTGTTGATCACTTACCCCTTGTGGGGCACCTTATCAGGCCACAGAGAAAGAGGATACAGGCAGTCCTGATGAGACTTGATGGGCTGGGGTCAGTTGATGGGGGAGAAGGGCTCACCCTCTCTGAGTACTAGGGGAAGGACACAGGAGGGAAGAGGGTAGAAAGGGGCCCTGGAAGAGATGAGGGAGGGGGCTAATATTGGGCTATAAAGTGAATAAATTAAAAAATAAGTTTAGAAAAGAAAAGAAATGGTAAGGAGCTATACTAAAAAACAAGACAAAATAAATAAATAAATTTAAATTTTTTCCCCAAATTTAATCTGTCCAGAAATGTATCCTTCATTTATTATTTATCTGCTTTTGTTTTTCTCATGGTGCTTTTTCACAGGTTCCTAATAAATGATCTCTCACACACAACATTTTAGATGAAAACACAAGGCTATTCTCTATAAAACTTAACATACTTCTTCTCCCTTTTAGCATTAATATTTGCAAATTTAAAAAATACTTGAAGTAAGAGACAAGGCACTGCCATGGCAGAGAGGGTTGGGGATTGTATAGGCCTGACATCTAGTCGAATGATGAGTTTTTGGATTCTCAGTTTCCTCATCTCCAACATGGAAGTAGTCACAGCATTGATCTCACTTGGTTATCTCAACCATCTAGTACATGATGGATATTAAGCATTTATACAAAGAGTGTACCAAAAAATATGCACTCTTAAAACTGCTGGAGCTCAGCTGGCAAGGTCCTTTCAGGTGGTCTGTGGGGCTCAAGCTGAATGGAGCTTTTGCTAACAGGCGTTGTCAAAACAAACATCTTGGGTCATTCACGATCACAGGAACAGAAGCAGCTTCTGGAAAAGCCTGTGATGTCAGTTCCTGAAGAAGTGTCCTTACGGACTATTAAAATGTACCCCCGCGACAATAATGGAAGCTAGGAGCAGTGAGCCGTGCTTGTCTTCTCTCTCCCCATGCACTGCCTCTGTGCTTGAATTGGTAAAGTCTAGCATTTATTCAGCATCCGTATAGACTTGTGGCTAGAAACAGAAAGCTTCCACTGTTAACTTTTCCAAGGCAAGTCTGAGAGCAAGAAAGTGTCACAGTGCAGGAGGCCAAGACTTCAGTGGCCTTGCATCAACAGGGTAAAGTCGGGACCACTGCTTTCGATGGCCCCAGCAGCTCCTGCCCGTGGAAGGCAGGGGTTATTTAATCATGGATTAGCAGAATGTTGCCGGGTCCTACATCAATCATGAACAGGATCTTTGACTCTCCGACGGAAGCTGCTTTAGGACTCTGCTGCACTCAGTGAGATCCAACTTCTGGAAAGGTGCAGCCACCTCATTTTTCTAATATAATTACCCCAAGGGACAGAGAATTTGTTCGTGAAATTGAGAATAGTCTGCAGAGGAATGCTTCCTGCCAGGCTGGCATGAGCTGAAGGAAGAAAAGCATCCCCACATATAAAGCCAATAGCCGAAGATCTAATTATCCTATGAGATGCTCCCTGGGCATCTTGATGCTGGCATGTGGTGTTTGCTCACAGAATCATCTCTCAGGGCTCGAGCAGGTGCTTGGCTAGCCTGGACGCTGGTGCTGTAGCTGCTTCCTGAGCCGGCCTCTGTACTTTCGTGATTCATAGATGAATCAGAAGATAGAAAAGAGCAGTTCTGGTGCTATTTAGTGCAAGCCCAGGGGAAGGTGGACAGTTTCCATGAGCTGAACTTGAAAGCTACAGCCATCAGCCTAGCTTTTCTTCCACTCTCCCTAGTCAGACAAATCATAGCCTTCTGGTGCCAAGTGAGAACGCCCTGACGCATCACAGATCATTTAGAAAACAGATGAAAAAAAAAATAGAAAACAGATGTTCAAACTTCTTCACTCTATTGGTTGTAAAAATACACTCCCTTTCTAATATGCTAACACATTGGAAATAACTGATAAATATTATATATATACACATATGTATTATTAATTGAATCCAAAGTTTCATAGAACAAGTCTTGCCTTAATTATATATTATAATTCAATTTTCACCTATTTATTCTGTCTTTCTTTAAAAATACAATTTTTAGTTCACTAAATTGATTTTATGATTCTTGGATATATCACAAATCTTAAAATCTTTTCTTTAGAGGAATGTTGTCCAATAAACATATCATCTAAACCACTGAATATGAGCCACATAAGCAACTTTCAATTGTCTAGGAGCCACACTGAGTGCATAAAGATGAACAGGTACAATATACTTTGATAATATATTTTACATTGCTATAATATTTTATATATTTAGTATAATATCTTTTGGTACAGAGTACATACAAATATGACCCGTGTGATATTCTTCTTCTGTTGCCATTCTAAGTCTTTGGAACCTTGTGGGTGTCTTACTGCACTTAGAGCAAGGACTTGTCAGACCTTAAATGTCCAATAGTCCTGGAGGGTCTGTGGGTGTGCTATGAATCAGGGTGGCTGTAGCAGACACTTTGGGAAGACGAGCCAAGCATTTATCATGGTGTTTACAGCAGTATAAGGTATTGGCAACATGTGTTTTCTTTCTTTCCTTTTTAAAAGCTGCATTTCTCAGGCACCTCTGCTCTGGCACCAAGAAATGCATTACAGCAAAATAGATGTTGGATTAGTGTCTGTATCTATGAGTAGACACCCTGCCTGTTGTTTGTCCTTGGAAAATAGCATAGGGAAAGGCTAAAAAAAAAAAGGGCATTCTTCCTTTACAAGTAAACCTCAAAATGTATAAGGGAGCAAATACTTTTAGGCAGTAATTGTGCCCTAATAGCAAATCAATGAGTTGGCATCTAAGGTTTTAAAAATTATAGTGTGTGTGTGTGTGTGTGTGTGTGTGCGCGCGCGCATGCACACACATTTTCTCACGCCACAGCATGCTTGAGGAGGTAAGAGGCCAAGTTGCAGAAGTCAGTTCTCTCCTACTAGGATCAAGGGGATTAAACTCAGGTCTTCAATCTTGGCTGCAAGGGCCTTTACTCAATGATCCATCTCACTGGCTCCCTGCAGGATTTTTTTTTCAAGGTATCTTTTCCTCCCTGCCAGGAGCTTAATTTGGTCAGCAGTTGCCTCTCTTTCATTAGCCTTTTCCCCCACCTCTCTCTATGTTGTGGGTTAGCTCACAGAGTATTCCTGCATGCCCATGCTGGCCAGTACCCCCTGCTCTCTGTACAAGTATGGAGGACATGACTGGGAGAACTGATGGAACTAGTGTGGCTGTGTTCCAAATGCTGCTACGATCATTATTGTTGAGGATGACAAGACTTGCAGCTGATATTTACACCAGCCTTTAAAATTAAAACTCGCTTACAAATACATCATCTGGTTTAATTTTCTGAGCAGTCCTGGAAGTTGACACTGTTACTATCATCTTCAAATTATATTGAGGAAACTAAGGCTCCAGGTGGTTAAGTAAATTGCTCAAGATCGTACATTTGCTTAAATCAGCAAATAGTGTTTGAACACACATCAGGAACAACATTACATGGTGGCCATATAACAAGAGATACATTTAAAGCTTTTGTTTAAAGTGTAAACTCAAAAACATCTCTTCTGTCAGAATTTCAAGACTTTTCTTCCATCGTTTGCTGCATTTCATGTGTATGTAGAGATGTTCACTACACCCTTAGTTTATTCTTGATTTGTCTCTTGTAGCATCCGTCATTAGCTATTTAAGCAACTAATTGGCTACCCAGAGACAGAATGTATTGTTTTCCATATTTACCAACTTAAACTTAAACTTAAACTTAAACCAAACTTAAACTCATTTTAGTTCCTGGAAATGAACAACTCTCCTCTAGATTTTGAGTGATCTCTATACTGGTGGAACTAAAACAGAAAGCTGAAACTGGCCTTTTACAAGTTCTCCCCTTTAGTTTTCCAAATTGAGTCCTTCAGATTATTTTTCATGATGCCATAGAACTCTCTATAGCACTAGTTCTTCATTGAAGCTAAGTAAAGAAGCAAACAAAATAAAATAAAATAAAAGAAGTGCCTGAAGAAGGTTCCTTGGGTCCAGTAAACTTGAGAATCTAGTAAGTCAGCAGAGTTCAATAGATTTCTTTTTAGAAAATTTCAGAGTCCCTAGTATATAAGCATGATTTGTGAATCACCAAGATAGATGAAGATGTAAATGCAGGCTTAGAATAGAGATGTAGATGAAGACACAGATTATAAATATAGAGATATGGGAGGTGACAAGCACATAGTTAGTGCTTACGTGGGTAGACTCAGGATTTGCCTTTGCCATGAACCCTGAACCTGGCAGTTGATGGCTGGGTGACTATTCCTGCACCAATTTCTTCCTCTATGAAATGGACGTAAGAATGGAATTGCACAATAGACACAGACTTCAACTCATGGAATTAGAGAGTAGTGTGTGTGGGTTGCTTTAGGAGATAAAGAAACTATTGTAGTCTGGTTGTAGCGATGTGGTGATGTAGTGGCCCCGTATTTGCTCTCCTACACAGCATAAGTATCTCCTTCTCAGATGGTTGGTGCTTTTTCTTTGTGCCTGGAGAATGCTGTGTTTTTCATCCCCCAAATCCTTCAAATATTTTCTCAATTTCCTTTTCATTGTCTTTGGATAAAGTTTCTTTATATCTGTCATATGCTGAAGAAGCCCCACTAAAATGATATTAGTTGGAGAAAAAAATGAAAACCGGAGTAAAAGTTGTTTTCATATCATGCCACAAGGAAAAAAAATGCTGTTTTGTAAGAAAAGAAAAATTTCATTTTAATTCTACTCAGCATTTTGAAGTCTCTCTGGGGTCCAATTTGAGAATCCTTATTTTGCAGGTGTCTATCTGGGCTGAGGGAAATGTTTGACCTCATCATCTACTTTTTCTCATCAGAGTACCTATTTCAAGAGTGAAGTTCCCATAAGGCCTACATCCTGTATATTCATTTGCATGACATTTAGCATGGGCATTCTCCAAACTCTTCTTCAGTTAGAGACTGTATCGAATGGACCTTTAGGGAAGAGAAAAATTGACGAGGAGAAGCATCAGAATATGAAACTCTTCCTTGGATATTTTATTTTTGCACAGGTTTGGTATTTTAAAAGATATTTATGTTTGCATCTCAAAACTGTGTGGTGCTAAGAGATAATAGACATTTTCTTCTGTGTTTAACAAGAATTATTAATTTCCTACCATGTACAGAGAGCAGTGCATTTGGTGTTGACGATAATGCAAAACAGATCTGAGAACACAGGCTGTTCTATGTGAGCTTAAATTCCAAGCTGCTACTATGGATAGCACAGTTTTTATCCTTTCCTCCTCTTCCTACTGTGGAGAGTTGAACTAGCATTGTTTCAGAAGTATAGGTTCTAGAAAGGGCCAGAGTCAAAGTCATCTCACTGCAGTGGGCATCTGTCTTAGTTAGGTTTCTATTGCTGCTATAAAACACTATGACTTAAAGCAATTTGGGGAAGAACGAGTTTATTTGGCCTTCCTACGTTAATCATTAATGAAGAAATTGCCCTACAGGCTTGCCTACACCTAATCTTATGGAGGCAGTTTCTCAATTAAGATTTCTTCTTTCCAGATATGCCTAGGTTTGTGTCAACTTGACAAAAATCAACCAGTACTGCATCTTTCCCTCTGCACTGCCAGGAAAGCTTCCTCTGGTTATAGCTTCTCTTTCAGTGGGGCCATATCTTAGGCAGAAGAGGAGGAACCAATGCTTCTGGCAGAGTCACCCAGGACAGCCATGGCCATTATGGCGATTTTCTGTTTTTTTAAAATCCAGGACACAAAGCTGAGGAAAACAAATGGTTGCCTCTGTAAAAGGTGACTAGTAAGGAGACTGGCTAGTCCTAACTGTCACAGGAGTCCACTATCCTCTTTTTCTTTCTGTAAGCTATGGATGGTGATGACAACATGTGTGTCTCCATCAAGTCTTGAAATATCATTGCTACAACTGGCAAGACTGAAGAAAGAATTATAGGGAAGAAATGGAGGATCCTATGGGAAGAGATGGAGAGCCGATTTGGTTGCTGAGTGGGGGACTTAAAGTAAGAGCTGCATGTCATAGGTGGAAGGCATAGCATAGGGAATCCTGTTGCAGAGGCTGGTCTGGGAGGAGTCACTTAACTTGGCAGCAATGTCAACATATGAGATGCACCTGACCTTATGGTAAAGGTCTCTGAGTATTGATCTGGTGAACTGATTGTCAAAGTATACCGAAGATAGAGGAATACGGATCCCATTTTCTAGGCATTATAGGAGAAGAACTAGGGATATTTTTAATTTATAAGGAGAAGCAGAGAACCCCACAACTGGGAAAGCACAAGGAAAAACAAAGAGCCCTAGAAAAAGAAAGCAAAACGCATCCATAAAGCAAACATCCTTCATAAAGGAAGTGCCTTGCTTTTCAGGTAACCTAAAATGTCTCAGTTACCCGCTCCTTCCTCTTTCCTGTTAGCATTCTCTTTATTTCTCCACCTTTTCTTATTCCCTATTGTCTTTTCTACTCTTCTTTAGTCCTTTCCTCCTTGTATTTATTCTCTTTTCCTTTTCTCCTATTTTTTTCTTTTCCTTTTCTCCGTTTTCTAAGGGCTCACATCTCCTGTGTTTGCTCCTATCATCGTTCTTTCTATAATGATATATTGCACAATATAGTTATGTCAATGAGCCTCCCTCATATCCTCTGTTCCTCACCTGACTGCAGGATAATTGGAGCCAAGGCTGCAAAAGCATCTCATCTTTCCCTGTGGACATTCACACATAATATGTGGGGGCATTCATTGCCATTTCTTACTAGGAGTGGCCAGGTGATCAAGACAGGGGCAGTGATATGCAAGTGTATGTGAGAACATGGGTACATTGCACGTGTAATGTGCTGACCTGCTGAGGTTTGCATCCACTTTGCTCTTTTACTGTCCTTCCTCCTTCTGTTGACCTGTGCCCCTAGCATGATGTCTGGAAGAATAGGAGCCATCTTGGCCTCCCAGAGGACTTGCAAGTGGAAATTACACACCAACAAGGCTGGAGAGAAGATAGTAAAAGCTTGAGCTCACAACAATACTGTGTGTCCACCGTATCAACCCTGGCCTGGCTCTGTCTAGACTTCTTTGCATGAGAAATAAGTAAATTTCAATATTGTATAGGCCATTGCCATTTCCACTTTATGTAGATGAATTCAGAGCCCAGTGCTCCACTAACCTCATAATAAATACTTCACAGACTTCATTATTCCATCTTTGTCATTTATTCTTCCATCTTTGCTATAAAGGCGAATGTGAAACTTTGAGGGCTGCCTGAGCTCCGCCATATGAGATTGCACATCAGAAGCAATTTTGACTCTTTTCTGCATCCGACATCCCTCCATAGGATCAGTGTGGGACTTTGGGGGCTTGTGAGCTGAGCCCCAGCCTCAGAGTCTCCTACAGACGTAGTGTATGGAGAAGGAAAGGCAATCTGTCTGGGCTGTCAGCTACTGTCCAGGAGTCTAGGCAAGGCAACAATTTATTAGATGCCTTTGACACCGAGTGTAAGGGAAGGCTTCATCAAACAGATTTTGCTGGCTGTGTTGTATGTGCGTTCACAAAGTAATTTACAGTTCCCTTGGAAACACAGAAGAGTTTGGGTCTAAATTTAGAGTGTTCATTCTGAGCCAATGTAATGAGCTCAAAGAATATTCAAAATGAAGAAATGTGGGACAATTTAATCTATAAACTTCAAGCTTAGCTGTTGGGTCACCAAGACCATAGCTGCTCCATTAGAAGGCCACTAAAAAGGCCCGGGGGGTGGGGGGAGTGACTGCTCCTCTGCCTGCCCCTGGAGCTCTGGTTCTTGAAGGATCACTGTTTTTGTTTTCTCCTTTGTCTTTTCAGTTGTGTGAGGCTCTGTGCCATCTGTCTTCTGGTAAATTTTCTCGCAAAATGTCTCAGTGTGTGGTCCCAAGGAACCAGCATGTGAAGCTCTCAGGGTGTACTCAGATCATATATTTAAAATCCAGCAACACGCTGGCTTCCCAAGGAAAGCTCAGGGAGCTTACAGGGTGAGGCACATCCATTTCCAGGTACTAGGTATAATCAGAGTACCTTCTAGAAGCAAAGGCTCCTGGTAAGCTTCACCTTTTATGATAACAACACGTGGGCTGACAACTGACCATGTAAACTCTGGTTCTTTTCTTGGACCAAATAATCAATTATCTCCTGCTTCCAGGGAATCTTGCATACATCCCCATGTGCCTCCCAGCTGCCATTTATAGTGCCAAGGAGGGGACCTGACCAGCATCAGACTCCATTCCTCCCACAGTGTAGCTGGGAGCCTCTGCTGAACTATTAAACGGTAACCTTTCTGCCATTTCCCTAGCAGTTAGCACACCACTTACCTTATTCCACTTACTGCAGAATCAAAGGGCATACTGACACGTAAGAGACTTGATGGGTAAGGAGGAACTAGCAAAGAAGAATGGGACGAGGCACATGCTGAGGTGAGAGGAGAATCCAGAGAGTAGATTCTAATGTCAACATGAAGAGGACGGCAAATCCATTTTAAGTTAAGAGCTGTAAACAGGTCCAGTAGGATGGACCTCTGAGAACTGATCACTGATCACATGAATGACTTTAGAGCAGAGGAAAATAGATATAGCAGGCTATCTTCTGGACTGAGATCCTGAGGGAGGGTGGAGCTAGTATTCAAGTAGGTCTGCTTTCCAAGAAGCTTCCAAGAAGCTTTCCAAGAAGGCGGACACAGCTGTGAAAGAAAGCTGGCTGGTGGATTAGTTGGCGGGAATGGCAGAATCACTCTTATGGTTACTCTTCTTTCTCTAAGAAGCGGGCTGAGGATGAAGGTGACTGCACATGTTGTATTAGTTACTTTCCTTATTGTGATAAGCAATACCTGACAGAAGCAACTTAAGAAAGGATTTGCTTTGGTTCATACTCTGAGGCTAGGAAGGCACGGGACCAAGAGTTGGGATAGCAAGAGTTTGAGGCAGTTGAATGGGATTCCTATTCTGAGTTAAGTATCTCTGGATCCCCCCCTACATATATCATCAGAGGTATGCATGCCTTCTGGATGGAACCCATACTGACTTTGAACTTGCCATGTGGCCAGGGGTAATCTTGAACCTATGATCTCCTTGCCTTAACTTCCAGAGTGCTAGAACCACAGGCACCATATTCCACTATGCTCGGTTTATATGGTGCCAAGGATCAAACCTAGGGCTTCCTGTGAACTCTAGTCCCTGAGACACACTCCAGCCCCACATGGAGAAGCCACGTGTAATTTATGCATCTCTGAGTTATTTCTGTTTCTCCAGTAATTAGGACGGTGCCTGAAACATGACTGGCATTAACACAGGTTGGTAAGTGAGTGAACTGAGGCTCCGAGAAGCGACTCAACATTAGGGTTATTTATCCTCATATTTTCTGGAAAACGTAACCTCTTTCTTACTTTGAGCTGCTTGTGAACTAATCTAGGTCAGCCTCAGCCTTCAGCGAATGTGTATCCTCTCAGCTTTCTGCCATCCATTTTCTTCTGTTCTGAAGTCACTTAGGACTTTTACATTTCCGAAGCTTCTGCTTAGTTCTCAGTCCTCCCCTCATTAGGTTTATTCTGTACGTACACGCCCTACACACAACAGTGAATGTTTACACCCCGTGTGCACACACCAATCTAAAGATTGTGGGAGTCCACGTTCTACAGGAGACCCATGGAAGGTCTGAAGTAGCCGGGGAGGGGGGAATGGGGGGCCTCCAAGTTTCCCCTTTAGCTGCTTGGGGAAAACATTGCTGCAGTCTAGTCCTAAGATTGTCTGAGTACAGCCATGCTCTCTTCTCCCCTTCTTAAGAATTCACCCGCTATTCTCCTATAATACTTGATTATATTGTTGAGATAAAAGAAAAAATACAAGGAAAGGCTTTAAAAAATGAACCAAACCAAACCAAAAAGCCTTAAACCTGAAGCAGTAGGGATTCAACAAGCAAAAAAAAAAAAAAAAAAAAAAAAAAAAAAAAAAAAAGGAGAGTGAATTACTAAACAGAACTGTCCAGTGACGAAGCAGCATGGTGCATTTTACATTTGGAAGTCTTCCCAGCCAGAATCTAGCTGCATTGGGGACAGAGGGACAGAGCGGCATCTGTTAGTAGGTTTGCCAGGCTGCGGCTTCACTGCACAGTGACTGCATACTCATCATCTGAGTTGGGGAAGTGGGAGTTGAGGGGGGTGGGGCAGTTCTTGGAAGGGTGCAGGTGGGCAGCATGGTCAGTCTGAGTTTGCTCCATCTGCCTCTTCTTTTACATATGGCTTTCTCTTGTTTCCCCGAGTCTCCCCGCCCCCACCCCCGCCCCTTTCCTGTATCCATTTTCAAATAGTTTGTAGGCATCACTGTGGGAAAAAAAGCTGCAGGACATGTAAAATAGCCTCATAAATTAGGACAAGATGACTCCCATTAGTTTGGCTTAGCATAGTTGGAGACTCAGGCAAAAGCAAGAAGAAAATCAGTTAGAATGCGGAGCCCTGGGGTCACGTCTGAAGAGGTGCTCAAAGATGGATCGGAAGAGAGGTGGGTTTGAACACCTGTTCTGGGACCTAGGGCTCTCAAGTTATGTCCCTTGGATCATTGGACATTGAGAGTGAGAGCATGGTTTTAGGGCTGACTCAGGGCATAAGAAGAAAGTATGCAATAATCCCTGCAAATCACAACAAACTGCATTGCCCCCTCCCACCCATCGAGACAGATGCACACAGAGTGACAGGAGGAAAGAGGAGAAAGCTTTCACCCACATCACCTTGGCGGGCCTCAGCCATTAGTCATTCTGTTTTCAGGCATTAAACTGCAATAAATATGAAAAGTCCTGTCAACGGCCCCAGACCATATTTATTCAAATCAGCCAGAACAGGTTTCTAAAAGCAAATGCCAACGTATCAGAAAGATCCAAGGAGTCTGCAAAAATGTCCAGAGGCAACTCCCAAATAAGTTATCATCCTTAAAGACAATGCCTGTGCCTCCAGGTGCTGCAGGCCTACCTGTGGTGGATATTCACGGCAAGATTCCCACACCCTTCCCGGGCCTCAGTGGTAGGTTGGTTTTAGAAAGCTGTAGCGAGTGCAAAGTGGGTTGTAAAGATAGTAACATATTCACCCATGTATATTTACAACACATTCCTGCGGGCAACTTGTAGCTCAATGGAACATTTACTCTGTAGTATAATTTTTCAATAATATTACATGCATTAATAAAGGTAATTTAGAAGAAGCCCCCATAAAGTCATTTGACTTTTTTTTTTTTTTTGGCAATTGCCAGAGTAATAAAATGCCTTTGCATTATGCTGCGATAGAAGCCCTGTGTCCTTTTGCTTGATTAAGTGAAGTCCCCTCAGCGTTTACAGCCACACATTTGTGTGTCACTTTATTGCTGCCTTATTTTAATTTGAGCTATGCATTTCCTGACTCTGGATGGCTCTACCCTGTGAGCTTTGGAGAAGAATGCGGTTCTCGGGTACAGCAGAAAGGTCAGGGCCATGGACACATGGTTTTACTCTGTCAAGTGCTTGCCACATTTAACACACCCGTAGGCTTCTGGGCCAACCAGGCCCTTTTGTTAATGGTTCGACAATGTTTCCTGGTCATCAACTGTGTGCTAAGTGTTGTAGTAGGACTGTGGGGAAATTCAAAGGCAAGGTCTGGGATAATTTTTTTTTAAGTGTAGCTAAGAGGCCAGTAGGGGATGAGACTTCCAGTGTATCCTTCAACTCCCCTCCATGATGACATTTGTGATAAGGAGCCAAGGAGGACGGTTTTAGCCTCAGAAAGTGGAGAGAAAAGAAGGGAACAGGAAGAAGGGGGACTCATGAAAATAATGAGGTAGTGTGAAGGGGTTGAGAAGAAACGAGAGCAGAAAGATGCATTCTGAAGTGCATTGCTCTTTGGTTTGAGATGCGATTCTCTTTGTGACTTCAGGTCCTTCAGATAATGTTGCTGACTGACAAGCATTTTGTTTAGGTGTTGATCTTTCTCTGAGGAAGGTCTCTGCAGAGAGGGGTGCGGGAGCAAGCCGCGTCTCTGGACAGCATGAGCTGGAGGCATGGTTTCCACAGAGCTGTAAGCCAACAGGGGAACCCAAGCTTTACCATCATGGACTTGAGGGTCTGTGTGCACTAAATCTACTTCTTTTAGGATTAAGAGATTCCATCCGGCTTCTGGGTTATACCAGACTCAGGGATTCTAAAAGCTTACAACCAGATAGGAAAGTGAAAACCATCATCAAAATGAAAACCCATGGTACACAGAATGCGATGGAGCGGTAAAGTACGAGATCTATCTCTGGCTGGTTGGAAGCAGGAGGAGCCCCTCTAAGCAAGGCAGGTTGTCTAGCAGGTGCTGGAGTTCTAGCCTATGCAGTCTGAGACCTTTGAGGCAAGATGGAAGATTTTAATAGGGTTCTTAGAAGGTTTGGGTCTGATGAGGAGAATGGGTGAGAGAGGTACACCAATAGATACTATGGAAGTACAACAAATATGACTGGCTCCCCCATCGAGCCCTTACCTTCTGGTCTGAGAGCAAAATTTCCAGAGATCCATCTCTGCAGAATGAGCTCTGACTCAAACCTGTCTTCCCCAGACCACAGCCAGGAAATGACAGAAAACATGAATCATCCATGCACTCAACCAGTAGAGGGCAGGGAGCAGTGTTTTTATCGCCAGGATTACCATGGTAAGTAAAGGAGACAGCTTCTGCCATCCTGCCCCCGGGGGAGACACAGTGGCCTAACATGCAGATGTACAACCAAACAGCTCGACATGGTAATCAGTGCCCTGGGGGACATTAACAGGATGCTGAGATGATGGTGAAGCAGGCAGAAGCTACTAAAGGAAACGTGGTCACGGGGAAACCCTTCCCTAGGTGATGTTTAAACCCGGACATGACAAACATGAACGTTAAACAGAGAGGAAGCGATGGCCCAGAGAAAGGGGAAAGCATGTGTAAAGGTGCTTGCTGCGTTAGACCCCCTTTGAAGACTCGGGGGGAACAGCCTTAATGAAGCACTGTTAGGAAGGCACCAGGAAACATGTGTCCCAGATACAGGAAGAGCTGGACCAGATCATTTAAGGCACTAGACACAGAAGGAAGACCGTTTCTATTACGACCGTGGTACAAATCTAAGTTTTCAATAATAACTTCCTACTACTTCACAGGCATGTGCAGGCCACAGCCATGTGTGCTGCAGATGATGGTCTGGCCCTATTCAGGTTTACTCGCTGCAGGTTCCCAGCAGCCAACAGATGGGTAATAACATTTAGTCGTCGTCGGCTGGTAATTACAGTGTATATTTAAAGAAGAAATAACTACATTTCCTGCTTCAAGCTCTCTCTTATGAAATGGAGAACCAATATCTCCCAAATTATATAGCAGAGATGCAATCCACAGTTCCAAGTACTGATAGAAAACTCCCCGAGGTTAATAATTCATGCATGACCTGTGATTGCAGTTGTACGGTTTTATCTGTTTTCATTAGATGTTCTCTTTTATTGAGTTTTCACAGTGTACACTGGTAGCCTGGATGTGCCCCTGTTTGAAATAAGCTTTTGCTTTTGAAATGTTCTGGACTATATAATTTCATTTCAACCATTATGGGGAGCACATGGTTCCTGTGTGTCTGGCTTTGTAAATTGCTTCACACTGCTGTCTAAGGCTGTGGTTTGGAGATCAATTCCAAACCTTCTAGGTCCAAAGAGTCTTGGGTCTCTCTTATGGGTCCATCTGTCCCTCCCCCACCCCCACCCCTGACCCCCCGCTTCTCAATAAAAGCTACCTTTTGAGAAGAGAGTTTTGAACTCAGAACTCCGCCAGGAGGCACCATACACACTTCTAGATGAATTATATCCCTGTTCTGTGTACTGCAGGAGGAAAATGACATATGGCATGATGTCAGCCCTCACAGAGCTGTGTGCAGGGTCTGGCCTGCCTCGGTCACTTTATTGCTTGTGGTACACTTTCCCTCCATAAAATGCCTGCTAGTTTAGCTTCCTAACATTCCTCATGTAAGAGATACTGTTTGTGGGTCATCTAATCTATACCTTGTGTCCTTTCCTATCTGATCTTAAAACTGATTCAAATGATATTACTAGAAATACACACACACTTTGTGTATATCTATGACTATACATCTGTACATACATACATACATACATACATACATACATACATACATACATACCAATAATTACTAGTAGCTCTCTGGGTTTTGATTATTCCTGTCACTTATATTTTCTGAGTTTTGCAATGTATATGAGTTATTTGTCTAATAATAATAAAAAGCAAAGGATGAATTTCTCATTTTGATGCCTAAATCAAGGGAATTGATTGCCATGGTAAGCCAGAGAAAGGGGAGAAAAGATGAACACCAAAATAGACTGCCAAGGCTGGGAGATGGCTTAGTTAGTGGTTAAGGTGCTTGTGTGCAGCATGGGGACCTAAGTTGTAGTCCCCAGTGCCCATGTAGAGGGCCTGATGTGTTGATATGTGTCTGTAATCCCAGTGTTGGGAGGTGGAGACAGAGAACCATGGGGGAAACACTAGCCAGCCAATCTAGCCAACTGGTGAACTCCAGGATCAATGACAGACTTTGTCTCAAAGGGCAGGCGGGAGGGATGGAGGGGATACCCAACTATAACCTCTGTCTTCCACAAGGTGCACCCCACACACATGACAGCCTACAGGGCCCTTCAACTTCAAGACAAGCAGAATGTGAGTCCCTAGGATATTCATGGCATCAGGTGCTATTTGTGTATGTGCACTTATGCATATATGCATGCATGTATAAGTATGGGGGTGTCTCTGTGTATAAGTGTGTGTGTGTCTCTGTGTGTGTGTGTGTGTGTGTGTGTGTGTGTGTAAGTGCACTCATGCATGCATATATAAGTGTGTGTCTGTGTAGGTGTGTGTATGTCCCTGTGTGTATAAGTGTGTGTGTGTGTGTGTGTGTGTGTGTGTGTCTGTATAGATGTGTGTATGTCCCTGTGTGTATAAGTGTGTGTGTGTGTGTGTGTGTGTGTGTGTCTGTGTGTCTGTGTAGGTGTGTGTATGTCCCTGTGTATATAAGTGTGTGTGTCTATGTAGGTGTGTGTATGTCCCTGTGTGTATAAGTGTGTGTGTGTGTGTGTGTGTCTGTGTAGGTGTGTGTATGTCCCTGTGTGTATAAGTGTGTGTGTGTGTGTGTGTGTGTCTGTGTAGGTGTGTGTTTGTCCCTGTGTGTATAAGTGTGTGTGTGTGTGTGTCTGTGTAGGTGTGTGTATGTCCCTGTGTGTATAAGTGTGTGTGTGTATGTGTGTGTGTGTGTCTGTATAGATGTGTGTATGTCCCTGTGTGTGTATAAGTGTGTGTGTGTGTGTGTGTGTGTCTGTGTAGGTGTGTGTATGTCCCTGTGTGTATAAGTGTGTGTGTCTATGTAGGTGTGTGTATGTCCCTGTGTGTATAAGTGTGTGTGTGTGTGTGTGTCTGTGTAGGTGTGTGTATGTCCCTGTGTGTATAAGTGTGTGTGTGTGTGTGTGTGTGTGTGTCTGTGTAGGTGTGTGTTTGTCCCTGTGTGTATAAGTGTGTGTGTGTGTGTGTCTGTGTAGGTGTATGTATGTCCCTGTGTGTATAAGTGTGTGTGTGTGTGTGTGTGTGTCTGTGTAGGTGTGTGTATGTCCCTGTGTGTATAAGTGTGTGTGTGTGTCTGTATGTCCCTGTGTGTATAAGTGTGTGTGTGTCTGTATGTCCCTGTGTGTATAAGTGTGTGTGTTTGTGTGTGCAGTGCCTCAGAACCCTCTCAAGTGTCTCCCCAAGATTCAAACCCCAAGATAGGACCCATCGTCAGGAGTTTTCACATTACCTTGGATTCTTATCTTCTGGAGGAGATGAGGGACAATGCCGGGTGAGGACAGGAGGTGATGGGTGAAGAGGGGAGACCAGCAGTGAATCTGTCTCCCCCTTGCCCTGCTCGTCCCTCAGCTGCTCTGCAGGCTGTCCACCTCTTCACCAGCCTCCTTATCTTACCCTTGCTTCTTTTGAGGAGGTTGGGGGGAGGGCAGTACATGGCTCCTACATCACCCATGGATTTTCCTTTCTGCTCTCTGACAGGTGTGGCTTCGTAACCTTCGTCTTTCCAGCATCTTACAGAAACAGCTGTTTCCATTTTAGCTCATGGCATCAAGGGTTCCACCTGTGGCCACTTGGCTCCATTTCTGAGTGTGTGATGAGGAAAAGTATCATGGTGCTATTGGCGTGTGGAGAAGGAGGCTGTTGACCTCAGCGTGGACAGGAAGTAGACAGGGGAGGGGCTGAGAACCAGGTCCATCCTTGGAAAGGATGCTGCTTCCTGGGACTACTTCCTCCTCCTGGGATCTGCCTCCTGGAGTTCTCACAACCTTTCATACTGTCACCACCTGGGAACCAAGTATTACCATGCGAGTCTGCGGGAGGGTGTTTTATATTCAAACCTTAACGAAAAGAAACCTCCAGTCTCTTGCTTATTTTTTCTTTTTAATGTTATTTTGTTTTTAAAGGCATGTGCAGACTATAGCCATGTATGCTGCTGCTGCTGCTGGCCTGGCATGCACCTATGCACCTTTGTGTGTGTGTGTGTGTGTATGTGTGTGTGTGTGTGTGTGTGTGTGTGTGTGTGTGTGTGTGTGTGTGTGTTCTATGTGCATGCTCTTGTAGAGGTCAGAGGTCAATCTTGGGCATCATTCCTCAGGAGCCATCTACCTTATGTTTTTCAATAAGGACCTGAGGGTCACCGATTCAGCTAGGCTGGCCAGCCAGGGAGCCCTGGAGATGCTCTCGTCAATGCCCAGTGCTGGGGTTAGAAGCATGTGGTAACCACGCCAGCTTGAGATTGAATTCAGGTCTTCAGAGTTGCCCGGCAAGTGCTCTACCCCTCCACTCTCAGATCTTATAAACAAGTCAAGCTTTTGGAAATCAGAAAACATTTCCTCAATTAAACAGCAAGCCAAAAAGCCTAAATTCTTTTGGGAATCAAAAGCAGGAGTCTTAAAGCCTATTACCCATAGTGTGCCTTTCACAACACCTCTCTTGCTGTCATCATTCTAACTTTTTTTTTTTCTGATTTTTAAAAACTCTCCCTACTTGTGGACAAAGAATAATTTCTGATTTCTGGGGCAAAAAGGCTTTGTGTGTGTGTGTGTGTGTGTGTGTGTGTGTGTGTGTGTGTGTGTGTGTGTGTGTCTGTGCAATCAGGGTGGTGCGCAGAGCTCAGGGGAAAATTCCTCAGTTATTATCACCAAATTTTATTCTAACACATGTAATGTGGAGCCAATTATGTATCTATCGTGTAAGCTTGTTATAAGGATTTAATGAGGGAATCCAGGAGAAACACTTAACACACAGGCTGGGCAGTATGTGGTAAGGGCACAGTAAATGTTGCCAATTACAACAGGTATTAGTACCCTTGGTGCTGCTCTGCTACTTCTTGCTATCCACGGGGGGCAGGGTGGGTGGGGAGCAGCCTCCTCCAGGATTCAGCCAGGCCCCTCCTGGCAACCCACACCCTCTTCCTAGCAGAGGAGGTTTAGATGTTTCTACAGAGGTCCAGTGACCACTGTTGCTCTCCAGAAGCCATAAAGAAAGCTAATGACTCATATATCCTCCTATGTGAGAAGCAGAGAAGGTACTTTTAGGTTCAAGGTTCCTCATGTTCAACTGGTGATGCCTGGAATAGGAGCAGGCATAGGAGCACAGGAAAGAGGTGGAGTGTGGCTCTAAGCTAGCAGGCTTTCTTCTACACCAAGAAAGGACTGGCTGGTCACTGAAGCAACAGTAGGCAGCCCAGGAAATACCACAGCTGCTTGGACACACTTCAGATATTTTTGAGGCCAGGGAAGACCTGGCTCCAATGCCTGACGGTCATTTTTACAAGCCCCTGACTTCTGACTCAGTGATCAGCTTGCCGATGTAGCTACTTAGTGATAACAGATTATGGGGGGTTGTACAAAGTCTACCCTTGACTTCAACAGAAAGGACCAAATGGAGCTGTCGAAAACACCGGAGAGCTGCCTGCCCACGCAGCTTGACCCTATTCCATTTGCAGACCTCTACTGAACCAGCCAGAGGAACCTGTATCTTCCCAGCGAGATTTGCTGTGCCACCCCTGCCACATACATATACGCAAATACACATATATGTACATACACACACTCACTCTCACACACACATCTATACCCCTAGCAACGTCTACAGAGTACTACCTCACTTGGGATATCGCATGGAAATCTAATACTTCAGGACTCCTTGGGGCAGCATTCTCTCTCTCTCTCTCCTTCTTTCCTATAGCCTCAGCAAGTGTTGGGGGATTCTTGGATATATTGGGTGGTTCTGCCGACCAGTTAGAAGAAATTTACATTTTGTGCTGGGTCAGCATTAAATGAGCCCTGAAAACTAGATACTCGTGGTGGCCATCCATCCCTGAAAAGACATTTGTGAAGTTGAAGTTGCCTGGTGGAGAAAAACAACACAGCCATGAGGAAATAGTGCAGCTTCCCTCATGTGGCTGGGGGAGCAGGGGCTGTCCTCTGCTGTGTAGCCCACTGGATGCCCACTGAACTGGGCTGACTTTGTGAAGAGATCATTCACCTGGGTCACAGGAGACAACGGGATTTCATTTCATTGTATCTGAGATCTGCCTGCCAGGGCGTCTCTCCTTCATGGTTCCTTCTTTGTAGCCCCAGAAGCCTCACACTTTCTGCTTACACAAATCAGCCTCAGCTGCAGCCTCACAGTGCCCCGAGTTGCTGTCTGAGTACGTGCTCATCCACCCGCACAGGCTCCCTGTCGCACCACATCTCTATTTTCTTCCCCTGCCCGCTTCCTCCTGAAGCCCCTTCCCTCTTTCCCAGGCCTCCAAGCTGAGACCTTTCACCTACATCATTCTGGTGAGAAAAGTTAGCTCCTTCACTCTCTTGCCCAGCTAGAGCATCTCTGGGACAAACCTCGGTCCACCAAGGGGACCCTCTGCCTCACATGAAACCAGAGAGAGACAGTGATTTCCCAGCCTTAGGATTTGGTAACACGTACAGCAGGGTCCTTGGCAGGACTTCATAACCTTTGTTTTTCTGTCCCTCTCCCATCTGATACTCACCCCTTCCTCCAAGACATAGTGGACCATCTTCTCACAGTTCCCTGCAGCAGTGAGCTGACTGTTAGGCTCCCATAAGGCAGAGCTTAGACATCACCTCTTTCAGAAAGACCCCTCTCCCAGGAGAAGTGACCTTTCAACTTTGGGTTAAGGTCTTCATTCTGGGCTCCCATTGCAGCTCATGGGACAGCCTGTAGCTGCTAGCATGGATCCCTCCAGACAGGCTTATACATCCCCTTCTCTTAGCCTTCCAAACATCAGCATCTAAAGAATGAAGCCCGTCTTTAACCTCTGGCAGGACTGGCACAGTCGGTACTTAGCATGCTTTTGTTTGATGAGTGAACAACTGATGTTCATCCTGTCTGGGAACATGACTTCGCCTAAGTGAATGAGAGGGACAGAGCCAGGAAGGTCCAGGACTTCTGTCTGAAGGGGCTCATGAACATCCAGGGAAGCCTGGAGACTCATCTGCTGCATGGGAATCTGAAAGCATGGCCACTTGATCCCATGGCAAAAAGCTGTTAGCATCCACTGGCTTTTGATAAATTTACAAATGCTAGTTTTAGTAGTGGGAGGATTAATTTTTCTATTCTTCTCTGCCCCCTCCCCACTACCCACAAACAATATTTTCCCTTTAGCTTAGAGTCCTGAAGTATACGTTCAAGTTTGAGCTGCTGGGAGTGAGGACTGGGACAGCCCTGGAAGCTTTTCTTCCTGCTTCTCCCTTCATAGATCTTTGCCTCTTTTTGCTGAATCTGACCGCCATCGCCAAGGCTAGGAATCTCTAAGGCAGGAGGAGCCACCTAGATCTTGTCTTTTCAGAAACTGAAGCCCAAAGAGTTTGAAAGCCATCTCAAGATCCTATAGGAAGTAAAAGAGGTAATCTAGAGGGTGTTCAGTCTCTGGATCTGACTCGACCACACTACATTGTTGCTAGAAAGGGGAGCCCTGGTTGTGCCTCTCCTGGAGGTGGGAGGGGCAGTTGTCACCATGTCACTATGATGGAAAGGATATTTCCCAATGGGCTACCTTAGCCTAAGAGCAGACTCTGGAACTGCTGAGCATTATACAGGGGCTGACATTCTCCTAACCGTCCATGGGACTCACCTCGGCAGGGGGCAGAGCTATCTGTTGCCAGCTTGGCAGGACTGTTGCTCTTATTGATGAAAGAGAAATCAAGCCTAGCCTGAAAAATGACATTGTGTTGTGAATGTTGGAGAGACACAGACTAATGGCCACTCTCCTCTCATTCTGCATTATTATGTGGCACAGTGACTTAGGTTGCACCTCAAAAAAGAATTGCTCTGGCCATGCCCAGCCAGGTCTTATCTGCCATCTCTACATCGTCTGAGAATACAACACTTGACATAGTTAGGAGTGGACATGCGGCTTGGATGTTATCATATCAGATGTGCCCTGCCATGCCATATGTTTATGTGTCCCAGGATTCCACTGGAAGGCAGCCAACAGGGGAAACAGAGGCACATGTGCCAATATCACCCATTCTGTGTCATCATGCACCCTATGTCATCACACACCCTATGTCATCATGAACTCTATGTTATCACACACTCTTGGTCATCATGCATTCTTTGTCATCATACACTATGTCGTCTGCACTCTTTGTCATCTGCACATTATGTCATCTGCACTCTTTGTCATCACACACTATGTCATCTGCACTCTTTGTCAACATGCACTCTTTGTCATCACACAGTATGTCATCTGCACCTTATGTCATCATGAACTTTATGTCTTCTCACACCCTATGTCACCTTTCTATCAGCCCCTTTGGTGGGTGGTGGGGATCTTGAGACTCTTATTCTGTTATGTTTCTGCTCAGAGGAGTGAAATCAGATGTCCAGACTTTCCTCATTTAGGAAACCTCCCATGTGCCGGGGACTCCTCTGCTCTGCTATTCAAGTCGGCTTCATGGGCTAGCAGAACATGGAAACACAACCAACAGCACTGATGTCATCTAACAGTGGTGACAGTGTGTGTCCATGAAGTTACTGTAGCTTGGATGGCCAGAAAAGCCCTCTGAGGAGATGTTTTAGCAGAAATCTGGATAAGAAGAGGAGCCAGCCTTGCTCTGGGTGGAGATAAAAGTATTCTAGGCAGAGGGAGGAGCAAGTGCAGAAGCTATCATGAGGATGTGTTAGAGTGTTTGTAGACAGGGCAGAGGATGCTGTGGTTGGGGTCTGGTACATGAGGGGTGGGTGGGTAGGAAAGAAAGGGAAGGTGGGATGTATGGGCCTTAATGTACTCTTGGAAGTAAGTTTTACAGAGCTTTTGTAGGTGAGGAGTGACTGGGACTGGTTTGTAACTTTTAAGGATGACCCTCTACACCACCATTTGTACATACAACGGTAGAAATAGCCCACATGTCAATTGACAGATAAAACATGGTACATGCTCCTATATGGAGGAACCATGTGGTTATTACATTGAGTAAAATGATCCAATCACAGAAAGGGTTCAGGAGTTTCTGTTTCTGAATAAAGAGACTGGGTTTGGCATGATGAAAATGTCTTGAAATACATGGTAGTGATGGTTGGCACACAATGAGAATGCAGGGAATACCAGGGAATCATAATGGCTAAGTGACAAACTTTATGGTAAATACGTTTTACTAGGATAGAGTGAACAAAACAAAATGAAGGAAAACCAGAGTTGCTCATGGTTTCTGTGGAAATCCACATAGAAGAGCAAGGTGTCCCCAAGCCTACCTAACAAACCAGCCGACTGAGTGAGAAGAGATGGTAGTTTCCACTACTGAAGGAGAAGGAGGTGGGGGGAAGAGGAGGGAGAGGGAGTGGAGGGAAGAGAAAGAGAGGCAGGGAGAGAAAAGAAAGGAGGATATAACTGAGATTTATAAGAAGAGCTGCTAGAATGGGCCATAAATACCCTATAGTCCTTATGCAGGTGACTGTGGAATATTTTGAAAATAAAACATAACTAGACTTAAGGATGGGCGAGGATGGGGCCTGAGGGAAAGAGAGAAACATACAGTCCATTTCTTGAACAGTCCAGAGTGGGAGGATGACGATCAGGCTGCAGAACATCAGTTATTAAATAATAAAGTACCAAAGAGGAGATGAACTCTGGGCCACACAGATAACTGGTAACATCATCCTTTTCTTTTTTCTTTTCTTTCTTTCTTTTCTTTCTTTCTTTCTTTCTTTCTTTCTTTCTTTCTTTTTTTTGATATTATACAGAGCTTATTAAATGAGCATGGGGAGAGAAGGAAGGGGGTACCCCAGAAAGAGAGAGACAGAGACAGAATGGAGAAAGAGAGAAGAGGAGAATAAGAGAGAGGAGAGGTAGGTGAGAGAGAGGTAAGAGAGAGGGGGGGTGGGAGAGGACATCATCTTCTTGATTGGTAGTTTTGTTTTGTTGTTGTTGTTTTAATTAGGATGAAACTATTTTCATTTGAATAGCCATATCCTGCCTGTATGAAAAGAGGAGGATTTGCAGGGTGAAATTCCAGAGATAGAAACTGTTTCACTGTGCTTAGGCTTTTTATGATCCACACAGGGGAAGGAAGATCGTACTTAAGCCTGGTGTTGCTGAAGCCACCTGACTGCTGCTCAGTTTCTCCTAAGTGAATCAAGATACATGTCTGTTGGGATTGGAGATCGGAGCAAGAACATGTCTTTAAGTTAAAAGGGTTTAAACGAGTAGAGCTTTACACAAATGTCTTCCCCCCAAACTCCTCTTCTCACAACATAGGACATGGCATTCAGGTTATAAGCAGGAGTCAGAAGTCACTCAGGAGCTGCTGGCCATACTGCGTTCATTACTTCATTCATGGTGTGACAGTTTCTGGTCCCCAGAGCAGGAGTGCCCAACAAGGTGGAAGACATGACTTGAGGCTGAGCATCGGTTCCAACATGCTTATTGGTAGGACTTGGAAATGTAACCAACACAGTGGTAACTATGGGATTTTTAAAAGTGTGGGTGCAAATTTATTGGCCCTCTCCTTTTGAGTGGTGAGGTGGATGTCCCCTCTGCTCGAGTCTAGATAGTCTTGAGAGACTTTCATCAACACAGTATTGTGTGAGTGTGGCTGTACGGCAGCCAAGGCTTAGTAGTGAAGTTAGGAAAATACCTTATTCACTGAGCCCCTACATAAGCCACCATGCTAAAGAAGTGACACATAAACACCTCCGGTGAGGACAGTTGAATCGTCCCAGCACAAGGACCGCACACACATTTAAGAAGCCATCTCAGAAACAATCTGCCAGCCCTGGTCTCCCGGTCTCCTGTCATTTTTACTAGCCAGATGTCCATTATATCTTCAAGGCTCCATCCAAATTCCCAACCCATAAATTCTATGGGGGAAAATGAAATGGCTGGCATTGCACTCCCTAGGTTTGTTAGCAGGATGGGGCCAGTGTTATATTTCTTAGGATTACTGTGTGTTTTAAGTGGAAAGTGAAGAACATTGCACAGCATCCAGCTTATTTTATGGCCACAATGAACAGGAGTTTCTCCATTTAAAAGAGAGAGTCTTACTGTCGAGCAGAAGTTGACATGCTGACTAATGACTAAATACAATGTGTAAACATAATAGATTTAGAAACAAAATACTCAGGATATCAGTCAAGGCGCCTGTTAATTTCGTAAGGATTTGGGGTTGTGGAGCTGTGCCAATAATGATACCAGAAGGAAGAAATACTTAAAACAGATACTCAAAGTTCAGTAGTTGGCACCAGCTGGCAAGAGGGAAGAATGGGGTGAGGTTATAGAGACTAAAGGGACAATCTGAGCATGACAAAGGGTGTCTGAGGTAGCTCATTACTCCTACTGGGGCTCCTGGTGAGGGTCTACCAGACACAGCAGTGGACTCACAGGAGTGTCTAATATAGACACCACAACATGATGTTGTCATATATAAATGTGTTGAGACTTACTCATAGCCATCCTTGGATACATGTGTCCCACAGGCTGCCAGTTGGGCAAGCATAAGTCACAGCAAGTCACGGAGAGTTGAAGTCATCTCTGTTCTAACTGCCAGAGTTCCCATCTTGCTCAAATAAAGGCCAGTGTCCTAAACGTGATCTCAGAGTCAGGAGTGAATATATAATTTATCAGTCAAATGGAGAGATTCTGAAAGTGAGCAGGGACACTATTGATGCTACTTCCAGGAGAGCAGGCTTACTGTGGGCTTGACCTGGACAATCAAGAAGTGTGTTCATCCTTCTGGTACCAGCTCTTGCCCTGTAGCATCTCTTTAGTCACACCTCCTCCCACTACATCTCATATGCTCAGCTGCACTCACAACCCATGATGCCTTGCTGATGATTTTCTTACCCCAGCTATTGCAGCTCTGGGTTTCTTTTGCCTGGTATTATCCGGCCCTGGTAGGTCATGTGACTTGTTCTCTTCACTTCCTTATTAACTTTAGTGTTGCTCATTTGCTGGCCCACTCTGTATAAAGTGAACTCTCCCAATGGTTTTCTCTTCCTTGGTTTAGTTTTCTTTATGGCACATACTACCTTATTCTATAGCCTACAACTTATTATTTATTTGGTGCCTACTTTTCTTTCCCTTTGCTAGAGTGAAAGCTCAAGAAAAGCAGAGATTTTTCAACTGTTTCAGTTGCTTTTTCCCCCTGAGTGCTCACCGCTGTGTCAGAGTAAATGCTTAATAGAATGCCTATGTAAAAGTAGTTCATGGTGTCATGGTCTCCCTAGTGAAATAGCCCAACACTGAATACTTCAAGTAATTTGGTTTAAGTGTATAAAGGAATGGTTTGCATGTTTGCATGAGAGCTTTTTTTTTTTTTTTTTTTATGTTAGTAGCTCTTGAAAACAGCCAAGAGCCACGTCTAAAAAGAAAATGTATGGCCCATGTTCAGCCCAGTTTGCTCTTATAAACTTTCCTTTCACATCTCTTAGTATCATAAATTATTATAGCTGGAAGAAATCAACTCTAAAATTCTATGATTCTAAGTGACAAGCTCTATTATATCTTTAAGAAATTGAGATGATATATTTCCTGGACAGCAAAGAAAACTGGAGGTCAAGGTAATAAGGGGAAACTGAGGATTTGGACAATTTATGAGTCAATTTCTTGGGCTGGCATACTATTGGGATTTCTCCCAATTGCTGTGGGGGGTATTTCAATCCTGCTGCTAGCTGCTAGAATAATACTTCTTCCATTTCTTTAGCTCCCCACTAAAGTCTACAGATTTTGGTAGATAAATTGTCAGCAGTCCTTCCCATTTCTGAGGCATTAAGCGTAAATCCTGTTAAGGTTCCTCATATATTAAAAAATAAAACATCTATTAACTTCTCCTCTGTTGGTGCTATCAGAGGCAAATGAATTTTTAACACTTGGGTAGAGCAGCAGGAGAGAAACATAGCTCCAGACGTTGCAGACTGATGGGTGGTGATAGAGGCCTGGCCTGCCTGTGGCCTGCACGTGTCCACATCATACAGCTGTGTTGGGGGGACTTTGTGCTCATAGACAGCTAAAGGATGGTAGTGGCCTTCCTGACTTTGCCTTGGCCCAGATACAAGTGTATTGCTGGGTAAGACTTTAAGTTTTGCTGAGTGAGCTGACTTGCTAAACCAGTCTGCCTGCTTTGTCATCACTGGGTCACATGACATTCATATTCCTAGATCTGCCCCAGAATTCACCCTCTGTGCCCAGCGGAAAAGCTATGAGAGCAAGGGCTTTACAATCTGATCTGTAATCAAGCCTGTTTTCATCACTTAAAAACTAGAGGCCCTCAAGGAGAAAAACAGAGGCAAAAAGAGCTACTCTCTACTGAACAAGTTATTTTTATCTTGGTCAAGGGACACAGAGATGTTTTTCTATGTGTATACAAAATATCTAATAGTACATCAATTATACATTTATAATCATTATTGTATAAGAAAGAAGGATTTTCCTTACTTAATCCCCTCCCTGCAGTTCAATGTTATTCTCCCACTTTTCAGGTACAGATGCAATGATTCAGAGATGAAAACTGATTTAATAAAAGCCATGTAAGCAGCAAGGGACAGTTATTATTTAAGTTATATTTGAATCCAGATCCAAAGTACACTTGATCATGAGGCTAGCCTAAGAATTATTTCAAATCTCTAAGTGTTCCATCTTGAAAGCAGAGAACTTATAGCCCCTTCCCAGGCTCTATGTGATAATTAAAGAATATGAAGTATGTGAAGTGCTTAGCATAGCACCTGAAATAGCTCAGTAATTGTAGACCGTTGCAGTAGTCCTTGTTTCTTGCAAGACCTGAGAAAATGTTTGTGCTTATGTCACCAACTTTTGCACATGCACCATGACCACAACATATGACACAATACTTCAAGGAGAAAAGAATTGCTTTGTCTTATTTTTCAGTGCATCGTGACAAAGAAGGCACGGCAGAGCACTTCCATTCATGTTAAAAAGGTGTAGCAGAGGCTGTTTACATTGTGGTAGACCAGAAAACAGAACGAACAACAGGAACCAGGGATGTGTTTAACCTCCAAAGACGCACCCCTAGTGACCTACTTCTTTTAGCTAGGCCCTATACCCTGGGTCCTATACATAGACTTCAAAATAGTAGCACTACCTGAGGAACAAGCACTGAAAACAGGAGACTGCTTATGAGCATAAACAGACAGTTAGAAAAAGGCAATTTGACCCTGAGCCAATTTAGTTAAACAACAGTAATAAGTTTCTCCCTCGGGCCCATGGCTTTTCCATGCATGAATTATTGACCAGGTGTAGATGGTGAAGTGGGCATCAAATATAAATAGATGGTGATTGGCTGCTTCTGTAACAATTGTGCCACTATTTCACAAGTGGATATATGTTGCCTTGCAAGTTAGTATTGTAGTTGATACAGTCCACAGCTAAGTAAGACAAATTAAAGTTGTAACATTGCTTAATCTAATGTCTCAACTATCTTAGGTGCTTGTGTGCCACGTGTTTTGAGGAGAAAACTATAACACCGTGCATCTGTTCATTGATCTATCCATCCATTCATTTGTTTAACATATATTTATTTTAAATTGAAGAAAGATAAAAAGAATGTACCCTACTCTGAAGAATGTTCAGATGTGGTTGGGGTGACCAAACCTATACCACCTAAACCAAATAATAACTAGGGAAATAACTACTCCAACACCAGTGAACAGGCTTTGAACAGGGTATCGCCAAGCTCTAGAGGTATGGATCTGAGTTATAACTGGCATCTAAAACAAGCAGGATTTGGATTTGAGGAGAAAGTGATTGAGATACCTAGTACTTCAGCTGAGAAAGCATTTCTTGTACCAGCAGGCAGGTCATCCCTCATGGGATGGGAATGGAACTTTCATTGTCTAACTTCTACTCTGACAGACATAAATCAGACAGAAATTAAGAGCAGAGGTTCTTTTGGAGCTCTGAGATGAGGTAGGAACAATGTGCCTTCTTTTAAAAGATGTGCCCTATTGAAAGTTCTTGTAAACCATTACTCTCTGCCATAATACACATAAAACACAGCCATAGCCACCACTACACTACAGGACCGCAAGCGAGTTCTGTCTCACCTTCACCATAATCAATGCTATTATCACTGCCTCCACCCCCACCACCAGTACCACCGCTACTATTCTGATCACATCACCGTCATTACTTTCACCGTTTCCAATGCCATCATTATTGCCTATAGCACTATTGACATCTCAGATACCACCATTTCCACAAGGCAAAACTAACTTTCAGCCTATATGATTACGAAGATTCATGGTCATCATTTTAAGGCAAATACCAATCCAAACTGAGTAAAAGACATTCCCTTTTCTCTATTCTGACTATGACCTCTAAAAGATGTGAATCTTCCCCACCTTGTAATTTTTTAAAAATGTATGTTACAGTAATAAAATACTCAAGAAAGTTGTTTGCCTAACTCTAATTCAGGGTTCCCATCTCCTCGAATGCACGTGGAAGAGAAACCTAACTATTCCAACTCCAGAAGATGGGATAAGGTGCAAGTGGTGGCCACTGACAGGGAGCCTGAGGACGCCTGTTTCACAGGGTTTCTTGTCTTGTCTACTCAAGCAACAGGCAGCGGTGACTTTAAGCCCTCACAAGGGATACCGCTGCATGAGTAATGCCCAGAAAGATCCTATAAATGGTTCCTTTCATCTTCTATTGAAATGAAAGAACAAGAGAGAGAACGAGAGAGTAGAAATGAATTGTATTCCTGCTGCAGAGAGTTCATTTGATAAATAATGCATATAGAGTTTGCAGTAATAACTGCTCTTTCTCAATTCAGCATGTGCGAGTAGGTTTTGACATATACTCTCTGTATTTCTAACAGACGGTTACTGACTGGTGCCTGGACTGGCATTATGAAAGGCAAGGCGGACTGTTAACATTTGCTGTAGTGTTAGAAAGGTTAACCTGGCTTTTCCCTTGAGCGGGAGGCAGGGTATTTTTGCCTTGCAGAGGAAGCATGGAGTGGAGGAGAGGGTGGAGAGAGAACTTGCTTTGCTCTGGGTTCCTAGGAATGGGTGTCAGGATAGCATGTGTACCCCAGGTGGAGAGACCAGGGCGCCCCACAAGTGCAACACAGCTGTGTTTTGAAGGCTTTGATCTTTCCTTCTGTTCCTTGGTATCAAAGACAGTCCAAGTGACCCCCGTGGACTCTGAGAAGAGTACAGAGATATGAATCTGAGCTTTCCTGGAAGAAGGATCACTCCAAAAGCCATGGGAAGTTCCTGGCCTGCCTATGGTTATTGGAGAACTTGCCCAGTCTCTGTGATTGTCTGTCCAGTGAGGCCCTGGCTTTCAAGGGAACAGTACTGGGCTCGCGTGCAACCGGTGGTATTAATTCTCATCTGTTACTTTGCACTTTGGCCTTGAGGGCAGTGAGGAGAACACTTTATGTTTCATGTTACCTCATATGGTCATCACAATAAAGAGGCAGGAATTCCTATCCCGTTTGATAGATATGGAAACTGAGCTTCAGCAGGCTTGGCGACTTGTCCATGTGGCAGAACAGTAACAGGAAGGGTTCATTCAAACTGAATTTCAGTTAGTTTTTCAGACTCTAGGTTAGTACTTTCATTTCTCTAAGTTGCTACTCTAGAGACATTTCCACATAAGCCCTGTGGTTGCTTGTATACAGGAAGAGTAAGGGCAGTATACACCCAGGGTTCAGCTAAATACAAACTCCATTTGGTACACACATGGACATGCACACACACACACACATGCACACGCATATATCTTCACACCAATGTGTACAAATTGAACCCAGATGCAGATGTGTGTTGCACACATGCGCACTTGTACATGCATGCATGTACATACATATGGATGCGCATTGCCATGGCTGAAGTCAGAGGCATCCCAGCAGGGGAGGGTTTCTGCTATTTAGTATGTTTTCATTTGCTTCCGTGGGAAAAAAAAATAATTCAAAGCCTTGAGAACCACTTTCTCCCTGGTCCCCATGTGGACGGGAGGAGCAAACCAGGAGCCCTGGCAAATGATTTCCACATTGCTGGCATCTGCAATTTTGGAGACTTGTGATGCAGGGCTTCCTTTAGCTGCTGACCCCTCATCGGGGTTCATAGCAGTCAGTGGTTACAATTTGCAGGGACTAAGATTTATAGCGCTCAGTGTCCAGGAAGATGTAATTTACCTCACAGGAGGACAGCTTTTGCTCCCAGGAAATGTTTTACCTCCCCTGACTCACCTTTAAATTTAAGGAATCGCTCTGAGAGGTGAGAAGCTGTCTGAAATTTTAAATATTAGATTCACTTCCCCAAAGATTAGGTAACATTAATGTCAGAGCCGAATCATGTTTCTATCACAGTCCCCACTCAAATAGCCTGCAAGAACTTTCCAGGAAGCCACGGAGAATGAAGCTTCCATATCCATCTTCTGTTTTCCTTCCTGTCTTCTCATCATTTATTTTGATTTCTCTCTGAAACATCTCTTGGGAAATCTTACTTTTTTATGTTTTAGGATGTTTACTGCTCCTCATAATTTTCTTTTCTGTCAAGTTCTTTGTTTTCCTGTTCAGTTATATCCTTTCCTCCTACCCGCATGAATTGTTAATGGTCTCTTTCTGATAGTCTCATATTTCTGCCAATTATTTTGTCCTTTTGGTGCATTGGTTTTTTTTTTTCATCCTCTCCTTTGCATTTCCAGTTCCATCATTTCTAGGAGGTTGTTGCAGGCAGAATGACCACTTGGGACTGAAGTGCACATTAGTCTGACCCAGGCTGTCATGTATCACAGGCTTCATGACCTTGACAAGATATATGTTCAAGAAACCCTTACTGCAATATCAGAAATTTGAGGTTACTATAGCTACAGTGTAGAGATGCACTGAGAATCAAATGAGATCCTGCTCGGAGTACCTGTCCTCAGACTTGACACATGACAGGTAGTCAAAGAATGTGCAGATGTCCTTGTCAGTGTCTCCAAAATTCACGCTCATTCGTCATCCTGGGCCATGGAATAGGCTATGTGGGCTAACCAGGTTTCATGGGACAGTCAGTTCCAAACTTGCTATAGGAAGACGATCGCTAACAAGACAGCCTTGATTTGGTGCTGACTAAAGAAAACATAGCGGCCACTTAAGCGATGAAGGAAGCGGGGAGGCAAGCAAGGGGTCACTCTGCTCGTGCTCTGTGTGCACACTGCAAACATCTTGATAATGGGGAAGGGGAATAAAATCAAAATATGCTCCTTGGTTCATACAAGCTGTCATAGCCTGGGAGATAAAGATGTACTCATCCATGAAAGCTGGGTGTTAGACACACACCATCATTATGCACAATTTAATAATATACACAGGACTCTCCCAGTTCTTCTTTGGCAGCAGCCGATGCTCTGAGAGCTGATCTTGCTAATTTTGTGTATTTGAATTCTGCAGTAAAACAAGCAGTCTCAATATTTGGGTTCACTGGGAACCGGTTCTGGAATTGTAATGATGATTAAATGTAGGAATGCCTCGGTTGCCTTAAAACTTAATTAACTCACACTGACAGGGTGAGTTTGAGGATATGCAAATCATGTCGCCCCTACCAGGGACAGGAACATACCGTGATTTCCACCTCCACCCCAAATAACAATGGCAACAGGATAAGAACAGCTGGTCAGACAGCATAGGCAGTGGTTAAAGGGGTGGTAGGGGAGGGACAGAGGTTGTATTCGCCCTGGTAGCTTTTTTACTTAATTAATAATTTGCTTTGCCAACAAATCCATCTATCTTTTCTGGCATAGCAATAAATTATGGATTGGAAATTACCTCTACAGGATGTAGGACGGGGTTGTTGTGTGTTTATTTGAGGAAGAAACAGGCCAATGATAACTTTCTAGAAGCTGGGAGCCAGGGCAGAAGGGCTTTCTTCTTTGAATGGCACCATGGGTGGGGTGCTCTGCCTTAAAAGATTCTGTGTCTGCTTCCACCTACAGGCCTCGCATCTGAGGGAAGGGCTCCTGCGCCACCTCCTTGGTGTGTTTACGGCACTTTTTGTTTTAATTTAAAAACTGGAGCATCCTCTTTGCTACACTGTCAGCTTTTCTTCTCTCAAAACACATGCTTGACCAAAGTGAAAGCACAGACAACTTCAGTCTGTCCAACCATTCAATGCACCATCAAAGAGCAGAGCTATTCCTGTTCTCTTGCGTGGATGCCCTCATTACATCGACTTTTGTTCTCATGCTAGATTCCCTCTTGATCTCAAAATAGTTGCCAGAGTTCAAGTTATCACTTTACCTAGCAATATCAAAGTTTATAAGTGGGGTAAGAGTGAGGGTTTTTTTTAAATTATTATTTTAATATCAATTTAAAAATAAAAAAGTTCCCTAAAGCTGCCCTAAAGCTTACTGAACAAACAGGGCCACGTGCCCATTTCCATGGTAGTTACCTACAAAGGAGCATGGTAGCTTCAGATGTCTTTATTCCTATCAGGGGCCAGAGTGTGACCCAGCTTCCCAGTAAACTGTCATTAGCCAATTGAGCCAAATCAAGATTCTACGGCAAAGAAGACATGAAGGGTGATTGGTAGATACTCCTAGGCTATGTGGTGTCCAGGGGAGTTGGCACTATAAGCAGAGTACATGGGAGTGGGAAGACAAGGGCCTGTGACCTGCGTTCCCTGTTCCAACCTGTCTTGAGAGCCTTGAATCTGAGCCACCGACATGCTGTCAGAAAGAATATGCAGGAATAACATGGACGTGTTACTCCAAACTAGTTGTTAGTCTCTTGATTCAAACACTGCTAATCATTTCTTCCCCAAATCTAAGTCACAAACCTCTTCTGCCCAGCACTTAACAGAAAGCCCTTGAACTGAGAGATTCACCAAGGAATGGAATTATCTGGTAACAGGACAAACCCCCAACTGATCAGAACTTAGTGCTTGAGAGTGAGGGCCACATCTATTTTCCCACCAGGTTAAATGGAGGGTTAACTTTTGTCCTAGAAGCCACAGGGCTTCGGAAATCCAATATCCAGAATTAAAGTATTGAACACATTGTGAACAATCTCAAAGAAGGACAAGGGGCCCACTAACAAAGACTATGGCTACAACAGGGCATGGAGGCATTGGCGGGTCTAAGGGAGCTGAGAGACTACAGGAGAGGAGGCAGAGAAGCAGCGGGAGCCATACTTAGTCCTTTGCTTCACTGTGCTCAGAAGCTGGTAAGAGAAGCATCGATATTCTCCGGGTCTGTGTGTCAGGTGTCATCTGCTACCATGGGGGACAGAGGAGGAGTCACTGGTGCTAGGGTGGAGGTCTTGTAACTCAGGAACACACAGCTGCTAACTTCTCAAAACCTGGCTGGAGCCAGACATGACGATGGCCACCTGTAATCTCAGCACTGAGGAGACTGAGGCAGAAGGATCATGAGTTCCTGACAGCCTGGCTATGTAGTGAAACTCTGTCTCAAACATCCTAAAGCGAAATAAACTGTATTGTGTTTGATTAAAAAAAAGTTTTAGCTTTATTAATTAATCATTATAAGAACTTGGGCACACATATGTCCATCTTTTAGCCTCAGGTTTCTGACCTATCAAATAGGGAGAATGAGACTGATGCTCCTAAGTTAGTTAAGAGGATAAAGAAATAACCCTTATAATTTGGGGATGCAGCAGTAATCTATTATTCATGCTTGATATGTGTCAGCTAGAATGCTGTAACAATTAGTGGCACAAAATGAGACCCAGTGTCACATTCCTTATTAAGTAAATTTTAAAACATGAATTAATCAGAAAGCTGGTAAGGGTCCATATTTACTTTTGAATGGCTCTTTTATAGGTATTTGCTTTTCCCTCGGTGTTGGGGAGGCCCACATTCAGCTCTGTCAGGGTTCCTAGGTTCAAGCCTCTAGTGGCTAGCATGCAGCACACGACTCAGGAACATAAAAGAAACGAGGCAGAAAAGTATAGAATGAAGAAGTTATGGAGGAACATCACTTTGCTCTCATCTTCACTTGCCATTGGCTCAGTCTAAGTTCTGGAGCCAGAATGGCTCCCCAACCTTCACGTCAATGTAACAATCTGCCAACGTTGTCTTCCTCAAGGCTCATTCCTCTGACAAATGCCTGCGTCATCACGGTCAGACCCAAGGTAATGTGGAAAAGTGTGAAATAGCTAGTTCTCTCCTCATCCTCAGGTTTGTTGTTTGGGTTTTGTTGTTTTCTCGAGACAGGGTTTTCTGTGTAGACCAGGCTGGCCTCAAACTCACAATGATCCACCTGCCTCTGCCTCCCTGAGTGCTGGGATTAAAGGTGTGCACCATCATGCCCGGCTACTTAGGGTTGTTTTTGTACTCCAACTCTACTTTGCCGGTTGGAACTTTGGCTCAACCAACCTTGACCTTTTTGTTTCTAGTCTCTCGAACTTACTGTGGAGAAGCAGCCTTCCTGCTTTTGTGTGAGGTTTTTCTTTGCTAAAGCTCCTACTTACCGCATGTGGGTCTCACTAACTGTTATGAACCTCGACTTTGAACCTCAGGCAATCATGTGAACTAAATATTATGAAACTCATTTTATAGGCAGAGAAACTGAGGCTCAGTCTCATGTATCTGGGAACCAAATGAGGTTTTTCTGGCTTTGGTTTTCATATTCTGGTCATTCTTTTGCACCAGAAGAGACGGAAACTTGCCTCCAAGAGTCCCAGGAAGACCTTAGGAAGATTCTCCACCCCTAAGTAGGTCAAAAGGCCTGCTTTCTCAGTTGGCTCCTTAATACTGTCTCGGCTGGGCAACTGTTCCCTCTTCTCATCTCCCGGGGCAATCTACAGGTTGTTCCCTGGGCCTTCCTGGGCTTGCCCTCGTATTCCTCCCAAAGGCTAACATCCTCGCTCTGAATCTTCGTCCTAACCTAGGCCTTTCCATCCATCTTGGGTGGGCAATGTCTCCACCATCTCTCTAATGTGAGAACTCATATCACTTATCTTAGATAAGTTACTCATGTTTCTTCCCCGACTTCCCAAGGTCTGCTACTCATCGGAAGGACCACTTGGTGTTGTGTTCATCTTTCTGATTCTATTACGTCCTGTGACTGCATCTATACCTTACCCTTCCCACCTGACATGTTCCACACCAGCCAAGAAACTAACTTGTTCAGGAGTCTGGAATTCGGGTTCCCATCTCCTTTAGGGCTCCCAGTGGTACTGCCACACTCCACAGTTGAGCCATGACATGGGCCCAAGCCTCCCTGGCCCTTGCTCTCTGAAGCATAATTACATTGTAGCAGAGGTGGAAGAAATTCAGCCTTTACCTCTGAATCTCAGAAGAAGGAGGCTGGGATTCCAGGGTCTGGCAAATGATTAATAGGTCTGGCATATTAGATTCGACCCATCAGGGCAACATTAAATGTGATTTATGAGTTGGTTTTAATTGAGATTTTACTGAATTATTATTCCCTGCACAGGGCAAACCTAGACCCATGCTCGTAAGTGCCCTAAGAGTTCTGTAATGGGAGTTAGGCAAATGTGTCTCTTCAAATGGAGTCAGACATCCACGTTTCCTCCATACAGGATCAGATGAAGCCTCTTGCTTTCCCTGTCCTGTCCCTCCATAACATCATCACCAAGCGTCAGCTTTGAAAGGGCAAGAAATCAAATCCTCTGTTTCTACTAATGCCTTGAATTCAAGTTCAACATGTTGACCTGGTTTACCAAAACAGCGAACTCAGTGGAGTTCAGATGTAAGTGATTTCTTGGGGGAGTTTCCATTCCAAAGGGGACAGAAAAACTAAGCAACACTCCCACAAGCAACATTCCTAAGCAGCGGGGATTTCAGCCCACTGGAGGAGTATTTGATGTGTTCATAAACAGGTAGACAAAGACAGATAATGAATGAGCTTTTGCAGGTGTAAGGTGAGGCCACCATGAAATTGGAAATGTCAGATGACATGCTGGGTACTGCTGACAGTCACACAGCTATTTTGAAGGGACAGTAGCTGCAAAACAGGTAAAGAAAAGGGAATATGTGGGAATTTTCTCTCCACCACCACAAGGCTGCTCCCTGACCTATAAGTGGGAGAATTAGGCTTAAACAGCACTTATTGAATTTTTGAACTGCAATGGGCAAAGAAAATTACTCGTTAATATATAAAGCCCTGCATTTCCTGTAATGTGAATGCCAGTGAAAAATGGATTCATGCCTGCCTCATAGAGAGAAGCTTGCCTTTAAAGTACTAACATAAATGTGTCCTTAGGGAGAGCGGGAACGGCAAATTAGATAGAAGTTTGCAATGAGATATGGAAGCAGAGGCAGCTTGGGCTCAGCTCCGTTCTTGCAGACATGCAGAACTCAGGTAGTTTTCAGGGTTCAGAAATGACTAGAGAGGCACAGGTTGTTCTGATATGGGCACATGTGAGAGACACCTTCTCCTCTGAGATCTTCTGGAGGTGTGAAAATGAGAGAAATAGGAGGTACAATGTAAGGGACAGGCATATGCTGAAAGTATAGATGTGGCTTTGAACTTCTGTCTCATCTTCAGGCAATTCACTCTCTGTAAGCTTGAATTTCCTCTGTTGTATATAAATGGAGACAATAATATTTTCCCCAAGGAGTTCTTTTGAGACTTAATACAGATAAAGCACCTGGTACATGTGCATATTAGTTTATTTATTTCCACCATTACACATTTCTTCAAGGAGATATACCCATTTAGTAGACAATAACCAAGTTCCTATTATTTGCAACATGACCTCTGACCCCAAGAGGACAAGGATATCATGGTAGATATAGCAACAGTGGCATTCAGGGGGATACTATGGAAACACCGAGATGGAGCCAATCCAATCTGAGGACATAGGAAGAAGGCTGGCAGGAAGAGGCACAATCAGTCTGAAATTCATGCAGGAGTTGGTCAGACAGGGGTCCTCTAGGAAGGGCCATGCCTACATAAGGGCACAATGTTGAGCATCAGAAGAACATCTGTATTGATGTGAGACAAGAGCTTCTGTGCAACTGGAGCAAGAGGTGGTGTCAGGGAAGAGGGTAGAAGGACAACTTGGTCAGCAGAGATCATGGAGGCTTTATGCAAAGGATAGTTGGGTGCTTTCTGAGTCATGAAAGAGAACCCTTGAAGGACTTTCAGCCACAAATGTGATGATGACCCTGACAGTATGTCAGCCTTGGGGAGACTGTGGCCGAGTGACTAGGTATAGGCTATTGTAGTAGTACAGTCCAGAGAGAGTTGGTGAAAGTCAGAACACTGTTGGTGACAGGACGGAGAGGAGGGTGGGGACTTCACAGACATTCAGAAGGGACAAGGAGAGCAGAATGTAGACCCAAGGGGAGAGTCATGACGATTTTCAGTTCAGAGATTTCCGACCAGCTGCAATAAAGAATTCCAGAACAGGAGCTCTGGAGGAAGAAGCTACTGAGCATAGCTGAGGGCTTATGGAGTCTGATTGACCTATGCAGCTGCTGGTTGGAAATGCCCAGTGAGTGTGGGACCATACAGTGCTGGATAAATGCAACTAGATCTCTGTGAGGTGACCTCAGGGCTTCAAATCAAAGAAGACATAGTCTGTGTCCTTAAGGAGACCACTGTCTTGCCAGGATGCAGACATCTTAATGAAAATGGGAGGCCTCGTGTTATCCTGAGAACCCAACTCAAAGGGAAGCTACTGACAGATGGTGGGGTTGGCAGAGGCTCAGAGCATAGGATTGTTTGGAATAGGACCCTCCCAGAGTGAGTAGAAATTCACCAAGCTGGGAACCAATGGATGGAAAGATTCATAAAGTTTTGCAGGAATCCTACTGTGGACATGAAGTTGTGGCCATAGTAGGAACACAGGTGGGTGCACAAAATGGCAGTAGGAACACGGTCTAGAATTAAAGGGCAGATGGAAGGCAAGTGAAGGAGCTGAGGCTTGAAGCTAGAGAGAACACGATCTGTCTAATAGTCTTAAAAATGAAAGGCTTAGGTTCATGAATTGAGACATATTTGTTTGGGATCAGTGTAGACTTGAAGTTAAGACACACCAGGGCTAAAGCATAGAGACTGGCCTAGTGACTACTTAGTGATCCAAGCAAGGGATGATGCATGGCAGAGTCATCTGCTGCAGGATAGAAAGACCGTGTGCAACCACTAAAGAAAGACCGTTGATGGAGGAAAGTATAGATGGAGGTGCAATGGCTGGGAGATTTCCAACCAAGATGGTAGTGTGAGCCATTTGAAAGAAAACTATGAGGAGCAATGCATTTGGAGAAGTAGGACTGCAATAGGTGAGTTTTAAGCCACATCGGTTGCATCCTTGGAGACATCTAATTATAAGCATCCGGCCTGTGGATCTGCAACTTGGAAAGAAGCTCAGACCTAAGAGACCACAGCATAAATTCCTGGGAACAGACTAGACCGTTAAAAAATGTATATGGAGTAAGAAGAAAAGAAGGCAGAAGATGAAGCAGGGATGAAGCCATCAACACAAAAAGGGCAAGTAGAGGAAGACAACAGAGCAAGAATGACGGAGAGGTCAAAAGAGAACACACACAAAGGGACTTTATAGAAGTCAGTATAAGAACGTGTCTTCTCTGGATGCCCTTGGTATGCTCAGGCCTCCTTCCAACACAAGACGGGTCTCTGTGCTTTGCGGTGAGTCCATGACCTTTCTCTCCATTAGCTGCTGCGTCCTGACGGCTGGTGGCCATTGCTTCTGTTCCTTGAAAGGGTTGTACAGGGCTGGGAACAAGATGAGAGCTTTGTGATTCTGGTTGGTCACTGAATAAGAGCTTCTGCCACCAGATGCAGCCAGGTAAAATGAGGAGGGGTGGCTGGATGTGGCTTTGCAGTCTCAACACGCTGGTGGGAGATTTATGCTGTCAGGAAAAGGAGGCTGCTGCTCCAGTTGGACATTTCTGGATCACACAGCGAAGAGAGAAAGGCAATAGATACACCACAATAAGTAAAACAGAAGAACTGTCTTTCACGTCCCAGAACTGGCTAATGGAGCATTCTGAGTAATGAACACATTTATGTGTTCCTGCTTCTCTTCATATTGTGCAAATCTTTGTTTGGGTTCTTGACAGCCCTGGTGGATGTCTCAGTCTGTGTTCGTTGCAATATTCCTAGTTTGCATTATGTGTTGATTTGTAATGATAGGAGGTACTCATAGTCTGGGAGAAGTGGCAGCTTCAAAGGAGCAGGTAGGAGTGCTCTGAGTTCCATCCTGAGTCTGATTTCTAACACTCACTAGCACAGTTTAGCTGGTGGCGAACCAGCACTGGGGGAGGCTGCTGTGGCAATCTCTAGCCTTGTCTCCACATTGAGGATGTGTGGGCATGTTAAAACAGGATGAAAAGACAGAGAAGATAGTAGTGATGGGAAAGGTAACTGCTTTAAAATAAGCAGTGGTCCTGGAAGACACTGTTTGGGCAGGATTAGCTCTTAGCACTTAAACCCTACTCACTCCTCTGGAGTTGTTATATTGCAGCCAGCAGGAATCCTAGCGAGGCTTGTCTGATTGACTGTTGGAAGACAAGCCACAACTCCATCTCGGGTTGTATAAACCCCAGGAACACAATTTCTTCATCCAGCCTCTTTCCCCAGCTGCCAAGTTCCATTTTCCTCTTACTTTCATTACATTTCAGATTTCTGTTCTTGGCCACATGGTAACTGCTCCCTCCCCCCACCGCCCTCCCAACACACACACACACACACACACACACACACACACACACACACAGAGAGAGAGAGAGAGAGAGAGAGAGAGAGAGAGAGAGAGAGAGAGAGAGAGAGAGAGAGCGCTCACCAACAGACCTCCCAATTTGGCTTCAGCCCTCATCCTGAATCAGTGCTAGCTCCCTTCATGGGAAAATGCTGTCTAGAGATGAGCTGTTGTTGCTAAGATATGGAAGAACACATATCTCTCCTGGGGAATGGACTTTCCAGGTTGGACAAAGCAAGAGTACACAGGTGGTGACTTTTAAGTGGTGGAGGAAGGAAAGAGGAGTCTGTAGAGTATTGAACAAAGGTGTAAAAAGCCTTGGAAAGTGTATTTGATTGGCTTCTACCCCTTGCCTGATTCTACCACCAACCCTACTGGGTAGCCATAGTGATGCTGGAGGGATGTGGCTGAGGGGTTTTGCCTTTGATTCTTCTTCCCTTTTATGTGTGAGCAGCTAACAGAGTGAGAAACTGTGCTCTTTAATGTACAGTCTACCTGGAAAGATCAATGGCAGCTTAACATGCATTTCTGTCTAATATTCACTTTGGCAGGTCTTTGTAATAAAAATGCTGGTTTTAATGAAGTGTATTAAAACAAGGAGATTCATAGCCAGCCTGTATGCTTTTATCACTAAGGCCTCCCCTTGAGCTGTCACGGCACAAGCCAGTCTGTGGAAGTGAAAAAGAAGTATGCCATTTTAGGAATCACAAATAAAAACATCTTGCCTACTTTTGAAAGGATCTATGTTACTAGCAGACATATTTCAATGTTTCTACAAGATGGTGGCCTTTCAGAGATGTGTGATGGGAGACAACTGAGTCAAGTGGGTGTGAACAATGGGGAAAATATATCAGTTAAGGGTTGATCTTTTTCCCCCAAATTTATGTGAACAAGGACCCTGGCATGTAACCATTTTTGGATGAAAAGGCTACAAAGTGGTGAGTAACCTAAAATAAGGCCTCTAGTGTGGGTGCTAATACGTTGTGACTGATGTCCTTATGAGAGAAGACAGTAGAAGACTCAAAAGTCCCAGGATGTGTTTGCACAGAGAAAGACATTCATGTGAGGAAGCAACAAGATGGAGGCCATCTGCAAATTACAGAAAGATGCTGCCATAGAAATGAGCCCTGGGGTCATCTTTATCTTGGATTTAATCTCTAAAGCTGTAAGAAAATGAATTTCTTTTGTTTAAACTATCAAGTCTGTAGTCATTTGTTATAGCAACAAATTACCAAAAGATGCAAAGTTTGAGAATTGGAAAGAAGGATTCTGAATTCATTCTTTGGGAGTTAAAATTGTGTGGAAGGATAGTCTGTAGCTAGGTTTGTCCTAAGGTAAGGTTTATGAGGATATCTGGGAACTCCTAGAAGGTAGAAAATAAGGTTGGTATCTTTAAACGCCAAAAATGATGCCACTGACAAGAAAGAATATATCTTAAATCAGGCTGTATGGAGAACTGAGCTTACAACCACAGGCCAGGTGTCTCATAAGAAGAGGGGCTCAGATGCTATGTGCTGAATGTGTGAGTTAGCCTAGAGGCTGCATGGCATAGTGACTGGAGACCCAGACACCAGGACCCTGGCTCTACCTTGGAACAACCACCACCATCTCTGGCCTTAGGTTTTTCACTGTTCAGTGGGAGGAGACGCAGTACCTGCCCCATGGACCAGGGCAAGGATTAAATTAGTGATGCTTTCTAAGTAAGCAGAGCAAGAAAATCTTACTAGTCACTCTGAAATATAGAATTGAGAGGCCCTGGTTTAGTTCTATTGCTGTGAAGAGACCACATGACCGTGTCAACAGTTATAAAGGGCAACATTTAACTGGGGCTGGCTTACAGTCTCCGAGGTTTAGCTGATTACCATCATGGCAGGAAGCATGGCGGCATGCAGGCAGACATGGTGCTGGAGAAGGAGCCGCGGGTTCTACATCTTGATCTGCAGGCAGCAGGAAGTGAACTGACTCACTTCCTCCAACAAGACCATAACTACCCCAACAAAGCAGTACCTCCTAATAGTGCCACTCCCTCTGGGCCTCTGGGGGATCACTTTATTCAAACTACCACAGTTCCCCAAAATGCTCCCATTCCTATCTGGGATCGGAAAAGGAAACGTGTTTCTACCCAACTTAGTCTTCACTGACCAGTAAACTTCAGGAGAATCTAAGACGTAATGAGGGCTTTGAATTCATCTAAAGGTTAAACCAGCAATTACTCCAGGGTAGCTAGCTAGGTGTCCCTAAACCTCTATCGTCCCATAGTAAAATGACATTTTAAGGAACAAGCTATCTCTTTTTAAAAGGGGAGGGGGCACTAAAGTCAATGGTGTAAAGATGTCTGTTATGGGAAAAGAGTCAGACGGGAGGACCACATGCAGCCCAAAGTAAGACTCCTGCATATGTCACACTAACTCAGCCCAATGGCCAGGAATTTGTCAACACACCTATGTCTGCTGACCCGCTATTTTATGTTCACTTGAGTCCTTCCCTGGGGGCAATGGGGACAGCAATCAGTAATCCTGACAACTATATAACTGTCTCCCAGAGCCTGGAGCAGCATGGGATGTGTATGGCCACTGTATAGGGGGATCTCAGGAGAACAGTCAGTTCACAATCTACACAATGATCGCCTAAAGCTCAGAAGAGCCAAGTAGATGATGTGTGTCCAATGTGTTTCTAGTTCTCAGCATCCCCTGCCCCCCGCCAGGCTTCTTTTTTGCTGCTGGGAGGAATGGTGATAGGCTGTAGGTTGCTCTGATGACCCTCGGCCCACCTCTTCTTCCGCTGAGAACTTGACCCACAGTTTCCCCTGACTTATTCCTGCTCAGGGACCTCCACCACCTGCCTCAGAGGGCTGCCCTCTCCTCCTTCGGTCTCTAACATCCTCAGCCGTCTCTACTCCACAGTCCTTCCTAGACTTGTGGGGAAGTGGACTAATTTACCTGCCGACTGACTTTGCAGAAGCATTAGCAGGCAATGACAGCTTTGTGTACGGCTTGGCTTCTGTAAGGTAATAAATGCATTACCTGACATGTTCTGTGTACCCTAAACGGTGGCCCTTTCTGTAAGCTCAGGATGGGGGTGAGGGCAGCAAACTCACAACAGTTGGTCCTCAGAGACCAACAAAAGTACCAGGCAGGCGTCTGCTCTCTGGGCCTAGGAATAAATTGCAGCTTCTATAACAGAATTGTACATAATTCCTTCCCCTAAATGTGTTTTAAGTGGAGTATAATGGGAAGGTAGAACTTCATGGCGAAGAAGAGCTGAAAGAATGGCTTTTAAACGTTTCTGTATTTTGGCAATACACTATCAAAATATAAGTGGGAAAAAAAAAACCCTGCGAGGATAAATGAGATAATAATAACCATGGATTATTCTTAGTTGCTGGGAGAAAAAGCACCATATAGATCTGAGGTGTTATTATTATGCATATAATATATATAGACACTGTATATTTATTCACAGTGAAGCTCACATATGTCATTCCTACTAATAACATCTTCTTCCCAGCTTCCGTGTAAGAGGAGATATGCCATTTTCATATGTTCCGCAGATACTCGGAGGAACCTGCTTAGAATATTTTTGCTGATGAAATTTCCTGGGTTGTAACATTTATCTTTTTGAAGAGCTTGCTTTCCGTAACCTCACATGGAGTGTTGTGCTTTTTACCTCTCATTATGATGCCATCTACATGCAGATTTTTGTGTCAACTTCTTATCTCAAGCATTAGCCAGCTTCTTGTCATTTGTATTGTTTATAAAGAGCTGGGCATACATAGTATTTTGCTGGTGCACGGGGGACCCAGCTCCCTGCTCTGTGGCGCACGCCATCTAATGAAAACAGACAAGCCCAGCACACTGGAAATCATACAAATATAAAACCCAGAAAGAGGTTTTGCGTTTGGGAATCAAGCAAGGCCAGCTAGGGCTTAGAGATATAAAAGCACAGGAAAATATTTGGAAGAAAATTAGACTGGGGAAGAGAATATATACACACCACACTCTGGTCCTTTCTTCTGCAATGACAGAGATGGGGGTACTTTTTTTTTTTAACATGTTCCTCACCCCCTCCATTTCAGAGTGTTTCACTCTTCCTGCAAAGCTTTCCAGCGTCTTGATTGATCATCCACAGAAATGGGGATAGGCCGTTAACGTGTGGATTTCTGCAAAGCAAGTGTTTAATCTCCAGCTGGCCTCCTCTGCCACCCAGCATGCTTCCGGGTGGCTGGCTGTCTCTGCTGGCACTTGTGGGGTGTTCAAGGAATGCAAATGTGCTTCAGTATTACTGATAGCAAAGCGGCATAATAGGAGGATTAGAGGTGCCGCCGGAGAGAGGGGCATGTATTTCATCCTCAAACTAAAAATAACCCTTTTGGAGTTGTATGTGATGGCTTCCCTGAATTTTGCACTTCCCTGGCATTTCTCTGTAGGGTGGGTAATTGGATGCTCCTGGTTTAATTTATATACACAGGCCTACACAGTTTTTAGGTGAGAAAACTTGCACTCCAACTTCCAATACGTGTGCACACATTGTCCAGATGGAGCCATCTTAGGATGAGAGGGAGAGAGAGAGAGAGAGAGGGAAAAAAAAAAAAAAGGAGTGGGGGCGGGGGAGTGGAGCAGAGCAACGCAGGTGGATAAATTTAGAAGAAAAGCAGAGTGCAACTGAGAGAGAAAACAGCATCCTCTCCAAACACTGACTTGTGATCTGGCCTTGGGCAAATCACTGACGTCCTCTGTGCTTCAGTTTTTCTGCCTAATTATGTACTTCATAAACACCCAGTTGTTTCTTAGACTATAGCCGAAGGGTAGAGCGGTTCCTTCCTGGTGACACCTGCTGAGTGGGTTCCTCCCACCCACAAAGTAGTATTCCCAGGGAGAGCCTAGCTGCTGTAGTCTATACCTAGATGGTCAGGCTGCTCCCACAGGGGGTGCTCTAAGTAGTTAGACCGGGCCTCGGACCTCGGCTTCTGCTCCTCCCTAGGGATTTTAATCCTAGTCACCCAGCACCCAGACCTGTTTTCTTAGACTCTGTGCTCACCTACTGCACATGGGTCTTCTGGCAGACAGACTTCTTCAGGCTTTAGCCTGGCTCTGCACACTGTCCTTGATTCCCATGTAAGACAGGAGCACTGCTCCCGACTAGTGTTTGTTGCCTCAAATGAGCAAGAGTCTGGAATGCACTTTTCTCCAGGCCTCGTGATGCCTTTTTATCTGGATATGGGCCAACTGACCCTCAAAGGCTCATGTGCGGCAGTCCTGAGGTGGGGCCTGATGGGATGTAATTTAACCATGGGCACCACCCTTAGAAGAAATTGCAGTCACTCCTAAAGTAAGGCTACCCTAAGTGCTTGACCAGCACACACTGCTGTGACACATTCAAGAGGGCCCTCGGTGAATACTGGCATCATGCTCTTTAGACTTCCCAGAACCATAAGCCAAATAAACATCTTTGTAAAGTTAAAGGCTTCAGTATTTTAGTATAGCTACACAAAATGGATTAAGACATCTGCTATGCCTTGTGACTAGAGGGTTTGTTTGAAACATTCCCAGCAGCTGTGAATAGATGCACCTTTCCAGTCACTTCTAAGCCAAACTGTAAGGCACGCTCATTTTGGAAGCTGCAGTAACTATTGACGCATGTCCCACAATCCCCATGGATTTGGTTCTGGTAAGATTCTAGATAGATATTGTGTTGCTCTTATCTTTATCATCATCATCATCATCATCATCATCATCATCATCATCAGAAGGCCTGGTGATGATAGCAGCCAGTAGAATGTGTGGAGGAAGGACAGGCAGGCGTGGGTATGGGCACTCATCTGCTCATGCGTGCTAAAGTCCCATAAGGCCCTTCCCTCAGCTTCTCCACAGTGGCCTCAGACTGACAGTGACCTGGAGGACTCCCACTCATATCTGGACCAGTCCTCAGATCATTCTTCTGCTTCAGTGGAAACTGAAGTGCCCTCAGGGCTGTGTCCATGAAGAAAGTTGAGACGTCAGTACCAGCAACCGCCCCCAGAGTGAGTAGATGGAAGGGCTGGATGCGTATGGTCCTGCGTGTGGGAGCCGAGCTACCACCACAGCCCCCACGGCCTCCGTAAAGTGTGCTCTACCTCTAGGTCACAGCATTAGACTAATGCTCACATGGCACCTAGCCCCATGCTGAGTGTTGCACACAGCATCACAGAACCCGATGCCAGCCAACCCACAGACGGTTTTAGGGAGGACTTGGGAGAGGTCATGAAGCTCATTGAGGGGTTCCCGGCAATCCACTGATTTATGAAGAACTAGACAAAGAGGGCTTGCCAGACCCCAGAGTAAGGAAATGCCGAGGGATGGAAAAGAGAATTAGCCCATGTGGTCGGTAGACATTGTGTATGTATGGCTTGCTACATCACCTAAAGTGTGCGGTTATTGCCTGTTAATTCAAAATTAAAGCCAACTAAAAATTAAAAAAAAAATCATTCTGGTAAATGAATTTGAACTCAGAGCTCATTTGTAAAACACCCTAGTACTGTCTGGTGTCCCTCTTTTCTCCAGATGTCTAGTATTCCAATTTATAATTTTTCACCTCTTTGAGCCTCATCGTCCTATCATATATTCTGACAAGAAAAGCCTTAGACCATTTCTATTAGTTTATTAGCTCAAAATTATATTTTCATCCCAAGGATGCTTCCTATTGGTATAATAAAACAATCTCTGCTGTAGTGCTAATGACTGCTAAAGGAATATTCCTTCTTAAGCTGAAAATCCTCTGTTCTGTCATCGAGGACTGACTACCTTACCACCAAGGAGAAAGGGATTTGGCATTTGCAGGCATTGTGTCGGGGCCACTGAAAGGGAAATAAGGAATTTGGGGAGAAAAGAGTAGGGAATTCCTTCTTGCCTCCTTTGAATACCCATCTCTGTCTTATACTGTAAATCCTTGATTAAAAAAAAAAATCGACTGACTAGATGAACCAATGGCCAAAAGTCTGTTTAAGAATGTGGCAGTACTGGGCCTGGACAGTAGGGGTCGCTATTCACATTTTGCCATACCCGAGGTAGGGCCTGGAACTTTGGGAATTCTGCTGCAGTAAAGGATGATTCTAAGATGAACACCAGCATGCTGTCTCCTTCATTAACCCTATTCAGAGGGATTTGCAAGCACAGACAAGCAATTGCTCTCTGTGGCTTAGAGAGAAGGCTGAAGGTTTCCTCAGGCCTCAGATGACCGGTATATAGAGGACACACAAAGCAAATGAGATATAATTCAGTATATGGGTAAGGCAAGAGCCTGCTTATGGGTAGCTCCAAGGGAGAGGTTGGTGTCCGAGTAAGGTAGAGAATGGCTATAGGCTACATGTTCTTTGGCAGATCTTTCTAATGGGAGCACAGCTAAATGACAACATTCTAAGCCACCTCGGAGTTTCAGACCCCTGCTATGGTGGCTCAGGCAGAAATCAATGAGCCCAGATTAATTCATAGCATTTGCTAGGAGCAAGCAAGCTTTTCAATCTCAAAAGTACTGTCCTGGTGTTCCTGTTGGGAACGAGCCCATGTCTTTCTTGTGCGGCATTCCTTTGTATCAGGGCCAACTGACCTGTCTGCCACAGTTTGCATCCCAACCCTTCTCCACTCCAGGGTATCCAGCTGCACAGGAAAGAGCCAAACAAAGCAAAGCAAAACAAACAAACAAATAAAAACCCAAACATGGCGGTTTCAGCATCATACACCAACACTGAGGGCCTTGCTGGTCATCGTATCCATTGTGAGCTCTTTAAGGCCAGCAACCATCTTTTTTCCTGTCTGCCCTTGGCGTCCAGTGCTTGGCAAACGAGCAGATATCCACACATATCAGACTAATGAGTGAATTTCTAAATGAAGTGCAGCGGGCTGTCCTATGGTAATCTAAATGAGCTAAGATGAACAAATTAAAAGTGGCCTGGTAGTCAACTGTCATGTTACTTATTTCTCCCGGATAGAGGAAAGCTGAGGGAGTGGAAACAGCTTTCCTCACACTGCCTCGGTGGCCTTTGCTCTGAGGGCTCGAAGCAATGAAACCTTCATTCCTGCTGAACGTAACAAACCACAGCGAATTTTATTCCTGTTTGTTTTTGCCTCGTGCATGCACAACAGGGGACCTTTAATCACCATCCAACTTGTGCCTTATTAAATTTAGAAAGATAAAACGAATTGCACGAACCATAAGCTTATACACTGCTGTAGGCTAATGAGGAAAATGCTGATTAAAGTTTACTCAGCAAAGAACAGCCGCACTGTACCTCGAGCCTGTGAAAAGAAGAGCACTCTGAGAAGACAGGGCAAGGACAGGAGTGTCTAGGCTTGCGCCTAGCACTTGCTAGCTGAATGTACGAATGAATGAACTAGCTAGGAACCAGGCAATAAATGAAGGCTCAAATGCCTCTGCTCCCTGATTATAAAGGCAAACTCAGTGAACGTTCCCTAAGACATGATAAATTATGGGGCTAGGGCCCAGCTAGCCCAAAGCTGGCCACTCTCTGTTGGCCTGAACCTGTGCAAACACAGCCAAGAGAAGTGCAAGGGACTAACCCAATGGCAACCTTGCATGCCAGACTCTGTTGAGAAAACCTTGCCCTCTGTTTCAGAGATCACAATTTGTTCTCTCCATGTGAGAGGAGAAAGGAAACAGCTGCTTTGAACCTAGTCAAGGTTTGCCTGCTACTCAGTTCACTTGGGGCTCATTTCACATGTGCCCCCAAGCATTTAGTACACACTTTGCAGAGGGAAGAGGCTATGTGTAATTATGGCCCTCAAAGGCGTTGCAATCCACCGAAGAAGAAGGCACATCAGATGTAAAAAAAAAATAGTCCTGGTGATGTTACTGGTGATGTTACTTGTGAGCCTGCAGGGAAGGGATACTTGACTAAGCTTGCTTCTGTGAGAGGCTCCTGGGAAAGAGACTTTAAGGAGTTAACAGAGAGAAGGTGGAGGCTGGGCTGAGTCTTGGATGAGTTCAAAGCATAGGTCAAGGGTACTGTAAGAATGGGGTGGGGCAGGGTTACCAAAGAGAGCCCTGCAATGGGAGGACCACTTGGAAATGAGTAGAGGCCCTTCCACAGGCTCACACATCAGTGTGGCTACCATACAGGAGGTGAGTAGGTAATGGGTAAATATACCAAGCTAGAGGGAGGAGGTGTAGGCTGGCATTTAGAGTCCATCTGGTAGGACTTCATGACTGATGCGAAAGGTAGATGCTATTGGCTTTGACTCTCTGTATCCAGATGAACAAAGGAGAGATACTGAAGTCTGAATGAGGAAAAGCTTAGTTTAAGGGTCAAGGCAGCTCAATATGGTAGTTTGGTCTTTGTCACTCACTATGTGTCTCTGAAGCTATTGGCTCCTGGCCCTGCCTTTGGCTGCCCAGTCCACTCCACCTACTGCTGTTGTTCTCTATACAACACACATGGCTGTCCAGGGTTCTTCTGCAGGTTCCCAAAGCCCTATCCCATCTAAACCTTTTCCCCATCTAATACCCTCCTGTGCTACTCCAGTTGGCCTGTGAGTCCTCAGAGGAGTGGTCCTCAACCTTCACAATGCTGCGGCTCTTTAAAACAGTTCCTCAAGGTGTGCTGACCCCCAACCATAAAAATTACTTTGATTGCTACTTCGTAACTATAATTTTACAACTGTTATGAATTGTAATGTAAATATCTGTGTTTTCCAATGTCTTAGGAGACCCCTATGAAAGGGTCATTCGACCCCCTCTCCTGCAAAGGGGTCATGACTCACAGGTTGAGAACTATTGCCCATTTTGTTCAAATGAACATAGAAGATGCCCAACAAATAAAACATAGTATTCAAATGAATGGATGGGTGGACAAATATGGGAAGTGCCCTCTTCTCCTCAAGGCTTTGCTTACCTGTTAGTCAAATGAAAACAACCTCAATGCTTCCCTTATAATCAGGAAACTTTCTATATCAACTAAAACCTACAAGCATACCATTTATCCTCCATCTTGCCATAGGCACCCTTTCTACCCACTTCTCTTCTGTTTTTACTCTCTCTGTTTCTGACCGTGCAGAGTCCCTCCTGATAGTGTGTTATCCTAACTCTTTTCTCTTTCGTGGATTTTCTAGCTGGTGATTTCCCTCCCCTGCCTCTCCACCCCCTCTCCTGTTTCAGTCCCACCCTCCCCCCACACCCCCACATCCCCACCCCACCCCACCCCACCCCTGCCTGTGTCCTCCTTCCTACCTGCCCTAGCGCTTGCTCTCCCTCTTGCTCTCATACTTCTCTGTTTTCTTTCTGTTTAGTCTTCCTTCCCTTCCTCAATTGTTTCTATCTTAATGGTATTTCCACTAACCTCATTTCCTGCTTGGCCTTTTGCTCCAGGCACTTGGTTCTAACTGACCTCCAGACTCTGTGCTCCATTTATCTGGGACAGAACAAATTGGCGATGATAATGGCGTTGGTGCTGTTTCATCAGATAAAGGCATAGAGATGTAGAGGGTGTCTTTGAAGGTACTGGCAGGTCAGCAGGAAGGAAGGGGGGGGGGACACCACTTAGTTCATCACAGAGAGTTCGCTGCTCTGCGAGGAAGCTTCAGAGGGTTTGTGAGCATATGATGAGCATCTGGAACTGTTCCTTCCAGAAAAATAATATATCAGGAGGCAGAAAAATAATTATGTTTCCCTCAATGATCCCAGAAAAGATGTTTGCTCTCCTAAAGGACCTCAAGGCACTCATAAAACTAGGAAAACTAAGTTAAGTGCTTTTTATTAAACCATTAAGAGATTTTATTCAGCTAAGACAAATGTCTTCAGTGAAGGATACAGAGTTTGATAGTATAGAAAATACCCAGACGAAAACTTGTCTGAATAAATTAGATGGATACATTTGGCATTCAGGGCTCTAAGTGTCTGATTTCCTCCTTCAGTTTCAACCTGCTAACCAAAGCATATTCTCACTGGTTTGGAGCTGAGTGGGTAGCAGATAGGAGAGGTCTGGACACCACTGGAGGTTACCTCAATTATAAATGGCATTGGGGACAAGATGTCAGTAGCCAGGAACTCATTTTCTCTCTTTGAGAGCTCCAGTCTCACAGATCCACCTAAACTTCGGGGGCTGAGGAGCAGGACAAGAAGGACCTAGAGCCTTGAAGAGAAGGCAGGCTTGGGGAGGGCAGTCAGAGTAGGAAAACTCCCAGCCATGACGGGGCCTCCAGATCTCTGCATGGCTGCAAGATCCTACCATACTTGCTGGCTCCATTCCAAGCCCCGTCTCACCACTCTGTTTCCAAGATGGAAAAGGAACAGCTTATGAGAATCACGTGTGCCCAGGGCTTTAGTACAATGATGTTTATGTATAAGGAATAAAATTGTGCCAGGCAGGCACTGTGAGCTTGCAGCAGCTCACACTTACTAATAGTAATAGCTAACATTTATTGGGTATTTACCATGTACCAGGCACCATGCCAAGCATTTTACACACACCACACACACACACACACACACACACACACACACACATAGACATACACACAGACACACACACACGCACACTTTATTTTGCCCTCACCAAAGTTGTACGAGGGACATATACATCGTGGCTATCCTTTTGATGGAAGCCAGATTTAGTGGGATAATTTACACTACTCAAGGCCACTCTGAAGCACTCTAGTGGCCTTCTAGGATCTCCCCTTGAGCGTGCTGTCTGCCTTCTTTTGGGGGAACTTCCCTTTCTCTTTCTCTCCACCTTATCCACATGGCCACTGTGTGTGTGTGTGTGTGTGTGTGTGTGTGTGTGTGTGAGAGAGAGAGAGAGAGAGAGAGAGAGAGAGAGAGAGAGAGAGAGAGAGAGAGAGAGAGTGTGTGTATGACTCTCCACCTTCCCACTACTGAGGAAAATAGCAAGATTAGACTAAAGTTCTAATAGCAAGATCAGGCTGAAGTCATAACAGGTACAAGTTGGAGACTGATGGCAGCCATACTTAACTGTCACGTAACCTGAAAAGGTGAGGACTTTACTCTCCCATAACGGAGTTGAAAAGGAGTCACATATTCAGTCTACTTTGATAGCCTTCAAGCCCTAGTTGCTGAAGAAGTTCTGTGGTTTCCTTTGAAAATTAAAAAAATTACACATCTATTTCTTTGCTTATCTATCTGTCTGTCTATTTATTATTTATACTTGTATGTGTGTGTCTGTGCACATATACACAATTGTGTGTGTGTGTGTGTGTGTGTGTGTGTGTGTGTGTGTGTGTGTGTGAACATTTTTGGGAGTCAGTTCTTTCCTACCATATAGGTCCCAGGGATTGAATTCAGGTCTACAGTCTTGGTGGCAAGCATGAGCCCTCTTGCTAGACCCCAGAAACCTAGTTTATTATTCTGGGCTCCACTAGGCAGCAAATGGAGGACTTCTTAGAAAGGCTCCTCTCTATTTCTGCTGCCTCTGGTTGTTCTTTTAGGAAACTTAGGGAATTCATACACGGTCTTTGTAGCCTGACCACTTAATCTTAGCCAGAGCTCCGTTTATTCAAGGGGTAGGACATCAAGAAAGCTGCTCATTCTTTCATGCCTCAACTTTATCTGGAAAATGGGGATGACAGTTTCATTTCCTACCAAAAATTCTGTGGGACTGTTGTTCAAGTAAAGCACATAGCATTGTTTACCCATGGTAAGTTTCCAACTGAAAAACTGTGCTTGCTTTCTTTTTAAATATCTCTTTAAATAGTTTGGTTATTTCTCCTGATCATATATAGAATCCCAAGATTTAGAGTACAACTCTCTGTGGCTCACAGGATTCTGAGATTATCATTTATATGCCTAGATCCGCTTCACCGTGAAAAGGGATGACTTGTTGGGCACGCTCGTAGATGGCCGTGAATGTGCCCATTGTAAGCCCTGGGGGAGAGTGCCAAGCTGTTTCCCAGCAGGCTTTGGATGATTTCAAAACTAAGAGTTAACGATGTCTTCAGGAGACTTCACTGAGCTGACTGCCATTCTGTGGGAACTGTGAGGTGGAGTGCAAGAAAGCAGAGAGGCAGATTGATTTTTTAAGAGGCTGAACCTCCACTCTGTTGTAAGGAGCAGCCAGCAAACGAGAGCTCTATAAACCCTGGGAACATGCAGTGCGTCACTGCGAATGGCGCTTGGCGATGGATTAGGCATCCAGAAAGAGTACTTTGCAGAACAAAGATATTTTTATATGATGTCAGAATCTGGAAATTCCCAGGACTATTTTTTTTTCTATGAGCAAAGTTAGATGGGAAGGAAGGTGGAGGATGAAATTAAATTTCTTAAAAGGATCACCACCGAGGATTAAATACTGGTTGGAAGAGGGGCTAGGAGGCGGATATGATTTGGGAGCTCAGTGAGGGGCAGCAGAGGGGAATAGATTCAATGCAACCCTGCCCAGTTTCTCTGCTGGGCTGGGAAATTGATTTAAGCAGAGCTGGACAGGGATCTTCAGAGGCTCTGCAGCCTTTGCTGGTAAGTTGTTCAGAGCTGCTATTGGGCCCAGTTTCTAATGCATCCCCTCCCCCAGAAAGTCAACTAGATCAGTGCCCTGAGTGTGGATCCCCAGCTACCACCAAAGTCTGGTGCTCATGCCACTCAAAGAAAAGCAATAGGGTGAAATTATAAGACTCCGTTCGCCACCCCGAAAAGCTGGTGGATCAAATGAGGGATGGAGGAGGATGAAAAGGGAATGTGGTTGGCAGTTCCAAGCAGCATGGATCGGGCAAGGGTTGGAGGGTTGTTGATTGTTATAATTTAAGTCTGAAATGTCCCCCACCCCCCATAATTCACAAACTAAAGAATTGGTTCCTACACCCATGGCATTATTAGGCGGTAGTGGCACCTTTAGAGGGTGGGGCCTGGTTGAAGAATGTTAGGTCATTAAGGAATAACCTTGAAGTCCTTTTCTATCTGTTTCTTGGCTGCCACAGAGTGGGAATCGTCCCCTGTCACATGTTTATGCCATGGTGGACTACTATCTTATCACAGGTTCACAGGTCAAGCAACCATAGGCTGAAACCTTTAAAACTAGGAAATAAAATAATGTTCTCCCCCCCCCCCCCGCCCAGTTACTTGATCATCTCAGGCATTTTTGTCATAGTAATAAGCTGAATAACACAATGAGAAAGAATAGTCACAAACATTTTTAGAAAAGGCCTAAAATGATGGAGAATGTAGGAGAAAGGAATAAAAATCCTGACATAAAAAACCCATATGTTTACATTTATAGACTTTGAACCTGCAGGTAAATGTAAACTCTCTCATAGGGTAAGTCACAGTGAATGTATCCTGAAACGTAGAGCTGTGAGTCATTTTCTGGCAAGTTTACAATGTTTCACCCATCCCTTTGATGCCATGAAGATAGAAAAAGGTGATTTTATTATCCCTGCCAACTAGGTGGGCACATTGAGCTGCATCTGTAAAACTTAACAGTTTAACATCACTCAGTCCAAAGAAGGAACAGAGCTCAGAGCCATTTGGCCTTCTTCTCTCCTTTGCTGGTGCATCACAGAGTCATTCATGTGACTGCAGGTAGTCTGCCACCTTGTGCAAAGAATAGCTATTCTATCCCCCAGATGGAGGTTATGTGTTGTCACAACTGGAAGAGCTGGAAAGTTCTGTGGTCACCTCCATTGTTGGGGCAAAGTCTTTGGTCATCCCAACTCTGTTTAACTCATGACTGCTGGCTCATGATAAACTGCATCTAGACATTCACTAATAAAGGCCTAATTGAGGTGTGGGGATGGTACCTTTCTGAGGAAATGAGGGAACGTCATCTCTATGATCTTATTGCCCTGCAAAATATAGCGTCAGTAAAGCTCAAGACATTCTTGTTCATCATCTGGTATTGGAAACACTGATGGGGATGGCAGTGGCAGGCATCTGCACTTGTATTCCTCAAAAAGTTGAAATTCATATATATGCATGTATGTATATGTATGTGTCTGGGTATATGTATATGTCAACTTCAACTAAAATAAGTAGGCATTTTCATTCCATAGTATATGCATTTCTTATAAACATAATAAATTCAAATATTAATTTGTTTCTTCTTTCTTTCACAAGACCCTGCCAGCGTTTCACCTTTTGACTTTTTTACCTACTTCCCAAGTGAGGAAGACTGAGCTATGATGATTTATTCATTTTCACACATAAGAAAATAGAGCCCCAGAGCAGTAAAGCAATTCTCTCTCTCAGGATCATACCAGTTAGTGGGAGCATCCAGACCTCTGAGTTTAAATAATGCACTTTCTACTGTAGCACAGGCATCTATGTAATTATGTCCAAATTACAGGCCTAGTCTTTTAAACTAAAAACTTCTCATTGGTTGGTTCCATGAATTATTAAAAGGTTTTGTAAAGAAAGGCCACTCATTGTGAGCTTAGAGCCATTGGTGGTAATCAAATGAGAGGCGCTAACACAAACCTCCTAGGAGCCATTTCCATAACCAGCTTTGTTATCTTCTTCATTGAACATCAGATTTAATCTAATTTTGGAGTTTAAGAAAAAGGAAGAAAGGAAACATTTTTCTAGTCTCCCTCCCTGCCCCCGCAAGCCCCGGCTTCTGGAAGAGGCTCCAATTTGCTCAGTCTGTCATGTTCAGATGCTGTGTTGCTACTTTCTTTTCAAGGAATCATCTGGTGGTCAGATTGTGTAGGTGGTTCTGCAACTGGGTTGAAGTTGCTCCCATACAGCTGTGCATATCTGGCACGCAGGTGTGCTTTCTGATAGGCTGACTTGTTTGCCGGTTGATTTCTCTGAGGTTGGATACAGAACCTGCCCAGTGTGTAAGAGGAGGTTGTCCTTTATGGGGTGTTATCTTATGTCTAAGCATGTTTTCCTCTGACAAAGGCACTTTGGAGAAAGAGGATATAGATATGCACCTAAACTAAACGAGAGATGCCAGGGTTCTCATCCTCAAAGGCAGGTTAGGTATGTGGCTGAGCATGAGTTTGGAATGTTAGTGATGGGAAGTCACATTCACGAATATTTATGAGTTAAATAACATGATGGATTGGGAATACTTGCAAAAGCCATAGCCAGGCACAGTGATGCAGGAAGATAACCCTACGGCTCAGGAGGTTCAGACAGGAGGATCATGAGTTCCAGGTTATCCTTGGTCATACAGCAAGACCTTGTCTCCAAAAAACAAACAAACACACAAACAAACAAACACATCCTCTGTTAGTAAGTTGGGGATCTCGGGAATGAGGATGGAACAAAAGACATACTGGGCTAGAGATTTTTTTATAGTAGAGTGATTGTTATACCAAATTCATTGAAAACTTTATGTAATTTTGAAAATTTCCATAATAAAATGTTCAAAACAAAATCTGCTCCCACATATGGACCCCCACAAGTATGACTGAGATTTTAAGCCTCTTGTTAATTCCAGGTAGTGAGTGGTGGTTAAAGTGTGGAATGCATCCTCCTCGTGGTAGGCAGAACAAGAGGTGGGTGGGGAGTCCCCAGAGGAAGGGGGAGGAGCAGAAAGAGAAGGGGCCTGACACACATTGCCTGGTGTATGCAAACCTCTCCTGTCATAAGGCAGCTGCCTTTTTCTGTGTATGGATAGCTCCCTCTCTTTCTACGTCCTCCACCCCCTCCCCCATGAAGTGTGAGGTTACATGGAGACTAGAAATAGAACCAGAAAGGAGGCTTGTAGACATCACAGTGTACTGAAGTCACATTCTGTCAGAGAGCCAAGGAATAACCCAGGGAATAACCCAAGATAGAGGAGAAGGTGAAGAGACACAGACGGATGACAAGACAATCATCAAACACAGGACACCAAGCATCTCTAGAAGAAGGGTCCATCTCCTGAGGCACAGACTTACATGAGCCACCTACTTGTCACAGATCAGGTGAGGGGTGTGTACCTCAGGCCATTAGATGAGATCCTGATGTCTCCCTGGCACTCTCTGGGAACAGCTGGCTCTGTCCCACACCCACAGAGGAGGCCACCCAGCTCTCTCTTAATAGCCTTGATGAAAATAGCAATGGGTCTCTTTCCAGTCAGGGCAGCCCCTCCAGGATCCTTCCCAAACAGAAAACATTCCAAACTGAGACGACGAATGATCCTTCCTAGTGCCTGTGGATGCCCAGGGTCAGCTTCCCTCCCTCCCCGCGACAGCTGCTACAGTTCCCAAAAGAGCCAGAGCCTGGGCAATGAGGTGAGAGAGCCTTAGCTGATTTCCAGAGATTCCGTATGGCAGTGTGGCCACAAATAGCCATGCCGACTCGAGCAGGACGCCCACTCCTCCAAGATGCTCTGTGTACCTCAGTCAGACACAGTTCTGTTCTCTCCTTCCATCTGACACCAGCCACGGAGACTCTCTCGACTCAAGAGTTCCTACACCCCTCTTTTTAGATGCCTGCCTCCAGCCTGCTTTCCTTTGGCAGCTGCCCAGACTGCTTCTTTTTCTTGCTTACTGGTTCTGTGTCGTGTCCCCTCCCTAGCTGTCGGGTCAGTATCTTACTATCCTGCTGGCCAGGGTCACCTGGTCTATCCTCTCTTTCCCTCCTTTTCTCTCCAGCCACCTTCTCTTTCCTCTACACAGCTGGGCTCTCACGGGACACGGCTGTTTGGGCTGTAGTTGTACGGGCACAGGTGGCTCCGGCAGATGTGAGTTCTTTCCATTCATGTGGGTAAACAGTCAACACTATATTAAAATATTCATCACCAAGGTCTCTGTCTGAATGTTAATCTAGGGTGGGAGCTGATTCACAGTCCACAGCACTGGCCCCCCCGGACAGAGCCTGACAGTGATGACGTAACTCTGTGGTGGCAGAGTGGTCAGGAAAGGTCAGCCCCGAGAGGAAAGCATTGATTTTTGCATTTGCTCTGGGGGGGGGGGGGGCGGTGATACATGGTGGGGCTTTCAGGCCGGAGAAAGTGCTGTCTGCCAGGGAGGTCGTGTCTTTGGAGGAGCCACTGCACTGGTCGATGCCTGACGGTGGGCTCGGACCGACTGTACAACAAGCAGATATCTGACACCGGGCTCCTGGATGCCTGTTTATCACTTTCCTTTTTATATGACTGGCTGTGTTCTGAATGCTAAGAAGTCTCCCCAGTTCCTCAAACACGAACTAGTGATCCATTTGCTCCCCCATGTTAAGATACATGCCATGTGTGCTCTGTTTGGACTGCTAAAACCCAAGCATCCCAGCAGAGCCTGAATGATACCAGAAAGCAAAATGCAGACTCTTTCCAAGGAGAGATTGCTGGGGGAAGGTGGAATATGCTGTTCTCGGTGCCTAAAATAATTCAACACTAGAAAACACGTGGGTTGACTATGAGAATGTGACTCTTTCTTTCTTTCTTTCTTTTCTTTCCTTTTCTTTTTTCTTTCTTTCTTTCTTTTTTTTTTTTCTTTTTTCTTTTTTTTTGGCTCTTTCTTATGATGAGTTTAAATCTCTCATATTTTGGAGGAATTAAAAATAAGAGAAATGTGCAAATGTGGTACTCTGGGGAAACATCCTTCCTGACCTTTAGTCTGCTCGTAGCTCCCATGCTGCTTTGGCATACATGTGTGAAGCATGGATATTTATCCCTATCAGTGCCTCTTCCCTCCAGCAGTTGTCCACACCCCTCCGGTGCCTGCAAGGTGAGCACACCACACCAGGCAAGGATGAAGAGGTGGGTTTCCCTTCCTAGTCTCAAGACATCACAGACCAGTGCAGAAAGGATGCAGATACCTCATAAGTTAGTCAGTGCAAAGGGTTCTGGGAACCCAGAGCAAGAAGGACAGCATCTCATAGAACAGGCAGAGTTGGAAGAGATTCCTGGGCTCCTTGAAAGCAAAGAGCTCTGTAATCATCATCTCACTGCTACATGGTGCCTGGCTCCTGGCAAGGGCTCATTGGATGGTTATTGAATGAAAGAATGAAGGTGTCTTTAGGGCATGAATGATAGATGGACCTTGCCGTCCAGGTGCTGAGACTTATTGAGGGAGTAAAATATTAGTGACTGCAATGAGGGCGATCTCCAACAACCACTTCCTCATTCACATTCCCCAAATTTCCATATACTCCCACTCTATCCCATATTTGCATTCCAAGCAACCATACAATCTTTACTGAGTGTCAGCTCATTGTCTGCCTCTCTGTCTAGATGATAGAAGAGTACATTGGTAACAGTCTACAAGCGGACACCCTTCTCACATCCTCCATGAGATTTACAAGGGTGGCTGGCTGGACAGACATATGGAGAGAGAGAGAGAGTAGTAATAAATCATGGCCTTGTGGATGATGCAGTGAGCTGGGACCTACATCCGACATTTTGTACAGACAATAACATCTAGTCCCATACTCACAAACAGTACCTATTGTTAAAACAAACAAACAAACAAACAAACAAACAAACAAAAAACTCATTCAGGAAGAGGTACAGGATTCAGAAGTCTTATTTCATTTATAAATAATATATCATGTCACATCTCCACATCATGCCGCTTTGCTGCATGGAGGGGAGACAGAGAGGGGGAGAGAGAGAGAGAGAGAGAGAGAGAGAGAGAGAGAGAGAGAGAGAGAGAGAGAGAGAGAGAGAGATCGAGATCCTTAAAACATGCTTTTGGCTGATGTTAACATCCTAGACTCTTCAAGGCGTTTCAGAATTGATGTTGGCAATCTGTGTTGTTTTTCTATAGCGAAGTTCATGTTCTTGTGTTTTCCTGATATTAAAATAGAAAGGCGCATCGCTCTTATTTTCTGAGTGCCTGATTTGCAGACTCTCAAACCTGGTGGTTCTGTGTCTGCAATTTTAGCACTACAGCATCCATGCTAGCGGGCGCTGTGGGAGCCAAACTCATCTCGCTTGTTTAAATACCTTTCACCAGGTATTCCCTCACTCTTCCTTGTTGTCCCCCCCTGCCAATCTGTGTTGATGTGCCACATATGTCTCTCTAATAACTGGGTAAGTGCTTGGCACACACATGGCTCCTTTTTCCTTGGAATAAGTGAAAACTGAAACACTGGTTGGCACATATTCTTCTTGGTGACTTGGGGCTGCCATATGCAGGAGCTTCTTTGAAAGAAGCATCCGTGTAATGAAGTCTCTTGATTTCTGTCTTGCTGGGATCTGGGAATACTTAAAACATCCGGGCCAAGGAAGCTGTCAGTATTGATCGGCTGCCCACTCTATGTCAGATGCAGAGCAAGCCCATGTCAGACTCAGCTGCTCGACCACCTGTGAAATACTCTGCGGCTTAGACCAACCATCATTTTACACACAAGAAACGGAGACAAGGAATATGAATGGGCTAGTCCCAAGCCTCTTAGCTATGAATGGAAGTAAAGGGCCTTTATTCAAACCTTTGAACTTTTTATAATTGGCATCTGTATGGCTGTGGTTTAGAATCCACTCCCAAACATTTACAAATGTTAACACTTAACAGTCCTTACCATAGCCCTGTGAGGGTGCTACTATCTAACTAGAGCTATCTGATAAGGGGAGTGAGACACAAAAGGGTTAAATAACTTGTTCTGTTCATTGAGAAGATAAACAGCCACAACCAAAACCATATCCACACCCACAGCCACACCCACAGCGACAGCCACAGTCCTCTGACACAGTCCTTATTCAGCACCTGGACTTCAAGTCACACTTGCACAGGCTGAGAGCTTTGGAGTGGGGATTCTGCCTGAACAAAGCTCACCAAGAGGTAACAACACTCACCCATTTATCTTTCCCTGAATTTTTGATTACGATACTAATTGCACAGCTAGGCATTGTTTTGGTTCTCCTTTTAAGAGTCCTTCAGGGGGAAGCCAGTACTTAAACTTTTTAATTTTCCAGAACACATACTTTATGACTGTCCTCTGCTCTTCACCTAGATCTCAGGGCTCAGTCTCAGGGTGTGTAAATAGCAGGCACCAACTTCTGGGGATGGCGTGTGCCTGTATCTGCCCCATTTCCCACTCTCTTGCCATCAATTACAGAAAATGTCATTAATTTGGAAGGCAAGGGAGCAGAAAGAATGGATTTTGAATTAACTAGTTCAGATAATCTGATATTTGCACTGGAGCGTGCCAGGGTACCCAGTTAGCCAGAGAACAACGATTGCTTCCGCTTGTAGATCGTCATGGATAAACCGATATCTGTGTGACAAGGTTTCACTGTAAAAGACAAGCAAGTTTTGGCATTTGTGTTTCAGTGAGGCTTGGAGCTTGGATCCTGATGCCTGGCGTGGCTGCTATGGCACCCCTCTATTGTACCATCTTGTAAGAGGACCGGTCTTCTACTTTATGCAGATACGCAAGCTTCTGGGGCTCTCTGTGGCACAGGCATGGCCCCTTTCCTAGACCCCAATCAGTAATATTAGTAAGTTCTTGGATTCCCCCAGGGATCCTGTCAGGTAGTGATCAGGAGGGCTTGAATAACCCAGATCCTGCTCGAGTCTTGTAGGATGTTTTTATCACAGAAATGGAGGGCTATCCATTAAAAACCCATGCTATATTTCTGTAGCATGAACTGCTGCTATGAGTAGCTGTTATGCCATGGGCTACATTTTCCCAGCCTCCCAGCATCTAAGTTATAGTCTCATAGACAGCAGATGAGTCTGAGTGATTCATGTTACTCCTGGGCCAAGGAAGGCATGCTGTTATGTGAGAAAAATCTCCAAAGAGAAACACTCATCCTGGACTTATAAGAGAGGATGCTCCTACTGTGGGGCTCCTATTTGTTTCCATAGCTCATGGTACCCTCATTTGTGTGGCTGCTCCAATCTCCCTTCTTGCTGAATGTATGTTTCCCTTTCCTTTGGCAGGCAGGGAAGCTCTTTGCCCTTGGTTTGAAAGGAGGCAGAGAAGGGATATTGTATCAGAAAACAGTGCCACTGAAGGAGTTTATAGACAGAGGACTGTTGGGAAGGCAGCAGGAGGAGACTCAAGTCTGACTCCATGAAGGTAATGCCCCAAGTAGTAACTTAAGTGAACTGCTTCTCTGGTGGGACCAATTACCATGCAGCACATGGAGCTATTAGTATCATCATCCATCAGTAATATGTGCCATGTTAACGCGGTTGTAAGTTGTCTTTGATAGTAACATTAAACTCTGTTTGCTCAGCCTTCTGTTGCCCATATTCAGGGAACCACACTTTATATAACAAGGTCATTTGATCATAATTAAAGAGTAAAACAATGACAGAGGAAAACGTTAACCGGAAGCAAAACCTGTGGAAGTCGACAGGCTACAAAGCACTTGTCTTGGTTCCACAAATTCAGCTGGTATCTGTGTGTGTGTGTGTGTGTGTGTGTGTGTGTGTGTGTGTGTGTTGGGTATTGTGTATGCTAGGCAAGTATGCTACCATTGAGCTACAGCCTCAGCCCCTGCTTTGTTTTTATCATTGTTTTTCCCTTCCCAAACACATAAAGAAATAGAAAAACTATTCCTTCAGAATGGAAACTGGCAGAGGCACTATCCTCCCCTCCAATTAAAAAAGAACAAAGGAAAGCTTGCCTCATGTGTAATAATACTAATTACAGTAACAATAATTGACATTTTTGAAGATTTAATATGGGCCTAGCTTAGCACTAAAGACTTCATTTGTCAAATATGGGAAGTAAAGCTAGGCGTTCTGTGAATGGGAGTGAGCGCTGACTGTCCTCCTGATGCTCCTTTGTCTCCTGCCTTTGTTCCCTTTGCTTTGCCTGCTAAACTTATACCTTATGGATATTTCTGTGGTTTTCCACCTCTGTTCACCTTCCTCCATCCACGTCTTTTCTAGGAGCCCTTGGTCCCTCACTGAATGCATGTCAGGGGAATCCGCAGGCCTTCCTCGTGGCTGTTGGGAGGAGAAATGGCCAATGAAGCAAGTCATTCCCGTCACAGTGTTCTTCATTATAGCCCTGCTATGGCTTCAGTGGCCTGCTGTGCCACCAAGTCCTCTTAGAGCATGGGAACACAGCTCAGCTCCTGGGAAGAGTGAAGGAAGAACCTGCATTTCGTCATGGGTTTTAGTAACAGAAAGAACAGCTGTGCTGTCTTCTGTTTTCCTATCACACTCCCTCTGACCCCATTCCCAGTCAGCTCTGTGTCACAGAGCCACCATGACCATATTTTTAGAATAAGGCTGAACTGGCTTGACAAGTACAAATTGGTGATACACAGTAGAATACTTGAAAGTGAAAGTGCCCCAGAAAATACAGTGTCCATGACCATCATATGGTTACCCTCCCAGAAGATTTTGACATTGCACGTGACTCACAGAATGGTCCTCCTTTCCTGCCACCCCACAGTGATGATTCTTACTCCATAAAAGCCCTGATCATCCTGCACTTTACACAGAAATGGTGACACCAACCAAGTGAGAATGACAGTCCTAGTGGTGGAAATCATGGCTGTTTCCTCACCATGCAGGGGGGGCTGTGGGAGACATGAATGGATAGCCTCTCTCTCTCTCTCTCTCTCTCTCTCTCTCTCTCTCTCTCTCTCTCTCTCTCTCTCTCTGTGTGTGTGTGTGTGTGTCTGTCTGTCTGTCTGTCTGTCTGTCTGTCTGTCTGTCTCTCTCTCTCTCTCTCTCTCTCTCTCTCTCTCTCTCTCGCTCTCTCTCGCTCTCTCTGCATTTCTAGATATTGCATATTATGCCCAAGAAGTTGCACATAGGCAATTGGCTTGCCAGGAGAGAAAGCTACAGAGTGGAGCTCAGCCTTTTCAAAGCATGTTCCTTTATTTTTTTTGGTACAGATGTAGAATTTCTATATGGATTCAGGGTCTGGGAGGACTTGTGAAGCCCAGTGACTCTGACCTAACTGTGGCCCCAGAAACCCCAGAGCCCTGTAGTAGGCCCAGGTACATAGCATTTATGTGTTGACTACAAAGCATGTTGAGGGGAAGTCATGTGGACTGGCAAAGGCCAAGACTCAACTGTTGGCTGAGTGACCTTGGGGACAAGTGTGTTTGACTTCTGCATGTCTGCCCTGACTCAGCCAGAGCTTGGTTTTAGAAGCAGAACTGGATGCTGCTTCTGAGCTCAGCTTTGGGGCTGAAAATAAATTAGGACAAGAGGGCTTCATGCAGGGAGGCAGCAGGACAAGGAATGTGGCATGCCCTAGAAATGCCTGATTAAGATCAGGTCACAGAAGAGGCGTCATCCTGTTCAAAGGGGCAGGTTGGAAGGAGCATGGGGCAGAAGCATGGCTAACCCTTTGCCTGGCATTCTCCTTTTAGCAGTTCTGCTTTTAGCTAAACGTAGTCTTGGCAATGAAATATCCAGCCCTAATGGATGAGGCAGGAAAGCTGGACCAGGCTAGGCAGCAAATGGGCTTGCTTCAGCGTGTGCAGCAGATTTCAATGTGGCCCCAGCATACCCTCCTCATGGAATATACACCTTCCATAACTTCAGCCTCTGGATCCTGACAGGAAAGTTGTGATATGCTAAGCTACCACCTCTGGGATTCTATTGCACTGTAGGTCAAAGGGATTTGGTAAATGTATTTAAGGCTCCTAATCAGTTGACTTTGACTTAATCCAAAGAGGAATTATTTTAGAGCTCTGATTTAATCAAGTGAATGTTTAACAGGGAGTAAAGTATCAGGCGCATGCTCCTGCTGGGTTAGAAGAAAGTAAATGACTCAACTATATGTAACAATAATAACAACAACAGTAATAATAAAAACAATCAGCTGTGTAACAAATGAACAGATGTGGCCACATAGCTAGGGCCTAGAAGGTAGGATCCAGAAGCTTGGTCAACAACCAGCAAGAAAACAGAGATTCAGTTCTTTAGACACAAGGAATTAAATGCTGCCAACAATTTGGATGAACTTGGAAGAAGACTCTGAGCATCAGAGGATGACTTGATTCAGCCAAAACATTAATGAAAGCTTTGTGAGGCTCTGAGTAGAGGACCAGTGGTGCCACATCCAGACTCCCGGCTTATAGCAACTATGGCATAGTAACTGTGCTTATGTAAGCCACCAATTTTGTTGGGATTTGTCATATAACTGTAGAGCACTGATCCAGTTAAGTGCTGGTGGCATCTCTGACCTCTTTCTTCTCTTCTTACCTTCTTTTCTTCTTTCTTTCTTTCTTTCTTTCTTTTTTTCTGCTCCTTTTTCTCTCCTTTTTTCATATACCCATAGTGTAGTAGTCCATCCACCTATGTATTTATTTTTTCAGTTATGTTCAACATAGCGATGCACTGCACAGAGGTGTAAGACACAGTGACCAGACCACATTTCACTAGAGGGTTACAAACAAGATTCAGTGTGACAGATGCTATGACAAACAATGACAGGGCAGATTGGGGGTGGGGTGAGGGGTGGAACACAACACATTTTGGGGCAGTAGAGGGGCTTCTCAGTGGAAGAAAATTCTCTTTTGATTCTTCAAGTAGAGGTCAGGGACAACATCAGGATCACCTGATTAATTTATTCAGGGGTAGGGCGTCTAATTTAAATGTTAGGAGATATGAAATATGCATTAAGATTCCAAAAGGCTCTACAGGGGATCATAATTGCAGCAACATTTGGGAACTGCTGATGTAATGAAGCTAGGATGCTTTGCTGAAACCCCTCTTTAGGGGTAGACACATTGAGCATCTGTGTTGAGGATATTGGCTGATGGAGGCTTTAAGACTGTGCCCATAATGAGACTACACTGGCCTACAGTGTGTTTGGACTTCTCTCTACTGCTGTACCAAAGTACCTGATGTAACAACCAAAAGGAGACAGGATATACCTTGGCTCACGGTTTCAGGGTTTGCAGTCCATAGTTAGCCGGCTCCACTGATATGACTGTGTGGTGAGCAAGAACATCATATGACTAGGAGTTGGTGCCTGGGAAGACAGGTCATCTCATGGCAGCCACGAAGTGAAAATATGACTATAAAAGGCCAAGGGCAAGATACAGCCTCCCCACCAACCCCTAGTAAGCTACTCCAACAAGGTCCTACCTCCTGGTCTCTACCGCCTCCCAATAACATATCAAATCATAAATTCACCCGTGGATTAATCCACAGATGAAGCTAGAGGGCGTGTGTAATCCAATCCCTTTCTAGCAGCCCAGCAGCTGGCCACAGCCCCCACATTTAACATCTGAGCTTTCGGGTGACATTTCATATTAAAATCAAAACAAATAGGAACTTCTTTCATGCGAGCTCCCCTTCCCAGATGTTTGCAGGATACAAAGGCCCAGCCCATTACCACAGTTTGAGAGAGTTCATACGTATCACTCTTGTCCCAGAGTGCCCTGCGGGGTCAGTTGAGGCCTCAGTTAAAACTGTGTTGAGTCAGGTTCTCCCATGAGTCATCTCGTCTTCCTCACCCTGTGACAGGCTCGCCTCCAAGAGTTCTCCCCAATAAATCTTTCAGACACAGCTCCCTGGCTCTGAATATGTTTTCAGGAAAATTAGTCTAAAGCAAAAACAAGAGTTAGAACAACAAAAGATGAAGTGAGAGGCTTGCGAAGAGAATGGCTCAGGCAGAAGTCTAGATGAGAGCAAGGCTGCTGAGCTGAAGAGGAGCCAAGTCAATCAGTGGGCTACACATCTGGAGGGTAGAAAGGGGCAAAAATCACGGAGGGCATCACCATATATCCTCTTCCTAAAGTGTCCAAGGCTGCAGGCTGGATTGGATCTATGGAGCCAGCCAATGCTATCGTAGAATCTTCTCCCCCAGGAGTTCCACAGGCCTAAATAGTAGAGCAGGATGTAAATGCCAGGAGAAAAGCCCTGAAACATAGCCAGCACGTGCTCATCTTAGAGCAGCTGCCACCTGCGAGAGCTAGTGAAAGCAAAACGCTTTCTGCTGCAGCTTTGCGTGAGTAGACCTGGGTTCTCATGAACCACTCTGAGGCGTTGCTGCAGAGGACTGACGGAGCTGCTGGGCCATAGCTGGAGGAAGGGGAGGCATTTACAGATCGACAGCCTAGCTGAAAGGCCCTGAAAGACCTATTCAACAGCAATAATCCCTAAGGATGGATCTCAACCAAGGACAGGGCTTACATCTCAGTACTTGGAGTGGGAGGAACCGGCAAGCCCGTGTTCTTTTTCAGTAATGGATTGTAATAGCACTATTCATACAGAAGAAATCAACATAATTTTAGAGTATTATATTATCATATATTACCTATAAATTAGGTAATATGCATGAGAGTACTTGGGAAATGAAAAACTCTATGGAGATGTGAGGTATTATGTCTTCTTCTCTGGTATTTACGTAAATGAGCAGATAGGAACGACAAAGCCCCGGAAACTGTAAATCCCTGAACAAATAAGAAGCCGCATAATTAGGTATTTCACAAGGTACCTTGAGCCCGAGGCAGGCAGGCCCTGGCTTCCATTCTGCAAGGGCAGTTTCACTGGCAGAGTGAGCACTGCGTGCAGAGCAAGTGGGCTGACATCTCACGATGCTCCATTCACGGAGCCCTAGAATAACAATATTCTAGCTGAGCAATTTGCAGAGAGCAAATTAAGGAGAATAAAACTCCTGTAATAGATCCTGGGAGGAGGGAAGACACGAGGAGGAAGCAGCAAGCAGGCACAGAGACTTTTCGGCAATGCTTGTCTTCTACAGTAATCTCTCGCCCTGCACAAAAAGACTTCAGAGAAGTGGATGTGGGCAGCACGGTGCCCTGTGGAATGTCTTTCCGTATATGCTCATGAAGGGCTCTAGTCTCCAAAGTCCTCTACAGGCTAGTTTTAATAGTGGGCACTGTACTAGGTGAGGTGGGGGACTGATGTCTAGTGACTCCAAATGCTATATTGTTTTGCCCATGCTAAGGCTGGCCCTGTGGAAAACTGGGATTTGAAGGAATCCCCCTTTTCTAGGGTGAAAAAGTCTCTCTTGAGTTGAACTGTTGAGGTGGTGTCTTTCTCTTGTGCACCCCTGTCTCTCTTCCTTTCTTTTGCCATATCAGATGCATTCTGGGCTGAGTATGGCCTTGGCCTTCTAATCCTCTTCCTCCAGAGTGTGGGGATTACAAATCTGTGCCACCGTATCTGGTTTGCAGGATTCTGGGAATCAAGGCTAGGGTGTTACTTCCTGGATAAGCACACTACCAACTGGGATACATATCCAGTCCTAAGTGGAATCAGTAATGCTTCATCTTATAATGACTGCAGATGTCACTTTTCATCCTGCCAGTGTTGGACAAGGGTGGTTTTTCCAGGCCCGGCGCTAGTTATTTAGTAAACATCATCTCTAATCTCAACAATACCACAGGGTGGCCAAGGTTAGCATCTAATGGACAGATTAGATGTAAACCAAGTCTTTGGGAGGGTGGCTGGTTCCACTGAAATAGTGGAAGCAGGCTGGCAATGAAAACAGCATACTGGCACCTACCACCATCTTTTGCTCCGTAGAAGGTCACACACTTCGCCCTTTATCCTCAGTATCAACTGAGGTCCTTCCATTGTCCCCTGGGGTACTTGTTTCTGCCTACTAAGGCCATAGCTGCTGGTCTCTGTGTCTACCCAGTATCTAGCCCATGCCTTAACCTGCCAGCAGATACCTTTTGCCCATACAGACCAGTTATTTACCTGGGGCGAGAGAATCAGGTTGCTCATCATGGGGCCCATGCCTCCATAATGAAAGGCTTAGCTAGGAATGCTCTGCACACCCCAGAAATGTGAGGTCAACCCAGTTATGGGCTAACTTGGGCCACCCCAAGACTTCATATGCGGGAGCCCTAGCTGCCAACACTTCAGAAAGCAACTGTTTGGAGGCAGAATCTGCTAAAGAGGAGGTTAGGCTGTAACCCAATAGGACACGTGTCTTTACAAGAAGAAATGTGGATGGAGCCACACCCAGGGGAAGGCTTAGAAGACAGCATAGGAGGGAGATAGCTGTCAGTAAGGCAAGGAGAAAGGCTGGAAAATATCCTTTCCTCACAAGCATTAGAAGGCATAAGCTCTGAGGTCACTGCTGTCACTGCTGTCACTGCTAGTGTTTAAGGCCAGCCATGGTTCTTTATCAGGATAGTCCTGGCAAGGAATGCAAGTATTACTGCCCACTGCTCTTCCAACCGTGCTCTCCAGTCTTCTTGTCCTTCGTATTAACCTTGAGTTTGCTCCTGACTCCCCAGGCAGGGGGGCATTGCTGGTTAACTGTGAAAGGCAGCTGAGCAAAATGCCCCACACAGAGGCAGTAAAAGTGGGTGGTGACATAGCCCACAAAGGTTGTGGTTTAGCCCTCTTTCTCTTCTAGGGGGTGGTGGCTATTTCCACTAGCTAGCACACCAGGACTGCCCTTTATCCTATCAGGGTGGGAGGACAGGCATTTCAGCAGCCCCTGGGCTGATGGGAGAAGCTCAGCTCCCGTGGAGATAGTCCTCACGCCTGCTCTGTCACCTCATCTGTGAACACTGTACTGTGGAGATGTGCCTGTCTGGGGATCTTGGCTCTGCCTTTAATTGTGTGAACTCGGATGAGCCCCTTGACCTCTTGGGCCCACTTCCCTGCTATGTGAATAGCATGACTGTGAGGAACTGAGTGATAGAGGGAACGAACGATAGACCTCACGGCTGTCTGCTAGGTGAGCTGGGAAGGGAATAGGGTTTTAGGCGGAGGACCCAATGCAGGAATGCTGGGTCAGAGAACTCCATGATGATCTTCCGAGTAGGTTTCAGACTCTCCACAATGTGCCCAAAGTTCCCCTGGGTAAAACTGGTTCGGAGGCAAATAATAATGTTCTCTTCCATATTTTCCTTGCAAACTGATTATGGTCCCCCACAGCAATTTTGTGGTTCTATGTATGAGGCCACATTATAAATACTTGGTTGGCTTGTTGGCTCCTACTTGTCAGTCAAATGCCCCATCCCCTTCAGATCCTGAAGCTCTAACCCCCAGTAACTCAGGATAGAAATATTTTTTTGAGATAAGGCAAATAAATAAATAAATAAATAAATAAATAAATAAATAAATGTTGAGTCACATGATGTTATCCAGCCATCATGGTTCTAATCTGGTCATACTATCATCCTTAGATGAGACCAGGGCACATGGCGAGAAGACACACACACACACACACACACACACACACACACACACACACACACATACACACACACACACACACACATACACACACACACACACACACACACACCATGTGAAGGGGCAGCAAGGAGGTAACTATGTACAAGCCCAAGAGGAAATCAAACCGACCAACACCTCAACCTAGAATTTCCGGCAGCCAGAATGATGTGAACTTAGCTTCTGTGTTTGAAGTCACCTGGTGCGTAGTAATTTGCTGTGGCAGCCCAAGGAATGGAATACAATCCTTAAGACTAACAGTGAGGTAGGAAATATTTTCAGCCCCACTTTTATTCATTCACTTTCTGGACATATTTTCTAGCTCCCACTCTGGCTCAGGGCTGGGTTTCTGTACTGAGGACAAGCCAGGCACAGCCAATGCCCTGTAGAGCATTGAAGGCAGGTGGGCTTAACAGAGGTCAGGACTGGCAAGCAGATCATCTCAGGACAGATGCAGGGCAGTGGGGACTGTGTGGCTCACAGGGATCCAGTTGGGCCAATGGCAGAGATGCAGAGTCGGAGCTAGGTCAATAAATCCTGTTAGGTGCATAGTCCTTGTGTGTGCTCCTTAGGTAAGGAGAGGCAGGAGCCAGCAGCTGGGTGTGGGACAGGCCAGCATCTGGGGATACCAGCCAAGGGAGACAGGGATGCAGTGGTGTAAACTGGCTCAGGCTGCCTGGAAATCCTGATTTGCATTATCCTCCAAATGTTTGCCTGGCGGCCAAATGGAATAAGGAGCTTCCCTCTTTATGCCTCCCCAGACATGAAATCCTCCAAGTCACCATCAGTTATCTTTCTAATTTAGAACCACAGTGACTTATAGCTGAATGCAACGTTAGATCTCAGTTTTAGCTGCTACAGCATCCGTTTCCCTAGAGCCACTGTGTTCCCTCCAGTCACCCCTCACCCATGCTCTTGTAAGTCACTTCTCACCCCTGCTCCTGTAAGTAAGTAAGGGAACTCCAGGCTTCCTGTGCTATCTGAATCTGTAGGCAGACTTCTCCTGCTTCTCTGTTAACTTCCTGTCTGATCCTTTTGTTTTTTTCTATCACCATCTGTTCCAGCGACTTCTCCTGGGGAGACATGAACAGGTGTCAATTACCTTCAGATAGGGGACCAACCATAGACCAACGAGTTGATCCCATCCGAGTCTAACCTGGTAAACCTAGTTTATTTAGGCTCCATAAAAAGGGTAAAGGTGAGGGATTGCTTACAGCTAAATGAGTGTGCCTCAAAGACAGATGTGCACCGAGAAGCCCACCTCAGCATGGGTAATGAGCCATGAAAGCTTTATGCCTGGAGTGCTCCCCACAACTTGCAAGCAGTTCTCTCCAGTGTCCTCCTCCCAGCAATCCTTTACTGCTTTTATAGCTTTCGGGGAGACTGTGAATCCTGTAACTTCCTGAGCTTCCTGTACTTTGTGAGTTTTGTTAGCCCCCTCGTCCTCCAGAAGTGGATGTTTAAATTCAGAGGAAAGAGCTACGCAGTGCCATCCCTCCTACTGACACAGCCTCTGCCCTGCAGCCACCTTTGCGATAGTCCTTAGCCTCAAATGCTTTCTGCATCCACCAAGCATAACGAGCTCCTGCTCATTCTTCAATACCCACTTCTTTCTCTTTGTGTTCCTACAGCACAGGGGAATACTTACATTAAATGCTTATCAGTGTGCATCACCTCCAGTGTATTTACACATCTCTATTCACAACCAGCCTAGTGGGCACAGACTATTTAATTTACTCTCTATCCCAGTACCTAGCACACCAGTGGTGAGAAGTGAATGCCTATTCTACTATTTCTATCATTTTCTTCTTTTATAGTTCTGGTGTTTCTAGTGTATACATGCTCTATGGTCTTGCTCCCTTTCAAAGAGACTATCTTGAAACATGAAGACTCGGATATCTATGCTTTCCTCTCTGTTGTCTTCTCTGATTCTTAAAGGCCAAGTATTGCTTTGCTAACCACTCATCTTGGAGAGGGTTGGGCTTTGCATTCTACTCTCCTTCAGGCAATCTGACTTTCTCCGCCTCATTCTTAATGTCCCTGTCTTTATTAGCATTTCTGATTCCATTTTCCTTGCTTGTAAGCTCTTTTACACCTACCCAAGGTCTTCTTATTCCATGTGGGTCATGGCAACCTTGCCACTCAAAGTGTGGTCCTTGACCAGCAGTGTCAGTACCACTTGGAAGCTTATGCCAAGTGCAGAGGTTCAGGACCTACTCAGCCTGATTGGACCACAGCCCAGACTTCATAGGCTCTCCAGGTGGTGTGCCTGGATTTGCAATGCTCTGCCAGAGAGCCGAGTTCTGCAGAACTCTTCCTATGAATGTTCAGACAACAAATACCCTAAGGGCCTGCTTTATACAATCTTTCCCACAGCTGTTAACTCTACTGTTACAGCGCACAAAAGCAGCTGTAGACAACAGGTAATCAAATTTGTGTGACCGCGAGTCAAGACAATTTTGTTGAACAAAATTGAGCTGGATACTCTGGCTGTCGCCTCCTGAACCTGCCTTAAGTAGACAGTTTGGTTGCTGTGGTGGGCAACTTTTAGGAGAGTCCCTAAATGGTCTCATCACTCAGTATTTATACTCTTGCATAATTCCTTTTCCTGGAGTGAGGACTGGGTTAACTGCCTCCCTTCTAAGGAGTAGATTTTGACAGAGTGATGGGGTATCACTTCTAAGATTGGGCTATTAACATGCTGAGGCTTTTGTCTTAGCTATCATTTATCTATCTATCTATCTATCTATCTATTTACCTATCAATCTATCACCTACCTATCTATCTACCTATCAATCTATGTATTATCTATCAATCGATAATCTATCACCTATCTATCTATAATCTATCATCTATCTATATCTATCTATCTATCTCTAATCTAACTATCAACTATCTATCTATCATCTATCTATCAATCACCTATCTATCTATCTATCTATCTATCTATCTATCTATCTATCTATCTCTCTATCTATCATGTATGTCATTCTTCCTCTCCTACTTTCTCACTGCTAATTGTGTTACAAGCCTATTAGTCAACTGCCATGCAGGATTTGTGGAGAGGCTTAAGGAGCAGGAACTGAGGCTTTTCTTATGCCTTGGGAGTGAGTGTGGAGATGGATCCTATCGGGTCCTGAGATGACTACATCCCCATATAACATCCTTCAAGGGACCCTGAGGTATTTCCAGATTTCTAGGTCTTAGAAACTGTGACATAGTAGGTGAGTATTGTTTTAAGCCACTCACTTTCGGATACTGTTTACTACTTGATATTACTTCATGATGGATAATAACAAGCACTCTAAGATGTTCCCTGGTTGCTCTACTTCATACGTATATAGCACTCTATTAGTGAGTGAGCGAGTACATAAGTAGAAAGCATTTATGTAGTTATGTTTCTCTTCCTTCCCTGAGAATTAGATTAAAAACTCTTTGTAGGTAGATGCTATATCTTTAAAGTGAGCTGGGATATGAATGAATTAATAAAAAAATGATATTTAAAAAAATAAAATGAGCAGGTAGGGCTAGGGATATGGCTTAGGGAATAAATGATCAGTGTGCAGGCATGAGGCACTGAATTCAGATCCCATAGAGAAGTAGGCGTGGCAGAGAGTATCTGCAATCTCAGCATTGGGGGAGCAGGGTAGAGCCAGAAGGGTCTCTTACAGAGATATGGAGAAGGAATTAAAGAAGAAATCTTGACATCAGCCTCTCACCTCCACATGACTGAGCACACTTGTGCTCCACACATGGGCACAGATGCATGCATGCACAAACACACACACACACACACACACACACACACACACACACCACAGGTGCTGCCCACAGAGTTTACTGAATGAACACACAATTTTCTATTGCAAATCAGGAGCCACTGCTTTGTATGTTGGGGAGGTTGCTTTGGTCCTTGTATGCCCACTTGTCTCTGCACGTGCCTGAGGAAGTATGATCTCCCCCTTCTGTCAATCATATTATTATTTAATAATTGTTTTTACCCAAACACATGAGCACTTTTAAAATTATCTGGGAAGATTACTAAAGCTGAGCTAGCTGTACAGCTGATCTTCTCCTCTTTGTGATTCCCTAGATGGGAGAAAATCGTCTCAGGACGGCACAGTCTGTTCCCAGGTTACCCCTGAGAAAAGGGTAATCCACTGTATTCTTTAGCTCTGAGGTGTTTTTGCTCTTTCATTTTTCCCCTGCCTTCGGATTTTGCCGGCTTTTATCTCCTCTCGTTATTTCACAGTTGCCTGGGCATCTGAAGAACTTCTTTCCTCTGTCCTTCCACGCTTGTTTTCAAGAGTTTGTTCATAGTACTTCCAAAGTGCCTCACATCTCATGATTGACCCTAGGGTGACAAAAAGCCAGATACAGATGGCAGACTTCTAGGAAGAAATCGTTTCTAGTTGACTCTGTGACTTGACTAAACAGTAAACCAGGGGTAGTAACAGCTTACACTTCCTGATGTTGGTTTGAAAGGCAAGCATCTGAACTCTGCATGGCTAATAGAGAACGGATGCTCTGCACAGCCTAGAGTACTGGTTCAAGGACCACTGTAGAGTGTATTCTCAAATTCCCTTCTTTTTCCTGTGGTTAGAACTAAAGTTTCCAAACAATAGAGCAACAAAGACAGGTATTATTGTGCCTCTTTCTGTCTCTGTCTCTCTCCCTCTCTCTCTGTCTGTATAGTTCCTTAAAAATGTCACACACACACATACACATATACACATACACATGCACACACACACATATTTTTTGAATCCAGGTTATTTTGTCTCTAGATTAATAGCCTTATCTTTTATATTTTTGGTTGTGAGCCTAGTCTTTAACAACTGTACCATCTTTCCAGCCCTAGCCTCATTTATTAAGTGAACTTGATCTTAGGGCTGTGAACACCTGTACCCAAAAGAAAAAAAAACTAAACAAGATACCACAAGTTACTTTCAAGATCTGTAAAAGTTGATGGGAGTCTACTAGCTCAGTGGTAGAATACTTGCCTAGCATGTACAAGGCCCTGCATTTGATTCTTTAGTATCTGAAAAACAAACAAACAAACTCATGAAGGTATATGTGTTATTTTATTGTGACCTATAACCAGATTACATGGTCGTGCGGTGACCATGACCTTGCACACGATGGCTGTCAGCATCATCACTATTGATTCAAGTCCTCATTCAGGACAGGTTTCATTGTTCCAGGTTAGTGGGCACATAAAGCAGGGAATAACTATAATCAAATATAGCTGCCACAGCTATATTTCTAACACTTTTAGAAAAGCTTTTACTTGGATCTACAAATTACTCATTCAAGGCTATATACAAGGAAAATGAGTTGGTATCTATATCTTAATCAGCTACCCAGTACTATTCTTAAAAACCCAAGAAAATAAGCATACAGGGAAAAGTCTATTGTGTGGCATAGTCTTAGACACTCTAGCCCATGACTGACTGGCTGCACTGACTGTATGTCTGTGATGAGGCAGGGCATCATGGTAGAGCCATGTGGTAGTGTGAAACTGCTCACCTCATGGCCAGCATATGAAACAGAAATGAAGAAGTAAGTTCTAATAATCCCCCAACAGGCATGCCCCCAGATGTCATGGGGACATCTTCCCTAGCATCTAATGGTTTCTCCATCTCCTGTAGTAACTACACGGCCTAAATACCATGTAGACCTTTAGGGGGACATTCCAGGTCCAGCTATAGCAATCTGGAATTTCAGAGCAAAGCAACATCATTTATCAATTTCAAATTTATTATATAAGTGTAATCATTTGTACACATTTCCTTTAAAGGCCAAGTAATAAATTAATGGAAATATCCATGTCTCAGTTTCCCTTTGAAGGGAAAATAAAATGCCTCTGATTATTTAAGATTTTGGTTTCTGATTCAGTTTCTGATTGGCTAGCTGAAGTCTGAAAATATTAAGTGGAGAGTTGCATAAAGCAACATGCATCATTTTGAGCAGCATGAGGAAGTCGCACTCTGTCCAGATCCATCTAATCCAGGACGTGAATGAATCATCATCACTTTGTCCAGAGTGTCCAAGCTGCAGAAGCTGCCCTCTAAGTTAGGCATTCATTAGTGGTCTACAATCAGTTCAGCTGTTGTGATAGCAGGGTGTTTGTTTTGAAGTTACCCTTACTGTCTTACTAACAGCCCTTATGTGCAGGATTAGTAATACAACGTTGGGATATCAAAGTATAAAATATGGGGTTAGACTAATTCCAGTCCTCTGGGGCAATGTTTCAGGACACACAGCAATAAAGCATTTAGGGCTTGCTACTATTCGCAGTTTCAGACATTCATAGGCATTCTTGGAAATCTTGCATACCGCCCACCATACACACTCACACACACACACACACACACACACACACACACACACACACACACACACCCCAACAGTAAGGAATCACTGCCCCAATAATCTTAGAACTGGCAGATTATTTTTCTGGGAAGCTGATAAAGGATTTTTATAGTATATACCGATTTATTTGGTAGTTTGCAGTAAGTCACAATGTCAACTATATATACATTGTAAACTGAACTGTTTTTTTTTTTACATATGTTTTGTTAAACAATCCTCCCATCATCAAATGCTTCAAACTCCTACTGCAAATATAATCAGTGTGTGGGCCAGTGGGGCCTTTGGAGCCAGGCCGTCCTGGCCCCCTCAGCAGCCGTTTCTTCAGAACAACTCCCAGGGCCCAATGCAGTAAAGACATAATAAAACAAATCTCAACACTGTCAGAATAGGAGCACATACACAGCAAATTCATTTAAATAAAGCATGTCAAATACTTGCTTCAGTTGAAATTTATAAAATGCCATTTCATTACCCTGTGTTTTCATTTATGCCAGACGACTGTCATGCCAAAACTATTTTTTATTATTGCAGAAGTCAGAAAACACATTTTAGAATAAGATATTATTGTGATAAAGGTATTTGAGCCTTGCAATATTGCTTTTACAGCGGAATGAAGGATTGTAAAGTCTTATTTATTACAATTAAAATAGACACTCATGAAGGATCCATATCCTCCTCTCCCTGTGATTATTTAGGACAGGTACCAATCAGCACCTTTGAGAAGTAACAACACTCCTTGTTGCTATGACTCAGCCACATCTTGTAGGGAGAGGCACGGGTCTGACCAGACAGAACGCCAAGAGGAAGGAGGTCTAAAGGTTAATTTTATCTGTGAGCTGTGAAGACATGCTCCTAACTCCTGGTCTAGATTTCCCACCAAATTTCTGGGAATTCTCTTTCTTCCTGGGACCCATAGTGAAGCTATGGTGTTCCTTCCTTCCCAGAAGGCACTGCAAATCTCAATTTAGGGACTGTCTCTTGGCATCATTTCTTGGTAATTGCTGCCCTCTCATTAGGCATATGTTGACATCACCTCAGTGGGGCAATGGCTCTCATTTTTTCCTAAGTACACAAACACTTGGGAAGCCACTCAGAATCAGGTACAGTAACAGGAACTGTACACGGCTATAGGAGTAGTGGGATGCAATCTTGAGCCTAGAAGAGCTTACAGTTTGGGTGGCTGGCATTCACTAAAAATACAACCCTTCCAACACATGTACATTTGGCATCCACTTCTAGAAAAGACCTTTTATTTCAAAGAATTGTTTCACTTAAGGGAGAAGCATGTGGCCAGCCCCTGAGCTCTCATAGAAGGAGTGAACTCACTTAGGAGGAGAAGCACCCTCTTGATAGAAATGAACATCTCCGGAGATTTTGAATAGATCAGAAAGGGTCAATCTCAAGGATTCCACTAAAAATTTGTATTCATTCCACAGAAAGCTTAAACATGGGCCTGCTAAGAGGGTTCAGCAGGCAAAGGCATCTGTCTCCAAGCCTGAGGACCTGAGTTAGTGTCCCAGGACTCACATGGCAGAGGGAAAGAATCATTTCCCACAAATTGTCCACTGACTTCCACATGTGTGCTACTGCTGACATCCAAAGAAGCACAAAATATAACAATTTATTTTAACATTTTGAAAGCTTTATCAGACATTCAAAAAAATCACAATTTTCAAATTTAGACCTGTAATTCTCTGGATATCCACCAAATATATGGTGATTTCTCTGAGAAGTATTTACCCTCAAATGGAGGCCCAGAAAGACAAATAGTTCCTGTTCTTACTCCTATGAAGTTCAAAATGTTGATCTCATAGACGAGACTAGAACCAAATGACGGTAGAAGCTAAGAAAGTGGAAGGGGGTGGGAGGTGGAACAAATAAAAGGTGTCAAGCTACAGTCATGTAGGAAGAACAAATAAAACCCAGCATTTCACAAACTGTCAGGGTGACTACAGCAATTTGTTATGTATTTTATTTTCTACAAAAGCACAAGAGAAGAGTTCAACGGTTCAAGCATTCAGAAATAAGTGCGTAAGAAGAGAGAAATGCCAGCAAGCATGATTTGATCATTCCACTTTGTTTATGGGCATTAAACTACCACCCTGCGCCCTATAAATATGTATAACTATTATGTGCCAATTAAAAACAAAATGGAGGGGTGGATCCTGTGACTCCAAGTCCCTGGACCTGGTGGGTGCAGTTGATATAACTTAGGCCAGTCAGATTCTCTGTCCTGTTTTACATTTGGAACTGTGATTTTAAAAAGCATTGAACTGTCTGTCTGTCTGTCAGAATGCACATGCCTTTGAGCTGCGCTTCAGTTCTCTTGTCTTCTGCTCCCATATACAGGAGAACGCAGAAAATATGGCAGCAGTTAAGAGAAGCCAAAATGAGAGGTGGGGACCACACTGCCAGCTGTCTGGAAGCATTCTAATTTCTGGGGCAGGGACCTTCCTTCAGTGTGCATTTTGCCTTTTAAAATGCCCCTGGATTCTGCCAGACCACTCTCTATTCCAAGCAAACAGTTCAAGCTGGTATCTGTAACTGTGATCAAAAGAGTCTAGTCTAGTGAACACTTAGGCAGAACCCCACCTAAATGACCCTCAGACACATTGACCTTTCCTTATGTGCATGCTGTAGAATTCCGGGTTGGATTTGCTGCCAGCTTACACCCACTGAAACCCATAGGCTGGGTTCCAGGTATGTATACTCCACCACACAATCAGACCTGCTGGAACACTCACTACCCTTGTCACTGATGGTCAACTCTGTCATATGTGCCACAGCACTTTGCTCCCAACTCTCCTGTCATATACTTGTTATTTACAAAGAGAACCCTGGCTTCTTCTCCCTTCTGGTGTTTTTCACCCACCTAGACTCAGCTCTGACAACTGTGACTTTCCCTTGGCCCCTGGTCTGATTTTGAGTTTAGATTGAGAAACTGTGTATAGGGCAGCTTCCTTCCTTTTGGAAGCCAGTCTGTCCACAGAAGGCAGGCACGTGTTCTCGGGTACACTAGAAACCCTTCCACATGGGCTCTGTCCCTGGCTGTGAGGCATGGTAGGGAGTCCTTCCTCAACCTAGGGTAACCATCACTGGTTGAGAAGAGGTCTTCTTCATTAGACTCTTCAGTGCTAGAGCTACATGAAAACTCACATTACCAAGTAGTTCATCAAGATGAAATCAAGTTCCCAACTGGGACCATGCCCTGTCATATACATGTTTGTTCAGAACTTTGGCAAGGAAGAAAGATGCTATCTATGCAATTTCTTTTATAAGGTATTTCCACAATTGTACACATGCTTTTAGGTAAGACAACTGGCCAGGTTCTGGTCTACAGACTATAAAATAATGAATGTGTATTGTCTGCAGCCCCCAGATCTGTGGCCATGTGTTATGGTATCCAGATGAGTTAATAACACAGACATTCCTCCATGACAGCACTGTCTCTAGACCTGAACTACCTCAGCCAAATGAAAGGATTTATGGATAAGAGTGTGTTTGGTTAAGATGTACGGCATTCCTTGATGATAAATTCTAAAGTTTTAAATGCCAAGCCTACCAGAGTGAGTGAACAGGATGGACTAATGCCTGAGCAGGCTTGATTTTAAGTTAAGTGGGCATGACGAGCACATTGTTAAAAACTCAAACCTGATTAACTCTCTGATGAAGCACGGCATGACAAATGCCAGGCGACCACGGTGCGGCGAGAGCCAAATGCAGTGTACAGAGTCAGCTCCCATGCAGCTGGAAGCCTGGGCTCCAGAAAAGCAACCCAGGGTCACCATGGGTTGGTGCTAACAGAGCTAACAGTCGTTTCCCATGCAGGGAAGAATCCTACCCATGCTGCAGGGCCATTTATATTCACCGAGGAGCATAAGGCTAAAGATGCTGTGATGCTTTCAGTAGCTGTCGGGAGACCTACTTTTTCTGGGCTAAGTCTCCCTTTACTGAATTTCAGGTATCTGATAAAGAAACTTCAGACGTTTTTGCCCTGAGTGGAGAATGGACGTGCGGCTCCTAGAATTCATATAAGTCCTGCAATTGGGTTCTCCCATCTATTCAGTCATGATTTTGTTTATTCCATCATTGGCTCTTCCATTCATCATGTATTTATTATGCATCTACTGCATTCTCAGCACCAAAGATGTATGGGTAAATGCTAGGCAGCCTCATTCTCAAGGCGCTGGCAGTGTGTTTGGAGAGAAAGACTTATGTTACAAGGGTTACAGCACCAAGTGGTCAGATCAATACCGGAGTTCTGTGCCCCAGGTGCCCAGGAACTCGGCAGGAAAGTCCTAACTCAACCCAAAAACAGGGTGGGGGTAGGGGTCCGAGGAGAAAGAGCAGTGTTTAAGACCACCCGGAACAGGTGAGAATTAGGTTCAAGCAGGCGTGCAAGGGGTAAGAGGGTAGTTTTGTGAGAGAAGGCAGCTACTCAGGCTTGGATGAGCCATGGGTATACTCCATTAAGAGACTGCTGTGAGATCAGTCTGGAAAGATTAAGCAGAAGCCTGACTCCAGATTGTTGTGTGTGACTTGTTAGAAACATCAAGGATGCTGAATATGAAGGAGACTGGAGAGAGCTAAGCGGGATGGCATGGTCATAGGTGGGTTTCAGAAAGCTTCCTTGGTGGCTGTGAGCAGAGCATCCTAGTGGCAGGGGTACCCACTGGAGGTCTAGACAGAGGGAAAAGAGCTCAGGGTATGAAGGGGGCTGCAGTCACAAATGCCCTTTTAAAGGAAAGACTTGCCACGGGAATAAACTAACACTCCATGTTGGAGCGAGCGTTCCAAAGTTCCTTCAGCTTACGTTACTCATTAGGAAGTGACAGCCAAGTGTGGAGTGATGAGCACCCCCGGAGGTGGCCACAATACATTCCTGTGGCTCCTAAAGAGTTCTCATCACTGAGAAGGGATAAATGCTAGACTATGCTTAACATGCATTTTATATTATTGCCGTGCATTGTGGTTACAGGGCTGGCTCCCACGTTTTTATTCAGAGCCATTTATTCAGAAAATCTCTTCTTAGAATTTGAGTTCATTCTTCATTAATTCAGTGGCAGCTTTCCGTAGCCCAGTGATTGAATTACCTAATAGCACCTGCCTGAAATGATTAACGTGAGAGGAAGCCATGGGGTTGTAGTTGATATAAATGATTTGTTTCCTCAAGTTGTAATTTTATTAAAGGGGGACCCGGCGAACCACCCTGACAAATAGAGGCGAGGTCCTGGCTTCTAGGAAGTACCTGGGAGGTTAATGAGCAATTAGCGGCTAACAAATGACAACTCGGCTCAGGGGAAAGGTTCTATTTCTTAAGCGATAGGTCAGTATCACTGAGAAAATAACAAGTTTAAAAAAGGGCTGAGTGGTCCACATCCCATAAAAGGGGTGATAAGGAAAGAAAGAGAGTGACCCTGAATGTGAACCCACTCTCAAGAGAGGCTCCTCAGTGGATCAGATAATACGGACGTGGTTAATTCTCAGTATATATGTAACATAAGTCTTCTCAGAGAAGTCAGGTATATTTCTGGCTTTCTCTAAGGCAAAGTAGCACCACCAGGACCTGGAATTTTCTCCTTAAGTAATAAAGGCACCGTTCTAGAACCTTCTGGGAAGCTGAGGATGTGAGAAGGTGTAGAGGTTAGAAGGATGAGAAAAACTTAGGCCATGGGCTGTTGAAAAATATTCTAATGTTTCAGGAATGGAAAGGATAGTTTAATCTGTGACACATCGTTAAGCAATGATCCCCTCCTTTGAATAGTTTTGACTGACACCTGTGTACAACTTCTTCAGTTAAGGGCAGAAATGAGCTGCACTTCCCGAAACATAAATTGAATATTGCTATGGTTTTGACACTTCTTAATCATTGAGTATCTGAAAGAGCAAACTGATATATCTGAAGACTGGTAAGGCGAGACTTTCAAATACAGCCTGAAGATGCCAACCTTCCCCCCTCCATAATCTACATCCGTCCTCATAATTAGAGAGACTGTGAATCTCTATTTGGGCATGTTCCTTCCTACGCCCATGACACAGATTTCAGTTCCTGCATAGCTTCATTCTTCTAGTCTGGAAAAAATAGGATTCCTGTGCTAACTTTTACCATTTGGTATTTTTAAAATCATTTGCTGCTGGAAAACTGCATAATCCAATTGTGTGATTCCTCACGGGGCAGAAGACCTTGTATGCAGGTTGAGAGGGAGGGGCAGGCAGGCAGAGGATAATCAAATCCTGCTGTTAAGGGAGAGTCACTCAAGAGTGAGATTTGATGTGTTTCCAGGAAATAAGCTTTCCTCACCACTTCTCTAACCTTATAGAGAATAGAGGTTGATACTTAGTAGAAAAATAGTAACTTTTCATAGCAAGTTTTTAAAAATGCAGAATCAGACCCTCCATGAGATGGGACCTGGGAGTCTGAATTTTTGTAGTATCTTTCCCAGTGGTTTTGATGCTATTGGATCCAGAGGCAGGAAATGTCTTGCACATCTCCTCAGGTAGGTGATGGATCTGTTCAACGTCTCTGATTCCTTCATAAGCCCTGTATCTTAGTCATGTCTCCTGAATTCCTGATATGCTCTGGGGTCACTATGTGTAGATAGCTGACCTTTGTACATGCTCCTAGGTAGTATTGGTTTTGGTAGTTCCCTGGTTCCTTCCTGGAGCTCAAAACAGAAAAAAGAAACACAAGCACAAGCTGGCTCAGATGCTTTTCCTCATCAAAGAACTTAGTCAAGCACCGAGTCCTGGAGAAATGAACAATTGCTGCCCTACTTGGAGTGTTAGCGGTGTGTGTGTGTGTGTGTGTGTGTGTGTGTGTGTGTGTGTGTGTGTATGGGTATGTGTTACATGTGCCTGTGTTTGTGTGTGTCTATGAGGAGATAGATGATGGACTAATATATAGATAAATGATAGGTAAGTGGTTAATAAATAGTAGATAGAAAAATATATGGAGAGAGAGAGAGAGAGAGAGAGAGAGAGAGAGAGAAGATAGATACAAATAGTCCCTTCATCCATTCATTTTTCCAGGAAACTCACGATTTCCAGACTTGTTTACACATCTGCTCACAGAAGTACTACATATGAGCTAGCGTGTTATCATTCCTATCTTAATAGCAAAATTTAGACTGTAAATTCAACTTGATGTTTCAGGCAGGTCTGTTTACCATAGAGTAGCTTTGTATGTATTACACGCTTGCTATAAGCAAGAGCAGCTGTGTGAAGCCTAAGGACTCACAGGGCTGTTGCCTAGTAAACTCTCTCAGACACCTCACCTCACGCATGAGACCTACATGAGGGTCCACATGCATTCACCCCTCAAGCCCTACTTCCTTTGCTCTCTCCCACTCTCGCTCCAAATGCCATCACAAGCTCTTGATGTTCTTGTAGCCACCAATTTTTTTCCATTAACATCATTATCTTTTTCCAGGGTCCATTAGAACTTCTCATGTAATGAGAATTTGGGGTGTAGCTGGTCATTATTTCCCTAGCCACCCACAGCTCCACATTCTGCATACCATTCTCACCTGCGTCACACAGTTCCTCTTATTTCCATTAAGATGATCATCTTTCCCCCCAAACTCTACAGTCATCACCTCATTACAACTCCATTACCTTTTAGCGTCATCTACATTACAACTCCATTACCTTTCACACGGCCACCCATTACCTCTCTTATCACCCCCTCTACATTTCGGTTGCCCTCGCCATCTCCTTTACAGCCACCAGCTTTCCAATTACAGGTCCATTATCTTTATCATTACCTCAGTTACAATCATAATTGCTCCCATAACAATTTTAACATCTTTATCCACCCTTCTACGATGCAAGACCCTGGCCACCTTTGATAAAGCTCTAGGCATTCTCATTATACACCAGGCATGCACCTCCACATCTCCATTAGTGTTAGAAGTCCTTTCCTTTCCTTCATCAAATGACCCATGATAATGTTAACTGCAGAAGATCTGCCACTTTCCACCGTAATTCCACTAGCGCCGTTGTTACTCTTATTTACAGCTCACTCCTCCGTTCTTCTCTTTCCACACCAAACAGCAATGGTCCTCATCTTAAAGGCCTCTCATCTGAACGGGCCTCTTCTGCAGTGGCCTGACTCAAGGATATCTAACTGCCAATGTCTTCTTTGTTTTTTTTTTTTTAATCACACCTTGTTTCTGTAGAGGGCTTAGGGGTTCATGCATACCCCAGGTGGGCTCAGTTCTCTCCTTCCACTGTACAGATCTGAGGGATTGGACTAAGATCGTCAAACTTAGTAGCAAATCCCTTTACTTATGACCCACCTTGCTGGATCTTCAGTGTCTTCCTAAAAGCAAACAGGACTGACCTTTTCTAGTATTCTCATGTGGTGATGGAGGGAGAGATGACCATCATTGCATTGCTTTTTTTTTTTTTTACTCCTTAAATTGCAAGGTCCTAATGGACTCCGTTTCTCCCGGGAGCACTTAGCACGTGGCCAGAGTTAGCATTCAAGTGAGCGCAGCTGACTCGATGAGCGCATGCGTCACCACTCCTCCTGTATCCTCACACTCACCATCAATTTTTGTTGCATTGATCACATCAAACTCTCATCAATACACTCTATCACTGTGTTACATCCTAAGGATGAATGCATCTGGTCTTCCATTCCCAGGTCATCATCTCAAGAATTATCATTCTTTGGGCTCCATTATACCCTGTGCTGAGGCTTGACTCAGGGGGATAGGCTACTTCCTATACCGTCCTGCTTCCCTTCCAGAACAGACTTCCCCTTCCATGAGGAATCAGGGGCACTTTCCCACAAGATATGTCATGATCACTCCCCTAACAATTTCTTCTTGCAAAGTGGTAAGTACACACTAAGCTGACTGTGACAAGACTCAAATGACAAAGAGCAGCCTCCTTTCTGTGTTGGTGTCTGACTATATGATATCCAGGGCAGAGCTTATGTGAAAGAGTTCTGAACAGAGACTTCCTAGGTATAATTTCCTGATCTTCCACTTCCTGGCTTAGTCCTTTGTTTCCTAAGCTGTAAATGGAAACAATAACAGCATCTACGACTACTGTTGATTGTCAGGTGGTAAAAATGAGCGAATATTTGGCCGTGAGTGTCAGCATCTGTTTTGATCCGCTGCTGAGTGAAGCCTCTCAGAGGACAGCTATGATAGGCTCCTGTCTGCAAGAGTAGTGAGTCTTGTGGAAAAGTGGGGAAGGGGGAAGGATAGAAGGACCTGGGGGGGGGGGGAACAGGAGCTGCACTAGAAGACCAACAGAGCCACCTAACCAGAGGGACTTACAAAAACTGATGCACCAACCAAGGACCATGTATGGATTGGACCTAATCCCCTTACGTAGATGTAGCTGATGGGCAGCTCAGGCTTCATGTGGGTCCCCTAATAAGGGGAGGGGGCCTATCTGTGACATAGATTCTGTTGCCTGCTTTTCAATCACTTCCCCCGGCACGGCTGCCTCACCAGGCCACAGGGGAAGAGGATGCGCTCAGTCTGCTTTGGTTTGATACACTTGGATGGGTTGGTGGGAGTGGATAGTTTCCCCTTTTCTGAGGAGTAGGGGGAAGGGGGAGGGAGGCTGGGACCTGGAGGAGAGTAGGGAGGGGGCTATGATTGGGGATACAAAGTGATAAACAAACAAACAAACAAACAAACAAACTTTAAATGAGTGAATAAAGTAACCCAAACAACACTTATCACAGGGAAAATATTAACAAACTATAATTTCTTTGAACTGAAATGATTGTTAAAGTTCTAGACTGAACATTCAATGTGCCTGAAATTCTGGAAGCAGCCTATCAGAGTTCTCATCGTTACAGTTCTTAAATCATTTCCCAACCTTAGGGCTCTCAGCTGACTCAGCAGGAGAATGTAGCAGCCCCTTGGCCCATGGCCACAGTTATTCTGCACTGCCAGAGAACTCTGGGAGTTTTCCTCCCCGGGCTGATGAAAACTTTCTGTGGCTGGGTCTGACTTGGCTGCACAAACATTGACTCAGCCCACTGCCTGGCAAAGCCTCACAGATAGCCCCGCCCTGCTCTCGCTCTCCTCCTCCTTCTGGCTGCAGGCTGAAGTGATGCTGGGCCTTCTCAGGTGGCCCTTGAATATGGTCAACAAAATCTTAGAAGAAGACCTTAGAAATCCTTAAGGAGCTTTGCTCTTCTCTCTCTCTCCCCCCTCCCCTCTCTTCTCCCTGCCTCACCCCGACTCTCTCACTGACTAGAATTTCTACCTGGTAGCTATCTAGACCATCCACCAAATTATATCCGAGTATATTGCTTACCCTTAGCTCTGCATTTTCTGGAGGAATATGTCCTAAAATTATTGTCCCTTCTTCTATCATTTCACCATCTCCAGTCTGTATAATCCTCTTCCAGTGGCTCTTAGACAACAGAAAAAATACTACTAAAACCATCAGTAGTCCAGTGTGGAGAAACAAGTATCTCTGGGTATACTGGCTCTGAAAGAAGAACCTGGCACGGTCAACCTTGACAATAATGTGTCTCAAATGGCAGAGTTTCAGGTGACACTGTGCAACCAGTGTTATTGCTTTTCTAAAATTTGGGTGAGGGTGATGGTGAAGTGGGGTTAATTTTGGGAGCAGGGAACTTTCACAACATCATTTACAGTATACTTCAGGTAGCCATAGAATTTTCTAGTATATTGTCAATCTAGTGTATTGCCTTTAATTTACTACTCTCTCCATTAGTTGCAAAGGTTTACAGATCCTTCAACTGGCAAAGGCTGTTGAGGACCTTCTATGGGCTCTTTACATCCGACTGCTAGAGAATCCAGGGGGTCAGTGTCAGTCTGGCTACATTAAGTGTAATAATAAGTCAAACTCAGAAAGACAGGGACCACATCTCACCTGCGTGTAGAAGCTGAAAGGTTATGTCACTGTAGAGAGTGGAATAGTGCTTTGCGCAGCCCAGGGAAGGTGTGTGGGAGGCAGATAGCGAGAGGACGCTGATGGGCACAGAGGTTCAGTCAGATGAGAGGAAGAATTCCTAATGGTCTGTAGCATAGTAGGGGGACTATGGTTCACAAGCGTTAATTAAATGTTTCAAAATTGCTAGAAGAAGGATTCTTAAAACTCCCAAGACAGAGAAATGATAAATGACTGAGGTGATAGGTATACCAATTATGTTACTCTGGATTTCATAAATATGTACAATTACTATGTGTCAGAAATTTTTTTTTTATTTTAGTCTTTAAGGTGTAAGGCTGTCAGGGCAAGAAACACTCTCTTTAAGCAGACCTTGGGAAGGCTTCACCACTATACCATCACAGAGACAGGGCCACAGACATGACTGGGATCCTAGAGCTATTTCCTGCCCTACAGCGTTGGTCTTTGGCCAAACTAGACCCATGGTTGGCACAAGTGTCCATGGAGACAAAACACAGCTATGTTGATTACTCTGTAATTACTACACCATCATCGCACCCTGCCTTTTCTCTCTGTTCCCTTCTCCTCCTTTCTTTCTAGTCTCCCTCCTGCCTCCTCCAAAGCTCCAGGTGCTAGGCTCACACGCCCTTCCTAAGTACACATCAGCTATGCAGTCAAGGCTCAGCTTGATTGCCCAAGCTCTGCTCTGAAGTTTTCTTTGGTTATCAGCTCCAAACATCCTCTGAAACATATCCTGTTTGAGCTTCTAGCACAGAAATATAGACAGTACTGAATATTCGGCCAAGTGCAGTGATGGTCTGTCTTTTGGGTTTAGAATTGCTCCCTTGACCAAATTCCAAAATCTCCAAAAACAGGACTCATGATCTGTACCCCATTCTGTGGCCTTTATATTCCATACAAAAATTGCTCCAAAAACTTGCTAACTGCATCTTTTACCTTTTTCTCCCATTGACCCTCATTTATCTTGCCTTTTGCTTTATCTACTTTCCTCCACCATGTTCTCCTTGTCTCTGCTGCCTACATGTCACAGGCCAGTGGTACTCAGCTACTGGTTACACATGCTAGACGTGGGCCAGCCTTGGGAGATTTCTGATTCATGTTTCCTGGAGGGAGCTAGGGCTTGCATTTGAGTGACAATGTAGATGGTACATTAGACAAAGTTGGCTTTGGTTTGGCATGAGGGGATGAAGAGATAGGAAAGAGATGGAGAGATGAGAGGGAGCATGGGTGGGGAGGCAGACAGGAGGTCAATAGAGTTCACACATACAGGAACTCAGTCATAAAACTGTAAGTACCAATTATCTCCTTACATAATATTTTTGAAACTACAACATAGGTATTTTCATGTAGGGCAAAGCATGGATAATTTAAGCTTGCTTTGATGACCTACATGCCCAAAGATAATTTTACATGCTCTTTTTCAAGACAGGCACAAGTTCTGCTTTTGATCAGTTCTGATCCGTATGTTACAAGGCAATTTCAGTACATACTTAGCTTTATCAATTTGTATCTGCACATTGACCTTCGGGACTCTGTTCCTGGTTCCCAGAATTCAGTGTGCCCTGCGATTCTGACTGTTCAGGCAATGTTATTTTTAATGTTTGTAGATGGCTTTATGTTTAGCCAATGCAGTCATGTGTTCCCTCCCTTCAGCCCTTTTCCAGAGAGATTTAAGCTGTGTGGCTTACAGAACATATTTTTAAAAATTATTTCTCTGAAACCTGGAGAGCTGCAAAGTTAGGCATTCATGGATAATAAAAGTAGTGAGGAAAATAAAATTTTTTATCAGCTTGTTTACACAATTATGTAAATGATGAGCACTTATACATGGCTGATTCCTCAATTATTCATGGTTAGAAGCTCTTGAAAATTCAATTCAACTAAATAACCTTTCTTTCAGTGCTCATGGTGAGCAAGGTACTGTGATTTGAAAAGGGGGAGATGACGATACAATTTGATCAGGAACATTACAGTGTAGTACAAGTAGAGTAAGCTTGATAAGAATCGTGCAACACATGCCCCAAGGTTTTAGAGTAGAAGACACACCATGTATTCTGGTATATTTGTGGAGGATGGAGGAGGTCAGTCTAGACCCCTCATTCACGTACAGTGCTGTGCTGGAGTCAGGTCCCATCTTCTTCTGACTGAACTGTTACACCAGCTTTCTGCTTTGTGGCCCCTTGCATTGCTGCTCCACAGTGACCATTCTCAAGGCAATCTGATTGTGCTACGCCTTAGCACGTAGTCTCTGCACCCTCAGTCCACCCTGCCTGCCTACCATGCACACAGTGCCCGTGACATTTCATGTTAGCTGGACCCCAGGGACTTCACTTGACTTTCCTATGCTGTTTCTTCTACCTACATGGGTCCTCTCTTCTTTCTTTTCCTCCTCATCCCTCATATATCTGGAGAACTCCTGTCCAACCTGTTCAGCTTCTTTCCAGAAGACACAGCTGCTGAGTTTTAACCCACCTCTATATTGTTCTCAGCCCCACCTCTCCATTTATCCTAATACTTTATTTATGATTTGGGACAGAGGCTAGGCATCCTTACATTCCATACAGTGTGCCCTGCATGTGATCAGAATGCACACTGGTCATGGCACATGCTGTTTACTAAATATCTTTCTGCCGGGGCACATTGGATTCCCTGCTTGGGTGAGTAGGCCATCTCTTTTGTCCACAGGATTAAATCCTGAGTAATGTTGTATGCAAATGTAAAACCTTCTTCCACAGAGTTTAAGAGGAGGCAACAGAGGTTCAATGGAGCAAGAGAACGCTACTTTTATTCGTTTAAATTGAGACAAGTCTTCTCTAAGATGAGGAGAAAAAAATAGCTTATGAAAAAAGCATATATATATGAAAAGAGACATTGGAACAGAACAGTGAATGTATCAGACTTTGGGCTTAGGGGAAGAGTGAGCCTTTGCAAGAAGGAAGGCTGATTTCTCTGCATACAGAGACAAGGGACCAAACAAGGCACGGAGGAGAGGCCAAAATGAAACAAAGCCTTTGTACATAGCCTAAGGCTTGGCAAGGGAAGAGAGCAGGCAAGCAAACCCATAGACCTAATAGCATTGACTTTTTCACAGCTACAAATGTTGAGAGAAAGCCACAAACACAACACTAGCAAAGTACTTTAAGGAGAAGTGACCTTTCCAGCAATATTCTCTCCATGAAGGTGCATCCCAACTGGACAGGTGCTTACCTTCTCAAAGGCACAGGCTGCACATAGGGGCGAAGACCCCTGACACTTCCTTTTATAGTTCTCCACATCAAACAGCCTTTGAGCCCTTACTGACTGCAGTTTGAGATAGAATCAAACATGATCCTGGGGCCAAACTCTACTGAGCTTCTGCAATCCCCAAAGCTAAAGCAAGCCATGCCTGTGCAGCTGTCGTGTCAGATTCTGGCTGCAGCACAATGCATCCCTAACTACCCAATGATGTGTGCGTGAAGGTTGGCTTGAACTGGGAACTCGTAGGGCCAGAACAGTAGGACAGGTTTGTCAGTCATACTCCCTTGGCCTCAGCTTCCTCTGTATCTCCTGCCTGTCTCCTGGGGCTCCTTGGTTCCACTCAGGAAAACAATACAACAGGAGATCCCTTTCCCTAGTGCAAGGGTGAGTGCAAAGTTTGGTATCCTCTGGAAAGCTGAAAGAGCTGAGCTTTTGGCTGCACTGTGGGTTTCCAAGGAAGCTTAAACTCACAGACAGCTCCTGATTGACTGTCTGTATTCACCAGAACAGAGCGTGAGTTTAGTGTGTTTTGGGGATGCCTAGCCTGGTCTGAGAATCAACAGCAGAGAAGACAACCTCACTTGTTTGTTTGCTTGTAATATCTTTACCTCAGCACCAGAGCATTCCTTTATGCTTACTTTTGATCTTTTTTCCTCTCGTTTCCCATTCTGTTCTTACCTTTCCCCCCAAACAACAGAGTGTTAAATTGGAAAGCTATACATATTTATTTGATCAATGCATCTGTCTTTCCTGGAAATGAATCCACACATGACTTACAGAGGTGACTAATATACATAGGCCACAGAAAACCATGCCTTATCACTTTCTGTTGTTTCTACCCAAACTCAGGTATTACTGACACTAACGAATTAAATAAATAAAGTAATAGTTGCTCAAAAAGGTTGTTTCCTGAACTCAAGATTCCCGGAAGGTGTGGGAGCACTGAAAGGCTTTCCTGTAGATTACAGAACATGAAGGACAGAGCTCTCTTGGGCTCATGGTCACCAACCTAACTTTCCTTGAAAATGTAGGATCATCAAAACCATTGACATAGAGCCCAAGTTCCTTAGAGATGAAAGGGCCCTGATGGAGATAAACAAAGCCACTCTCGGGCTGCAGTGAACCTGGGAAGAAGGCAAAATGCTTGAAAACACGTCTGCCGTCCAGAGCAGCCACAAAGCTGAGAGCTCAGTTCCCCAAATATCACATTTGTCTCCATTTGGCAAGAAGCTGAAAGCCTATCTGGGGCCATTTAAGTTCTAATGTTATTAAGGGCTCGTCTAATCAGCGCTTAAAATAAGCTGCTCACAAATGCATTGGGACTGAGGAGGAGGAGAGAGAAGCAAACTGATCCAGGCAGCTCAACCCAGCCTGGTGAGCTTACCTTGGACCGAACTGCCAAACCATGGAGTCACCTAGCTGTCCTCCTTTTTGGTAACATCTGCAATTCTATCTCAAGCAGCATTCACACACACACACACACACACACACACACACAAACACACACACACACACACACACACACACACACACACACACGATATTTGTAAGTGTGTGGGAGAGAAAGTTAATCTGCATAAGCCATGTTCTCCTGAGAGGTCCACCATGCACCTGGGACAACATGTGACAAGGCTTAGCAGGGAAAGATGAGCTAGCTTCTATGCCTGGGGGTGACTTTCAGATATAACTGATGGAGAATGGTTGAGTCTGAGAATTACCCTGAACCAGTTTCTGCAGACTTCTGAGAAGTCCTACCTTCAGGGGACACAGCATAACTCCCCTCCTTGTCCTGGGCCCCTGATAGTAGTTATCTGAGCTTCTCCCTCCCATCTTGGTTTGACTTTCCCTGGGACCAGGAGCTTCTACCAGCCCTGAACCGAGATAGATCCTGATCCTGGCGTGGATATGGCTGTCATGGAATCTGTCTTCATCCTTTGGGTTCTCTTTAAAGAGCAGACTCATCTAGCCCATGTCCTTTTGGGATGTGCACTCATTTTCAAGGGTAAACTTGAAGCCAAGGGCCTAAATACTGGAATGATGTTGTTTCCAAATGTGACAGTGACATGTGTCCTCAGTATTGTCTTCTCTTGCTGCTCATCTTGGGCAAAGTACTTATTTTCCCACCTTTGGGTCTCATTCATGAACCTGGAGCCTATCTTTCATCCTTTTAATCCCTTGAGCAAAAGCTTCAGATAGCAGGGCTGGGTGGAGATATGGGGTACTCTTACCATGTTAAAGTTTTTCTCACATCCGAAGCAATCTTGTTAAGTCATTTATTCAGCATCTATGCAAAGAAGGGTGAAAGTACTCTGGGTCTTCTGCTGGCATTGGATGCTTAGAAGTCAGCTCACAAATCAAGTGCTTTTATCTGAGGAAGTCTTTTAGATGAGAGTTTTAATCTTTCCCCAACTCAAGTGGTTTGCCATGTCCAGAAATGTGTTCTCTGAGCAGAGTGCAGGTAAGTGAGACTGTCACCATCTAAACACGGGATGCTCTGTGACAGGTAGCCCTCACCACTGCCCAGCTGATCCAACCTGTTCCAGTTCTGTATGGTTGCAGAAATTTTGTTCTCATTCAGCTCGTAGCCTTGAAACCTCAAACTCACCAGCTTACCCTGAAATGCTAATGGCTGACAGGATTTTTTTTTATATATATATATACTTTGTAGTCAAATGACCCTAACTGAGGCAGGGTGCTGCTGAGGACAATCTAGGAGGATTGCGATGTGGAGCTTCAGATGAGACTTGTACTGTGTCTGCTGTAGGGTGCTAGGAGGGATATTGAGTACAAGGCAAGGACACAATGAGGCACAGGAAGGAAATGAGTTTTTCCTCGACAGACTTTACAACTGTGTAAACAAATAGTGCAGAAAGGGCTGGTGGGTATATCATCATTGCTTTGCACAATAATAATAATAATAATAAAACCCACCCAGACACACCTGTTTGAAAAGTTCTCAATTCGATGAATAAGGTTTGAGTGCCATGCAAGTTACTGAGGGAGTGAAATATTCATTGCGCCTGTCAGCTTAGCACCCTCAGAGCCTTTCTTCTCGCCCATTTTTTTAGAGGTTATTATTTCAACCCCAAATTTTTTCAGACATATATATGTGGTAGGAAAAAGGAATTAGGAAAGCTTTTAAATTAAAAGAAATAAAACGACAGGTTTTTCCTCCAGCCGTATAAATAGTTATGGATAGAGATAAAGAGATGGATATTTTTTCATAATACTTTATTAGGGGTTTTGGAACTCTGGAATTTTTAGAGTCAGCCTGGTGAATAATTTAGCATTGATTCACGCAGGCCCTGTGCAGGCACTCTGGGCTGGGAATCAAGTCTAGCTTTCTTGGAGGGACGGAGTGCAGCGAGACATTTTTATTACCAACCGCATCATGAAATGCATTTCAGAACTATTTTATGAGTAGCCAAAATCTTAGTACCTGGTGTCTCGAGTGATCTGAGGGACCGTGTGACGCCCAGAGGAGCTGATGCTGTTGGCCAGCTCATTTCATGGAGCGTATCCCCAAGGCTGTTGTTTCAGTGACAAAGGGTCTCGGGTCCCGGGGAATAGGCAATTCCTACTGAAAGGCTTAAAGTGGCCATTGGCATGGCGGGTAGTAAAAGGCCCACAGCACACAGTACCTTCGTGATGCCGTCCTCACTGATGTTCTCTCGTGACCGCGCGCCCTTTGATTCTAACTCCAGAACAGCTCTGTCCTCTGAGTTGGAGCAGACACCTGCAACAGGAAGGAATATGTGGCTTTACAGTGGGAACCTCTGTTTCCGTTTTCTCTCCTCTTACTGTGCTCTCTCTCCAGAGTTTTATTTATTTATCTTATTAATTCTTTTGATTAAGTTTCACAACCTCGTGATAAAATGATAAATATCTAAGGTAAAAATGATGTAGAATCATCGTAGATTCAGAAATATGTTTTATATAACACACTCAATAGCTTTAAAAGTGTTTGTGACAAGATTTGGATGATCTGATTGCAACAGATGTTTGTCACTTCCTCCAAGAAGCCTCCCGTCCCAACTCCTGCAAACCGGAGTCCCCTTTATCCCCTCAGTGTCTTCAGCATGTTGAGCACTCCTTCACGATGAAATTAGCATTTGGCGGAGTCTCTTTATCTGTTCAACTTTTCACTGCAGGCTCTCAAGGACCTTCCTGACTCTCCACAAGGTCAGCATCTTTATCCTCCTCCTGCTTTATTTGGATCATGTCCAAGCACAATACTAACAAAGGGGGAGCTCAATAGGTAATGAATAAATGGATGCAGAATAATCGTCTCTGGTTAGAAACACCATCACCCTAAAGCATGACCAGCGACTCTAAGTAGAAGCCTCTGTGCAAGCATACTGCCAGCCTTTTTAATCAGGGGCCCTGCATAGAACTTGGACGGGGCTCCCCCACCGCAGTTCCTAAGGATCTGCCAATGCAGTTGGTGGCTCGATAATTATGCCTTCAAGGACTTCCTGTTCACAAATGCTACTAAGCCTTCTCCAAAAGGGACACTAAACCTTAGGGATCTCATTTATAGATGCCTAAAGACGATGCATTTGCAAAACTGGTTGGAATCTAAAGGAGGAGGCCACAAGCATTCTGCTAAAGCCTAGGCGTCTTCTCTAAACTGTCCCTGGATGCAGTTGCCTTGCCGGGAGGCCTTCCTGGAACCCCAGAGGGGTAGGAAGTGCAGAGGTCACAGTGTTCTAGAAGGGCTGGTTGCATCAGTCTCTGCTGAATACTCTGGCTGCCTTGAGAAGGGGGGCTGCCAGTACTATGGGGCTGCACCTTCAGAGTAGAAGCGGGCCTCAGCAGCTTTGCTGCTGGCAGAGACAGAGGTTATAGATCATATATACAACAGGTATTTTCCTCTTCTAATTAGATGTAGCTGCTCACGAAAAGGGAGAACTGCAGGTAATTTGGGAGGAAATTTGGATACAGTGAATGGAAGCTTCTGTGCCAGCGTATTGTCAGCCTTCTTAATCAGGGGCCCCGTGCAGAACTTGGATGGGGCCTCCCCCTACACAGTAGCCATCCTAAGTTTTCACTTAAGGAACAGATAGCTCTAATATTAAACAATCTCTCCATCCTTCCTTCTCCTTTTTATACCACCTGTTGCCTTCTTCCCTTCCCCCTATAGGTGAGGTGGTGACTTCACTCTCAGAGAGCTGGTCCAATGTCGTTTGAACCAACTAAGTAAATGTTACTGAGAGTGTTGGCAACATCCCCTTCTGTTCAGCTCACTTAACTCCAAAAATCTGCAACGTGCTACTTGTGGTACCTGCTTCTCTAGCAAAACATGGGCACAGTCATCAATTCATTCAACTAGCATGTTTATCACGTTTCAAATCTTAAAATGATAAGGCTGACATGTACATATCGTAATAAAGGAATGGTTAATAAAGATACCCACAGGAAACATGTCATTTCTCCCCATCTTGGTTCTCGAAGAGAGTGGCTCTATCCTTCCACTTTGTTTTCACTTCCCAAGAAACAGATTGAGCTGGGACAGAAGGAAGCACAAAGGACCCAGCAGGCACTCTGGTGCTTCCTCACTTTGGGAAGAAGCCTTAGGAGCCCTTGTGGATCAGTTTTGCATGAGTGCTGTTGGGGAGGGGGGTGCAGCGTAGGAGTGGGGAGAGGGTGGGCACAGCTTGTGAGAAGTTCTTTATGGCTTAGAGGGGAATTCCTGGGCCCCTTTCCCCAGTCTTTGTGGGGGGAATGCCTCAGCTGGGTGGTGTCTCATAGTTACCAGCAGTGGACACCCTCCTCCCTCTTGCTCAGTTAAGTCTAATTATGCGTATGCCACAGGTACACAGAGTGTTTTGTTTGCAGCCTTTCTAAAACACTGTTCAACTTGCTTTGATTAAACAAACAACCACCACCATTATCCCCATCTAGTTTATTTGCACATCCACATGCGGGTTTTAACAGAATACGTGTTAATAAAATGTCAAGGCAATCCTTTCACTCTCCATGACGTGGCTGTCCTGCTCCTCCTTCCCTGAACACTGCATCTTTAATCCCCGTGTTGACTGCATGGAGTATATCCTTATATCCTTATAGACTTTCTTTCACAGTATACCCACATAAGACATATGTGAGTGTGGATGTGCGAGACTGTTTACTTTTGTGGTCACTGGTGGAGCCTGCGAGACATGAAGAGCACGAAGAACTGAACACAGCCCCTGCTGTCAAGGAGTTGTCACCTGTGGCACCAGGCAGTTGTAACACGGTAAGGTAATTTCCTTTTTGAGGCACAAGGAAAATGACCCAAATACGGGGAGAGTTAATCTAGAAGGTTAGAACTAATACTCTGGGCACCAGGAGGTTAGTACATTGCTCTTCCTCATTTAACCAGTTTTTAAAAAGCATGTTTTTAACCTATGGGCTGAGGAAGGGTGAAATTGCATTTGAGACAGTATATGCCAATTCTCCTGAAATCATAACTACATTTACTTTGTCAGAATGCAGCTCATCATGAACCTAACATTCCAACCCTTGTGATTTAACAGCTATTAGCTCATGAATGGGTCCAATTAATTTGATTAACCATTGTACAGCTCTAAGTTATAACACAAAGGACTTATCTTAAGGCTGACTTCCATATAGCTGGCGACAAGGAGGATTGCTATGACAGGTAGTGAAGACGGTGAATCATAACATAGGTACATATTCCTGTGGCAAGTCTCAGAGGCTTAGCTGAGGTAAATGTTACGCCAAGGTCCATGTTGTCAAAATACTCTCAACCTTCCCACTTCTAGAGGGCCCAGAGGGGGTGAAGGGCACCAGAGATATATCCAAAGGTCAAAGGGGAGGGCACCTGACCGGGCAACTTCAGCAAACCAGTATGTATGGGATGTTTGCATCTGCTCAGTCACAAAATTCACCTGTATCCTCTTTGATGCCCAGGATTTTCTAATGTCAGCTTGTAATAGTTCATCTTTGAGGTGGGAAAAAAAATCTAAGCAGTATGTCCAGAAAACGCGCGGTATGTGTTCCTTCCTTATCAAATGCTGACCTTCTTGTACTGAAAGTGAGCTCAGCGACCCAAGGGGCTTGGCTCAGTCTTTGTAGCATGGGCTCCCTGTTCCTGACCGACCAGGCAGGATCTAAGCATCTGCACAGTACAGGGAGCACTACCCAAGAGGCCATGCTGACTTCTGTCATAGACTTCTCAAAGCCTTGAGCGTGTCTCCCCTATGGCTTAGGTGAAACATGGGCAGAAGAAAGGCACCTGCCAGCCCAGGAGCAGGAATAAAACACGGCTGAGACCTTAGATGTCACAGCAATGGTTCGTGTTGGTATTCAGGATAAACTTTGAACTTGACTGGCATGGATTTATATGCTGCTAACTGCTGTTGACATATCAGTAATGGCCATTGATTCCAAGGATGCTGACCGGCTCTAGACAAAATCACCCAGTACCTGAAAGCATAATCAATCCTTTTTTTTTTCCCAGTTTTTTTCTAGCAGTTGGTTGCCGAACAATGGACCAGGTTGTGAATGATCAACAAATTGTGCTTAGTCATCCATCTGACAAAATGGGAACCCTAGGCAGCTATTGGTGAACTGACTCATAGTCTCTGTCTCCCAAAGTTTCCTCCCAAGAGGAACCTTAAATGCCTTACTCCTTCAGACTCCTGCTTTCAGACACAGACCTGTCAATGTTCCTTAGGAGGAATTCTCTGACCCACTGGTATTGGCAAAACTATGATTCGGTGGGGGGTGAGGGGCAGGATGTATAAGTTGGTGAATTCTCAACTTTGTATCTACTTACATGCAAAAATCAGCTCAAAGCCTGTGACTAAAGCTGCTAGCATTTATTGTCTAGTAGCTCCTGTGGGTCCATTGAGCCTTCAAAAGGGCTTTGTAGGCATGGTCTGCCCTAGGACCCTCCTGACTCTCTGGTGAGCCCTCCGTCACCGGAAGACCTGCTCGAGAAACTCTATTTCCAGCGTTTTTTAAATGTTAGTTGTCATCCCGGTTCTCAGTTCCTACCCCATGGGCGTCTCAAGAGTTGGTGGGAAAACCCCACAACATGGCGATTGCTCACTCCAGGGTGAGCAGTCTAAGGGAGAAGAGGTTGGGAGGCACAGTGTCTTTTGTGACTGCTCTTGTCATCCCTGCAACATTCTAACACACACATCAGACCCTTTTATGTGGAAAAAGCTGGGACAAGGATGTAAGTACCAGATTGCAAAGATCAGCTGGGGGACCCTTGAAAGCCAGCTACCACAAATGCTTTTGGCTTTTTCCATAATCATGAGCATGCAGTGAACGTGCAGAACAAGCCACTTTTATAAACAAAAGACAGAAAGTAGAAAACTGGGCTCAAATCTTATTCCTTGCCAGACACACACTTATGTGTGATGGCTAATCTTGATGGTTGATCGGATGGGTTTTAGGATCACTGTGAAAATGCACTTCTTGGGGTGCCTACAAAGGGGGTTCCAAAGAGGTTTAACTGAATGGGTAGACCCACCTTGAATGTGGGCAGCACTGTCTCATGGGTTAAGGTCTCGGACTGGAATGAAAGAAGAAATCAAGCTGAGCATCGGCAGTCTTCTCACTCCGCTGCCTGACTGCAGAGTTAACATCACCAGCTACTTCACAGCCCTGACAGCATGCCTTCCCAGCCATGAGGGCCTGTGCTCCCAAGCTGTGAGAGGAAACCCTTTCTCCTCTGAGTTGCTTTTGTCAGGTATTTTTCCACCATAAAGAAAAAAAGAAAAAAAAGGAACTAATGCAGCCTTTACGCCCTTTCGTAGCAATAGTCCCTTGCAGGACTGCAGCCAAGATCTACTGCGTGCATATAAAAGACTTAGCTAGTGCAGAGCAGAAGGCGGAGCCTCCCACCTTGTCAGTTTCTGCCCCTTCTCACTTCTTTCCTCTCTGCTATGCCCTTAGACCGGATGATACAGTTAAAGGCCCATAGTGGGCCTTCTTCTCCTCACACCCTTTACCAGGCAGGCTAAGCCAAGGAGGAACAAAATCTGGAATATTTAGGTTTCTCTTATCCCTGATGAAGATTTTCTGTGGCCTAATAAAGTGAGGAAGTATGAAAGACACTTCAGTTCTTTCATATCTTAATTAGCAATTAATTAAGGGGAGGTTGCATTGTTCAGAATTCCTGACAGGCAGGCTCCGTAATTATCTTTTATAATTATTACTAGTGGAAAATATGGATGAGGGTTCAGATTTTCCCAGAAATCTCAGGTTTAATTGAATGCCTTGGTGGAAAAGAAAGTGAACAGGCTGCCCTTTCCACATTGTTTTATTAAAAATATTTTGAAATGTGGTGTCTTGCACTTAGGAGCTTGGCTGGCCTGTCATCTCTAGCTGTGACCTTTATCTAGGCTTAGAGGAAGCGAGGTATGCCACTTCAGAGTCACAGGGTCCCTCTAGGAAAGCACACAGTTACATTTTGATGAATCTTCTGACAGTGTTTCATTAACCCATCCTAGGAGAGGGCATTCCTTTAAGAACTAAGCTGGGGAAAAGCAGAGAGGTGTTTTGTGACTTGCGCTAGTGGTCTGCTGGGTTCCTGGTGGTCCCATCTGGGGGGAGCATTAATCCCTCAGCTGAGAGTGGTGACTGGACACCCTTCTGCTCCCTCAGGAGGATGTCCAAGCCCAGTAGCTGGCTCACAGGGAGGTGGAAAGTTGGGGGTCTGACCTCCTCTGTGCTCTGAACTTATGCAGTGGGTTCTCTACAGATGTCAACAGTGGCTGGACAAGCCAAAGGAAGCCTCTTGTTTTACAAGTTGACCTGGGATCACCGAACACATGGAAAACTACCTTCCTGCTCCAGAGGAAGGCTGCAAGATTGTCACAGAAAAATCGCCTTGGATGGAATGAGAGACCATCCCTAGCCACACATCTGTGTTGATATAAACTGCCTTGTTGTCATTATTCTAAGTGGGTCGCTGGGATGAGTCTTCACTGTGCTACAGGCATCAGGAACCTGATCTGAATATCTGTCAGGTTTGAAGCAGCGTCACTTGTTTTCCTTCATCAAGTGGGCAGTTTCCAGTATTCACAACTCACAGTTCAGACCTGAGGGTATTTATCAGATCTAACGAGAGATTTGTGATCAATAGGACAACATAGACTATATTAGCAGGGCTGGAAATCAGCGAACCATCTGAGCGCCTAAGGCAACAGAGCTGAGCTGTCAAAGGCAGAACCCCTTCTCCTTTGGGACTTCTAGTGACTCTGACCTCTAGTCATAGTCTGTGCAGCTGGATCAGTATCTCTTGTGATCTGACATTCCTCTGCAGATGGCTGCCACACAATGGTCCTCGATGGATCAGACTCAGTAAAGCCCATAGCCTAACTATGCCAGTGTTAGCTGTAGCTATTGGATGATATTTTAAAACCTCAACCCACCCTCCCAGGAAGACACATTTCTTAAGCTTTCTTTGTTTATATTTTTATTTTAGTAAAGACAAAAAATATTGCTTAAAAGTTTAGAAATCATGGTTATGACCTGTTTTTTATCAACCCAGACAGCAATAGGTTTTCGCTCAGAGTCTATGAACTTATCTGAGAAAAGGCTACATCTTTATTTTTACCAATTTCTAGGGAAAATTTAGCAGTATCTCTAATTTTGAATTAGGCGACAAGTCACAGTGTTATTAAGAACAGCTATAATGTTGTCACCCATACATAGAAATTGTAGATTATTTTTTTATATCTCATTACAGTTGTAGATATGTTGAAATATTGTTTAAGCTTATTACTACTTCAAAATTATAGCAGTTATTAGGCTTGCCAGTAGATCTTATTATTTACTATGTTAATAAAGAAACACATATATTACTATACCACAAATTTGGTTTTTCAGCAGTTTGATAACTATATTTCAATAAAATGCAATTTCCTCTGCAATCCCATAAACATATATATATATATATATATATATATATATATATATATATATATATAAAACTCTTTCTTACTCTTCCTAAAAAGGGATTCATAGCTTCACCAGGTACCAACTGAGTTCCCAATATGAAAAAGGTTAAGGGCCCCTGGCTTAAGAGGGCAGAGAGGAAACTGGCTTTGTTGACACTGCCATGGTCAAGGCCATGACTTTCTGTGCATTGTCCTGCTGAATTCCCACTAAGAGACCGTAAGGAAGCTACTCTTATTAGCCACTGTTATACTGAATGTGTCTCCCAGAAGTTCTTATGCTGGAAACCTGGTCCCCAATTTCCTGTTAGTGGTGTTGGGCTTTGTGTGCGGAGGTAATCAGGATCAGATGAGATCACAAGTGTGAGATTCTCATGACAATATTGATGGCTTCATAAGTGAATGGAAAAAGGCTCCACTGCTGTGTGTCACCATGGTACCCTCCACCATGTTGTGATGAAGGCCTGCATTTCAGTTGCCCATCAGACACAACACCGTGGTGGAGTACCCAGCCTCTGAAACCATGAGCTAGCTAAACCAAATAAATTATTCCAGCCTCTTACATCTTATTATAGCAACAGAACATGAGTTAAGACGTCTCCATTTTTCTAATCAGGAAATTTAGAAACAAAGAATTAAAGTAAGTTTTTCAAGGTTATTTAGCTTTGAAGGAACAGAGCTCGGCTAAGAGCGCAGGCCGGCAGAAGTCCAGATGACATCTTTGTCCTTCCTTCAGCTCTGCAGATGAGTCAATATTTAATGTACTAATTCATTAGTGTTTCTATGTAGCTGAGCTATCTACTGTAGCCTGGAAGTCTGATGGGGTGCTCTTGACCTTGGCAGCTATGGTATGAATGCTTCAAGGGCAGGGTTCAAGATTGGTCCTCTCTGTCTGTCTATCTGTCTTGGCTTATCATTCCAAAGACCCAAAATAGTGGAATTAAGGAATAATGCTCAAAGCTTTAAAGTGAGTAGCAAATACTATAGAATTCTGACCTCTGAAAGCATCTCTGTCCCCTAACTCACACTGAGAATCCCAGCCATCTTGAGTTCTTGGCCAACTAGTCTGCTCATACAAGGCATATATTCCACCATCCAGAATTTCCCATCCTCCTTTCCATTCTCCCCTCTGCTTACAGCTTCTCTGCATCTGAAGGGGTCAGAATGTTTCAGGGTCTGAAACCTGACAGAGACAAATCCTTCATTAACGGAAGCTTCCAGTGCACAGTTGTTAAAGTGATCACCAAAGCTGGATTACAATACTGGAAGAGCACCCCTTGGAGAGCATTTAACTGGGGCCTAATTGCATTTGCTAGCCATTGATCACTGTGGTAATTTCCTGTCTGAAGACATGTGCTTCCCTATGAGAGAATCCATGAAAGGAAGCCCAGAGGAGAAAGAGAGCCCAGTTCTCCTCCTCAGTATAGGCCCTGTCTTGCCACCACAGCGGGGTGGGTCTTTTTTTCCTTAGGCTCTAGAATACACCTGCCTTACCCAGTGTTGGCTGCCAAATGTGTGACCTCGGGTTGGAGAGACAGAACATATTGTTTCTGATGGTGGCTATCTGCCTCACCTCAAAGATAGTCAGTTTCTTCTCAAAGGACCCCACTAGAGGTGAAACCGCATGGTGGGTCCAGGAATCCTGTCTTCTCAGAACAAGTCCAATTTTAATTTGCTGCATACTTTGATCTCCCTTGGATCTGCAATTAAGGGAGGATCAACTGCCAGAGTAATAAACAATAAACTCCCCAAGCATTTGATGAACTCTCCACAGGGCTCTATGGAACAATGAGCCAAAACCCTTGCTGCTCCTCCATCCAACAACATGAGGTTTGTGTGGGTGGGGGTGGGGGGAGAACTGGACTTGAAGAACGCACAAACTGCAGTGGCTTCCTGTCCCTCATCAGGGTTTTCCAAGGATCAGACAATTGCCTGTTTCCATTACCTATGAGCTAGAAGGGAGCAGGTAGAGAGAGTAGCCCAGTCAGACACAAAGGGAATTCAACCAAAGATTAAATGTGAACCCTCAAGAGACCCTATTGCCCTTTTAAGTAGGATGATTCTTTCTTGGGTGAGACTCATGAAGGTCAAGATTTGGGGAGGTTGGATGGTAAAGAGACTTGAGTCAAGAGGCTAGAGAGATGGCTTGGTGGTTAAAATTGACTTGCTCATCTTCCAGAGGACCTAGGTTTTGTTCCCAGCACCTACATAACAGACCAGAACTACCTGTAACTCCAGCTCCAGGGAATCCAACATCTTCTGGTCACCACAGGCACCAGACACTCAGATGGCATGCATACAGACACAGAGGTAAAATATTCATAAACATAAAAAATAGTATCTTTAAGAAATTTGAGCCAAGGCAAATATGAGGAAGGGAGCCAATCCAGAAGTAAGGATTTTGGTGTACAGGAGCATCCCAGGAAGGTGAACTTAAGACCAGAACAACAAAAACAGAGCCTACTGTACTATCACCAACTCTGAGGTATCTGCTCAGACACTGTTCTTGTTGGAGATAGTCAAGAGAGACATTCACAAGCCACTGTCCTTTAGACTACAAAAGCTTAAGTAGAGTCTCAGTCTTGGCAGGACGTGTATTCAGATCAGAAAGTCCCCTGTGGATGTAAGGAGGTTGAATATGCTTCTCCTGTAACCTGCAAATGTGGAAGTGAAGTATTTTGATTTAGTATGAGGGGAAAGGATGGTGTGTTAGCAGGAAGAGAACAGTGGAAATGAAATTTATTTGCTTAAGTCAGCATCTGGTTCTACAAAATAAATAAGTGAATAAAAGTTCTGAGCTGTGAATTCTTGGGTTCTGGTATGAGCCAAGGTGTCAACTGGCCCTGTGTTTTAGAGTGTGCAGCACTGCTGGTTCAGGGATAGTTCAGTTTGATCTCCTTCCCTGTCCTCCACCATCCTTTGCATCTTGTCCCTTGCCAAACATTTGACAACAAAGCATCTCTATATATACATCACCAAATATCCCCACACTAAGAGGTTAAGACTACCACTGGTTAATCCAGCTCTTTTCCTGGCCCTAGAGCATGGTAACTGATCTCCCAGTTCTATGTGAAAAAGACATGAGCCCACAGCTTGGGAACCTTCCCCAAGCCTGAGAGTTCAGATAGGGGCAGTTGCTAAGCAGTGGGTTTTTGTTTTCAGGGTTTTTTATTTTATTTATTTATTTATTTATTTATTTATTTATGTGTGTGTGTGTGTGTGTGTGTGTGTGTGTGTGTGTGTGTGTGTGTGTACTTTTAGCTTTCCAACACTGATGCTTAAATTGACATTTCATGTTGAGATCTTTGAAGGCGTCAAGGGATTTTTGCATCCTTGTCTTTTGAGTGAAGGCCTGATGTTGGGCAGCAGAAACTTGAGAAAGACCTGGGGTAAGTTCAGAAACTATATCTACTTGGCATTCACACTGCAAGCCTTTACTCTCACTCTTCACCAGGAAATGGAAAGCGAAAGAAAAACAAAACAACTTAGCAGCAACAAAGAACATTTGCATTGATCACTTAATATCTGCAAGAGCTAAACTGCTAGAAATACAGAGATGAATGATAAAGGACTTCTGGCCGAGCAGGAGCATGTGACTGTCACAGGGTATGACGGAGACACAGCCCTGTGGACGTAGGGTTATTTCCACATGGCTTCTGCACCAAGAATTTAACAGAGATGCAAACAGAATTTCCCAGAAACCCAAGGATGGAGACTGAGGAGGTTGCTGGGCAGTGCTCAGCTCAGAAATGGTCAAGGCCCATTCAGACTGGCAAGTTCCTGAAAATACCCTCAGAAAGCAGCTAGACTATAGGGACTTTGTATTTTTCCTTGGTATTTGTTTCTTAAGAGTAAGGTTAAATGGAAAACAAATCCTCTCATATTTACATTCATGACGTTCTAAAGAGACTTCACAGAGCCTTTTGGGAATATTTTGAACCAAGAAGGAATATTCTAAGGCCAACAGATTGCTTATAAAGAAACACTGGAGAGTCTTCACAAAGCCAACAGAGTCCTCTTATTTTCAAACTCACATTCTAAAATTTATATCTTTGTGTTACTGTCATTCCCAGAGACGTTTGCCTTTTAAACAAATTCTTGTGCCAACCTACCTTGTCTATTACTATATGGGACACCAAGACAGGTGAGCGATTTAAGGTCTGACATGGGCAGCAAGGGGCTGGAAGGAATGTGGTGAGGCCACCGAAGCAGAGAAAGACAGCAACTAAGTAGTTTGCTGTTTTAGAAAAGAGGTGCCAGCTGGCCAATCTGACCTTAGTGTGGAGTGGAGCGGGTGCTGACCCCGTGTTGGGCTTCTGTGTTTTGCGTTTGCAGTCAGACCTCTTACAGCTGCAGCAATCCCCTCATCAGCTGGCCCTTCACTGATGATTCTGACAAGGCTGCTCTGATGAAAGAGGCCTTTCCTAACCTCTTGCATTCACTTAGTGGTCAGGCTGAGGAGTAAGAATCTCAGGTAGGGTACACCCCTAACCCTTGCCGTGAAGCACAGGTCGCCCTCTACAGGCACAACTGAGCACATCCCTGACAGCCCCCTGACCCCCACCCCCCAAACCAATCACCAACAGAGCCTTCTAGATTCATCTGGCACCAAGATTTCATTCCAGGGCCTGAGTGATGGTGCTGGTCCCCATTGGAAGCCAGATGTACCTGAATCTGGAGATTGTGGGAAGAAAGAAAAAACTTCAACTTCCTTCATTGATCAGGATCCTGTTAAGAAAGATTCTTGGTTCCAGGGAGCTGACAGCCAGCGGTGGGGAAAAGGGCCTCCCAAATCTGATTGCTGTCAGAGTTACAGAACTGTCCCAGCAGCTGTGTTCACCGCGACCTAGATCTGCGTGCCATCAGGGTTACAGCCCTGTCCCACTTACGGATGCCCTGGCCTGCAGCTGCATGCTTCAATGTCTTTGAAAGCAAAGAAGTACTTCACAGACCCGAGAGGGGGGGGGGGGCACAGAGGATACCTGCCTGCTATACAGCCCATCATTTTCTTCACATAGTCCACAGCTCCTGACCCGGAAGTAGTCCACCAGGGGTAGGGGCAGACGCTACTTCCTTTTTGGCCCAGCTCCTGCCACTACTTTCTGCCTACTTGCTAGTCCATTGTCCGTGCTGCTCCCACCAGGGCTTTTCCAAAGCAAAGATGTTCAGGTTATTCCTCTTCTTAAATCTCTCACTGTTTAAGGTGTGCCTGCAGCCTGTTATATCCAGCCCCTTTACGTTCCTGCCCTCCCATCTCCCTGCCTATTCTCCCCTGCCTCTGCTCCGCACTCCCGCCATGCTCATGCTCATCACGTGCACATGCTCAATCTTATGCATGCTCTCTTTGGACTTCTGCATCTGTTGTTCCATCTGCCTAGAAATACCTACCTAGTGGGCGTTTCCCCTCCTCGTGGAAGAACCTGCCAGTCCAGAGATGGGTTAGATGCCATCTCTTCTACCTCCCTTCCCTGGCCCATAAGTTCTGACAAATTAGCCTTTCCAAGGTGTGTTACCATAGCTCAGTGTAAGTCATCGCTTCCTAGCTCCCGGCTCCGTCAGTAAATAGCAAACTAGAACATGAACCGTCAGAGTTCCCATGAGGCTCCCCATCCCTACAGCTTAGAGAACTCAATTCATGGCGCCAAGGGGAAAATGTCCACATTAAATACTGCTGTGTGCTGCTAGAAACTGTGTGCCGAGCAAAAACAAATAAGTGATTAAGTAATGGCAGGCAAGTATTTCACTGAGAATCCTATCCAAATAAAATAACAGGAAAAGTGCCTTTCAGTACTGATTAACCGCAGCTGAGAATTAAAGATCATTTGTAACAAATCATTACAGTCAACTGATTAAAAATGAATGAGTTTGTACAGAGAACCATTACTGAATCTAGGTCTAAAAAAAGGCAGTTGAAGCACGTGAATGTGGGCCTCTTTAACCTGTGTGCATTGCAAGAGGCCCATTTACTGACACCTAATGTAAAGACAGAGAATCAAGTCCAAATTCTGCTTGGGGTTCAAACCCCATGCTCCCATGCCTGGCTGAGTGAGGCTTTTCTATTTGCCTGAGAAATTCGAGATAACCACTGATGACATTTGACCTCTATTGGCTTACAAAAATGGTAAGGTCAAGTTAAAATTTATCAACATAAGAGACTGTTATGGAGTTGATGGAAACCCAAAGGTGAGTTACAAACTTTAGAAATGATCCCTGAAAATAAAGTCTTCTGAAGATGATTTACAAATGCAGGGAACTTCGGAAATTCCTCCCCCTCCCCCCACCCCAAGCACTGGAATGAGGGGGAGACAACTGAGGTTTGGTGCTGAGTATGGTGCTCAACTTGGCACCATATTTAGGACAAATTCCAGGAACTAAGAGCAAAGTCACTCCTTAGGACCAATTGTTATTGGGTCTTCCCTTTTCTTGTGCATCTCTCCACAGGACAGTACGCCTCGCCTTGCTGGCAGTATTCCTGTGGACTGACAATAGATCCAGAGGTGGCCATGCATGGGAGGTTACAATGAAACCATCTATACCCCTGAGGCCATCCCCCACCCCCCATGACCCTGCATCTGACCCCTTACCTGTCTGAGGAAACTTTCTAGTCTGAGAGACTCCTAGTAAATACATCCTTCGTGTTTTAGTAAATGGATGGACAGAATAGTGAGGAGCCAAAGTCCTCCATCCCTCTGCCCCTTGGCAGAGTCCTGATAGAGGACGAGCTGTTCTGCACCCAATCCCTCTCAGACATGGCGTCGACACAATCACTTTCCATTTCTTGATTAGATAAAAAACAATGATGGACAATTTCTTCATAATTACAAAGGCCTTTGATAAAACAGCTAGCTTATTTGCATTAAAACATGTCTACATGGCATTCACCCGAGCCTACCAAATAATCATACACATTACCCAGGGTCCTGTACTCCTAAGGAGCCTTGCTAGGATTATTGCTGTTTTGCTTTTGCTGTTTTGAAGTTTTACTAATGTGTGCTTGGGTAGTCCACATTTTCACTTTGCACTTAGCCCTGCAATGTTAACTATTGGCTCTGATAAAGATAGAGAGGAAAAGAAACAGTGAGAAAAACTAAAATGGAGGCTGAGAGAATGGCAGATGTCTCCAAGAAAGAAGGCTTGAGGGTGACTAGTGGGAGTCATTTGGGAAAGCCAGAGGGCAGAGAATATAGCCTCAAAGGAGCCCTTTAAGCTGTAGAGACAGATTCTAGGAAAGGGATGCTTGCTAAGGAATCCTTAGAGGCTAGACCTGTCAGATTCAGCCCATCAGAGCTGTATGGTGCTGTGGACATGAAAGCAAGATTGTCTTCTAAGACCATGTCTCCCAAAGCTAGCCAGTAGTAGCCAGGGAAGGAAAGTAACAACAAGCAAATTTGGCCATTGTGTTAATGTGATAGACTGCATTAGGTCATTCTTTTGTTTATTCCTCCCCTCAACAAACATTGTTTGAATGTCTAATGTGTGCATTCTATGTTAAATTCTGGGCAATTTCAAAAAGCCTAATGAATCAGTCTGTGCTCTGGGGAACTTATAATCTATACGAGAGAAAGGCACATTAGTAATAATGTAATGTGGTTGCTGTCACACATTGTGGAATGGGGACAGGATTGGGGAAGTTTTTTTTTTGTTTTTTTTTTTTGTTTTTTGTTTTTTTAATAAAAGATGCCTTTACTGGATCTTGAATGGAAAACAGGAGTTCACTGAGTAAAGAAAATGAAAAGAGACCAGTGTAAAGAAATGCATAGGAATAAGAAACATCATGCCTTATGTTGATGAAAAGTCCACGCAGCTGACAGGCAGGAAGGTGTGGCATGAAGACATATAGGATCTGAATATGAAGAACCTTCAGTGTCACATTATGGAGCCTGAGTTTAACTGCAGGCAAATAGGAAAGCCTAGGTAGTTTCTATGACAGAGAGGAGGCGAGGTTAAATGGGCTATTAATCTTTTGCTGCAGCAAAGACGGACCCTTGTGATGAATAACTAAAACATGCTGGCCAGTTGGAAAATAGCTAATTACTAAAATTCAAGCAAGGGTTAGTGCTATAATTTGGACCAAAAATGTCCTCCAAAGGTAGAGGTAGGTGTGTGTATATGTACGTGCGCGCGCGCGCGTGTGTGTGCCTGGCTCCCAGATTATTGCCATTGGGATGTCGCAGAAACCTTAAGAGGTAAGGGCCTGGCTGGAAGTCTTTAGGTTTCTGGGAACATGCCTACCAAGGATATTTTGGGGATCCTACTGTCTTTCTTGCTCTTTTTCCTTTTTCATGAGGTGAGTAATTCCACTCCGCCATGTCCATTTATACATGAAGCCATGCAAGGCTGTAGCAATAGAAGCAACTAGTTACAGGCTATAACCTCCAAGACTATGAGCCGAATAACCCTTTTATCTTCGTAAGTATATTGCAATAGTCTTAGACACATTTTAAAGTCTTAGGGAATCAAATAACCAATAGTAAGAGAATAGGGTAGAGACTAGAGGTTTGCATTAAAGGCAGTGAACTGTGTTGACACATTGGAATGGATGAGGTGAAGAACAACAATTCTTGTATTTCTGACAGACATTTGGGTTAATAACGCTCTTTTCAGTTATGAAGGAGAATAAATGACTAGGAAGGCCAGAAGATGAATTAAATTTTGAGCATATGAATTTCAGGAAGCTTGGGAGGGAACATCATTTAAGAACTATTAGTAGTAGATGGAGTGTGACGACCCAATGATAGAAGCTAAGAGTAGAAGATTGGAGAGGTAGAAGAGCACCCATGGGTGTTATTTGTCCCTGTCATTTCCTGTCCTTCCCAGATGGCAAGTGGGAGGAATGTACTTCTTTGGTCACTTGATCTCAGGCTTGGGCACATGACCTGGAGTGGCCTTATGCCGTGTGAGCAAATGTAGCTTTTGATGTAGTTCTGCAGAAGTTTCAGGGGCTGCTGTATAATCTCTTTCTTCCTGTTTTTTTTTTTTCATCTAAAATCACCAAATAGGGGGGGGGGGTGGGGGGGGGAAGGAGGAGCAGAGCTATAGCTAGCTTTCAGTTGATGTGGGAGTTGAGCTTAAAGGAAAACCTTCATTGTCATAAGCCACTGAGATTTGAGGATTATTGTTTAAGCATAACAAAAGATGAATGCTACAACCAGAAAAAAAAAGCACCTCCCAGCAATGAGAGAAACATTTTCAGAAAAAGCAAGTGGTCAAATGGGGTCAAAAATGACAGAGAAGCAATTAGCTTTAGCAATAGGAAGGCCGTTGGTGATTTTAGGGAGAACAATGCTAGTGGTGTATTGGGCGCTAAAGCCAGATTACCAGGGATTGAGGCATGAACGAGAGGTGAGGAGGTGGAGATTGTTGCAGAGATTTTTTACATTATGAAACTGATGCTGGAGAGAAGAAAATAGAAAGAAACAAGTTGACATACAGATAGAATAGAAGGACTCTTTTATTCAGGGCAGGACGCATTTGAAACTATAGGCTTATGAAGAAGACTAGATGAAGATGGAAAGATAAACACTGTAAATATTGAGGTCAGATAAGTATTTTTAAATACTTATCTGATTCCCTAATGATAGGGATTAAAAAAAACTATACGCAGTTTAGATAGTTCTGTATGCTCAGCACTGCTCTGGTTTACTTTTGTGCACTAATTTAACCTTTAAAGCAACTCTGAAGTATTGGCACTAGGATTTCCATTATATAGATGAGTACACTGAGGCTAAAGAGTCTCTGATTAATTCATCCATGCTCACACAGCTAATGAGTAACAGAGTCTTGATTCTAATAGAGCTAGGATTCAAATAGAAATCATCCAACCTCAGACCGCAGGTCTCCAATATGTTATAACCCCCACAACCTCACCCATACGAAAAGAATCTGAGCCTGCAGGCTCCAAGCCTGTCTGGGAAGATGTTGGAGCACTAATGGGATGTATATACCATGAACAGAGGATATGGCAGGGGAATGTTCAGGAATGTACAAGGAGAAAGTTATGCTTTTGGTGGGGGACAGTGGAATTGGAACTGAGCATGGAGCCTTCCATTTGAGGTACCAGGTTGATTTGCTAACAGTCTGTCCTCAGCTTCATTGAGATGTGAGGGATAATGAAACAACAAGGAGAGAACTAGAATACAAAGAAGATACAATAACCGAAGAATCAAAGCATGGAGAAGAGAAGGAAGCCATACTAACTTTTGTAGAATGTTTATACTTATGTGTGCCAAGGACTGTTCAGGAGGTAACTCAGGGCTCAGAGAGAGAGAGGGAGAGAGAGAGAGAGAGAGAGAGAGAGAGAGAGAGAGAGAGAGAGAGAGAGGGAGGGAGTGAGTGAGTGACTGGCTAAGGGGAATCAAGACACAGAAGGTCAGAACTTGCTCTCCATCGAGGAAGAAGTAAAATCGCCAACAATTGCTATCTCAAAGATTTTCATTCTTTCCCCTACCTCTTTATATCGAGATATGGCTCATGGGATACAAACTCCCTACCAACTAAAGGTAGAGAGGCCATGGGAGCTTCAGTTGCTTGATAGAATTTATAGCCAGAGAAATCTAATACCATCCACACAGACAAGTGCCCAAATTTGCATGCCTTTCAGGGGCCTTTTATCACTACTGAGTCCATGGGACAGTTATGAACAGTCACATCACCTTGTGTGGCCTGAGCATTCAGAAGATGCTCTGGACTGGAGAGCATCCCCCTGGCATCTTTTGCAGTCTAAAGACTTCCCTCTACTGTGGGTACACATGTGTAGGCTCAGGGAAAGGAGCCAGTCTCCACAGATGGTGTTGACTCAAGTAGAGCTAGGGTCATACACTCCAGCAAGTAGGCCGAGGCTCAGCTCTAGCCAGAGTCTATTTTATTTCCAAATAATTTTCTTGGGTAGCCTGGACTTGAATAAACAATTGGGAGCACTGCACAGTGTGTTTGCTGCTCTTTTTCCCTTCTTTTGTACTTTATACTTTGAATTCCCAGCTCATCCCAGCTCCCCATTTAAGAGACACCACTGTCCAAACAGAGATGCAACCAACATTAGTAGTGGGGTTCTTGCTCTCCCAGGTGGTTGCTGGGCTCCCTAAAAGTTGCTCAGTAGAGTGCTGACCCAGGGCTTCCAGCTATAGCTCCTTCAGGCAGCTCTAACATTAGCATCTCCTGCCCTGTGAACTCAGCTGACATCTCCCACCTGAGTCTTGTACAAGCCACATTTATGCAGGTCACACCCATTCTCCTCGGAGGAGTCTATAGGTCTGTCCTTCCTCCCTCACAATCTTGAGCCTACCTGATCTTTAATTTTTCCTTAATTAACTGCTAGCTCACTCCAGATTCCTACATGCCAGGCAGAGGAAAAGTACAGCCGGGACTCAGTGGTAAGGAAAGATCTTCAGGGGAAATGAGAGCGGCGGTGACACTTGCAGGATGAATAGATGCTCTGTGACATTTACATTAAGAAATGAGAAGTGATCTGAACAGAAGGGTAATGTGTACAAAGACACCAGAGTGTGACTTCACAGAGTAGCTCCCAGGACAAGCCAGGTCAGTGGGGTTAAGACTTAGATGGTAGGCTGATAGGAAGCTTCCATTCAGGCAGGATCACAGCCGGGCACTGATTCATGTTTACGGCAGACTAAGTGAGCCACACAACAGTTATAACAGAAGTCCTTACCTAGAGACCCTAGCATCTCCACACCAGTGGTTTTTCACAGAAGCATAAATGAATAAAGCAGATTTTCTGATGAGGAAGTCCAGAGACCTTCCCTAGGAGTGAAAGCCAAATATGAAACAGTGTAAGGTGTGCCCTGCTGCTATCCAGCAGAAGCAGGAAAGCATGTCTCCCTGAATTGCTTCCAGAGATTGCACATGTTACTGCTTTACTCATGTCCAGTTGGCTATAGTGAGAAAGACAGCAGCATGAGAAAGATATTGAAATCAGACTGTTTCTCCCACGCTAATCTTCCCTCCATGCCTGCCTCCCCCTTTCTTGCTTTCCTCCCCTTTAAGACGAAGTGGTGTATGGGGTTTCCTCCCCTCATGACCACTTTTTCTTCCCTTCTCCTGGCTACTTGCCAGTGGCTCACCCAATGCTTTTACTCTAAGCTTAAAAAAAAATGGTTTTGAACACTAGGGTAGGCTAGGAGGGACTCTGTAAGGGAGCACTCAACGGTGAAGGTTAAGAGACAGGAAGCTAATGAACTAAAGAATATCGGTTACATCTCACTTGATTACACTCAGAAAATGTAAAACCATCTTCTAGTCGTGCCTGGCCATTTATCTGCTGGACTGCCTGGAGCGATGCCCCCACTCGCATTTATCTGCTGCCTTCAGGTTCCAGTCAAGGCTTCTAGAAATTAGTGATTCATCATCAAACACAACAACAACCACTGAGACCTGCCAAATCAGGATAAATCACCGTGTCCCTGCACCAAGGTGTTGTCTCTCATTGGTAATATCTTCATGCAGCTGCCTGGCATGGTAGTATATGTGTATAGCAAGAGCCGCAAATGCATCTGAGCTGGGTGTCAGGACCACTGAGGGCATACAAAGCTGTGCTGTCCAAAGCTGGTTTCTAGGCATCTCAAAATCCCATGGCTTTGGAAGGGAAAATGTGAGAGCCTGCTTAGGTTATGCACTGATTTCATGGGCACATAAAGCTTACTCATTTGGGTGAAAGAGTTTAAAAAAAAAAAAAGAAATCTCATTTTTCATGAACTTTTAAATAAATGGAGCATCACTGTCATTGCAAACCAAGTTTATCGTAATGTCTAGAATACTGATTTAAAAAAAAACTGAAATGCAACAACAGTAACAATACAGTAGCATTAGTCAGGAGAGATATGCAATTAAATATAGTGGATCAAATAGCCACAGTGAGCTTTATTCCTTTCTGAAGATTGCTGTGCTACAATAGCTCAATTTCTAAGATTCCCTGAGATTTCACCTTTCCTGATGTGCATGCTATGTGTAGTCTCTGTAGCTATGGACTTGTGGCTTTGTTCCTATGATTAGGTCATGTTACATGATGTGCTTGTAATTAGCATAGGAAGGGCCCGTTTGATTCACAAGGGTCCTTCGATAGCAGAGAGTTTTCTTTGGCTGGTTGTAGAGCACAAAGTCAGGCAGCTATGAAGCGTTTGAGCAACTTGATATGAGAGGGTTTTTGTGGATGAGTCTAAGTGGTCAATATGAAGAGATTTTCCAATAGCGAGAATGGCATTGGGGACCTTGGCCTTATAATTGCCGCATGAAGAATTCTGCAGCAACTTGAAAACGCTTAGAAGTGGATCTTTCCCAGTTAAGTCTTCAGACGAGGACATGGCTTGTCAATTGCACAGTCTCAGCCTGCTGAGTTCTTGAGCTAAGGACACAGTTAAAAGACACTAGACTCCTAACTCAAAAAGAAGATATCAAATCTGTATTGTTTTAAGTTGCTAGGCTTCTGGTGACCCACCATGACATAATAGAAAATGAATGTGTTCTTCATAGGGAAGAAAGGCTTACATGTTTATGGAGATAGTTCTAAAGAGAGGGGTTATATCAGTATTTTTCAAGAAGGGAAGCAGGTGGCATAGGTTGCCTGTTTAGAAGAGTGACAAAGTATACGCAGAAGAGGAAGTTCCAAAGCAGCAATCTGTTTTATGACTGGGCGGACCCCTCTAAAGCTAGACACAAGTGCCTCTGAAGGATGGAGTGCAAATGTTACTGCCAACAGAAAGACAGGGTAAAAGTCTCCAATTCTCCCACCATCACATCCAAGAAACACCAAAGGTTTGTTCTCTGGGGATGCTGCACCAGAGAGTCTGTGGGCTTGAGAGACACCTGTTTCAGACGGCATCAGATATGAGGAGAATATGAAACAGGAGGGCCATGTAAAATTCATATGCTGAACTATGGCACTCTTCCCCCAGCACAGGACTTTGTCCTAGGAAGAAGGCTCAGACTGCTCTTTGGCAAATGGCTGGCACTGCATCTTCCCACATCCTCCCTGTTGGGGCGATCGTTTTTTGTGCACTGTATAAAGATTGTTCTTTTTATTATTCAAATGCTGATTTCTGTACCATCAGAGGCAGAGAGCTGATTACTGGTTGGGCTTTGGTATTGTCACTTTTATGAAGCACCTGTTGCCTCAGTATTTTGTAAACACTGTTTTCCACCACCTGTTGATTGGCTAAATAAAGAGCGGAAAGGCCAATAGTTGAGGTAAGAGGAATGAACATCATTTTTAAAAAATATATAACAGAGTGCGGTTGTGTGCACATGATTTTAAACCAAGTAGTGGGGAGGCAGATGCAGGCAGAGCTCTGTGAGTTCTGGGTCAGCTATGGCTATGTAGTGAGTTCCTGTCACACAGACACACATACACACAAATAACACAAACAATAGACAAAAACCCAAACAAATAAACAAATATGTAAGATAACATTCTTATATTGAAGTGGCGATATCATATTTTAAATGGGCTTACTTAGTGCCTAGCACAATAAGTAAAACTGAGGATCAGATCAAGGCACATTGTCATAAAATTTAAGAAGATCATGGATAAAGAAATCTAGAAATATCTTTTTTTTTGTTTTTTGTTTTTTGTTTTTTGTTTTGTTTTGTTTTTTGAGACAGGGTTTCCTCTGTGTAGCCTTGGCTGTCCTGGACTCACTTTGTACACCAGGCTGGCCTCGAACTCACAGCACTCTGCCTGCTTCTGCCTCCCAGAGCGCTGGGATTAAAGGCGTGTGCCTCCACACCTGGCTGAGATATCTTTTTTAAGGCAGGTAATATACAAGATATAGGAAATCAGGCTGTGTCCAGAAGATCATGAGGCCTTAGGTCAATCTGCAATACTGCCAAAACAAAAACATAGAAATCAGGATGGCCCTAGACCTTCAACAGAACATGGGATTGTAAAAGACAATGAAGCATTGTCTTCAAAATTTAGGAGACAGTAATTTTCAAGGTGAACTTTTATATCCAGCCAAACTACCAATCAAGTATCAGGAATCACTGCATTTTTAAATATCTATGATCTTACTTTCAAGCAATTTGCCTTTGATGTAACACTTCCCAGGAAGCTCGTGGAGGATGTATGCCACAAGACAAAGGAAGTAGGCCAAAGGGGAGAGGACGACATTTGGGTCTAGGAAACAGGGTCATATTGCTAAGGAAATGAATTACTGAGCTAAAGGTGAAAGAAGTTCCAGATGATTGGGGTGCCACAGATATAAACCATCGACCAACTGACAGGACAGGAAGGTGGGCTTTCAGGAGAACATATCTAATTAAAAATTCAGAAATGATACATTGCTTAAGGTGTTTGGCAGTTTTCATGTTTTATAAATATGTCAGAGTTTGTTAATATTGTAATTAAGAACCAAGAAAGTAAGTAGAGGATAAATTGAACTCTAGGGACATCCAAAAAGTTGTATAAAAGAAGAAACATGATCACTGTAGCATACACACCTTTGTAATGAATAATAGTTATAAAGGCAAAATAGTAAGAATAAGAAATATAGATTAGTTATAATTTTGATAAACTATATTGGAAGGATGAAGAAGAAAGTGTGCATTGTGGGAACATAGGTGGTAGAGTAACGGTTACCAGAGATAAAGCCTTACCTTCCACAGCTGTAAATAAACATATTGTAATATGATAATTTGAATTTATAATATTATTTAAAAATAGAAGCAGTTTCAAAAGCAGCAGTTTACATACATTATAAATTTTTATTTTGATCAATGTTAAGTGGAAAATAGTGTTTATTTCCATATGAAAGTAGGATTTCAGGCCTAGGGAGGAATGGGTCTAGGGATTGCTGTTTTGTGAGGAGCCCTGCGACTCTCTGTGACTTTGTGAGGAGCTCTGTAACTCTCTGTGACTTTCTAAATGCCTGGTCAGCAATTAAGAAACCACAGAATAAAAACTGACATGGCACCTTGACATTGAGAATGCTTCTCAACTATCCCATGCTTGGGGTGGAAGGTGGAAAAGTATTATTTCTCATAAATCTAGCCTGGCTATAAGCCAAGCTCTTATTCATGTACTTATGCCCCTGGTTCCTTCTATTAACCCTGTGGAGTTATGAATGACATGGTTTGTCTATGTAGTGCTGAGACATATCTGACTTTACATTTCCTGTCAGTCAACATTAGACAGTTGCCTGTGCATACACAATAACTTATTTGATCCTCAGAGCACCTGTGCGTAATAATCACAGCAAAAAAATAGTATGTGAACAAGGAAATTGAATTCAGAGGGTTTGTGTGATCTTTTCTTTGCCACACAATGAGCCTAGACTCCTGATTGCTATTTTATGGAACAATTGAAGCTGTGTATCTAAAGCAAGGGAAACTACTATAGACTGTATCTCTGCGGCTACATTATCCATTTGGGATACTGAGGCATTAATTTCTTTATCTTCTGTCTTTCCACTCTATAAATTCCTTCCTTGCTCTTTCCAATCCACAGCTTACTCCTATTCTAACTCTTTGGGTCTGATCCCTGCCCCTTCAGGCTCTCATATTGCTGCCTCTGGACTTATTTCTTGGCTTGGGGAATTGGAACACTTGAAATACTGAAACTGAGCAAATGACTCATTATTGTGGCATGGTCTGCTAGTTAGAGATAGCTGCCACCATAGTCTGCACATAGCCTTGGAATTTAGATTGGACATAGAAGACCTAAGTAAAGTTTGAGGTCCCATACCATCTACTCAGCTCTCAACTCACCCCGCATTTTTGTCCCACAAACCCAGAGACCTAGCCACACCCAATAAAGCCACAAAGATGGATTCCTCGTGCCTGTTTACTCTTGATTTATTCAAGGCTAAACAGAGAATAGTGAAAGGAACAAGATGGACAGAGTGAATAGAAGGGAAGGAAACCTTCCATCCCCAGGTATCTGAGTTCACGTCCAGCTGTAAGTGCAGCTCAGGCACACTGTGGCTGGAGGTTGAAGTTTGAGTCACCAGCACTTTTCCAGCTCCAGTTTCTTGGAGAGCTCTTGATCCCATTTCCTGTTTGAGGTAGACAGGATCACAGCATCCAGTGTTATGGCTGCAGGCATAATTCCAACATCTGAGAACATTTTCCTCCCAGATATTTAATTTCCCTTTACAGCCGTCTTACCACTGGGGCCCTAAACACACTTCACAACTCTATCTAGCACATCATCTCAGCCTCTTTTGCAAGTCTTTTAATATCCATTGGAAAATAATGCTGCCTTTGATTCTGAGGCAAATCCCAAACACTTCTTCCCTTGTTTCTAATTAGCAATATTTCTGCAGTAATTAAGATGAGAACAGCTCTGTTCTGCAGCATTTTTTTATTTGGATGGAAAGAAAAATACAATAGCAGGAAGTGGATCTGAGAATGGCTCTGCTGTCTGACTCAGCTATATTTAAATCAATCTCAGTATAGTGCTAAAACAACATCCACTCATACACATACATGCATGCTCATATATGTAGTACAACATGTGGTTGTTTGCATGTGCACTTCACACAAACACATAAACACACATTACTGTGTGTGCGTATGTTTATGCACACAGACACAGAATAGTCACCCATTTCTTAGAAAATGGGGCTTGAAACACAGTAATGGAAGAACTATCATGCTGTGGGATGAACAAATGAATCATCTGCAACCTCAGACATCCCATAAATGAACAGGCTCAGTCTCGGTGATCTGAGTGCTGGAAATGGGGCAGATTTCCTTGCTGGCCAGACATGCAGGGGCTTAGCGTTTCTGAGACTCCTCAGAGGCTTGCTATGTGTGTTCACCTTCTGTTAGCTTTCGCTCTTGCTCAACGGGGAGGAGAATTCTGGGAGCTGCACCACCAGACAAAAATCTACCAGCAAATGTTGAGTCAAGGGTCAATGGCACTATAGTTTCCATTTAAGAGATGATGCTCTTGAACTCTATGAGTTCTATGCCACATAATGTAGCAGGAGACACAAATATGTGCTTATATGAACCCCCCGAGGGAGAAGCAGAAGGTCAACTGTATGCCAGACAGAACAGATAACCTCTTTGCATCTTGACTACTTTGAATCCACTCATATTTTGAGGCTGGTGCTCATTAAGGGCTCAAGAAAAGAACTTTTGCTTGTATGTTTTCCAGAAGATTGACAGGTAGTATAGGGGTTTGTTTGTCTGGAAAATATTATTATTTCAGGCAATTTGATAGCTATTTTCCCCTGTAACTAGTTACTTTGTGACTCCTCCAGCAGAGTTACTTACCAAGAGCTAGGCTGTGCCTTCCTTGGTGGTTAAGACAGACTGAGGGTATGGCCACATACTAGCCCCTGACAAAAATGGGCTACTGGCTACATTCTCCTTTCAGCTCTTATTTCTAGGATGATATGTTGAGAAGAATTCTTTCCTATGTATCAGTTATGTTGTCACTATGAAGAGTTAATTGATCATAGATTCCTATGTCCCTCTCAAATTACCAGTGAAGCAGGATTGTAACTTTAGCTACATAGAAGGCCCGGGGAGGAGGATCATCAGTTCAAAGGCTTTCCTGGGCTACAGAGTGAATTCACAGCTGGCTTAAAGAACTTAGTGAGAACATGTATTTAAAAAAAAAAAACAAAGGAAACTAAGAGGGAAAGGAGGGAGCAGGCAGGATGTGGCCCAGAGAAGGATTACTTAATCTGTGGCTGACCAACCAACCAACCAACCAACCAACCAACCAACCAACCAACTAACCAACCCAATCAATCAATATCAATCAAATTATGGGTAAAGAACTTAAGCATCAGTGTAGCTGCTAATGGCAAGCCCATCCAGCAGCTGGTAAGAAAAGAATACAGAAAATCTTCTATCTTTACATATGAATTCAATTTTCCTTAGTTATGCAACTATTATAGGATTTCTAGCATGAATTAAGTATAATGATAGGATCAGAAAACTCAGAGTCAACAAAGAAGGGGGACAGAATAAATGGCAAATGAGACCACATATGGTGAGACTCTTACACAGTGTCTGACTTTGGTCATATTTCATCTATGGATACACAGACTAGGACAATCTCAGATATGAATCAATCAAGTTCTTACAGTGGTCTGAATAGGCACTGGTGGTCAACTTCTGTGACTCCATTGAAGGCATATTTCAATTTCTATGATAAAATCCTCTAGGGCCGGCCCCATGTCTGTAAGAACTCATTTGGCACTTGTGGAAAGCACTGGCATTGTGATGTCCCTCTCTCCAAGTGCACTGACTCTTCACATTACTCATCAGCCCCTCTGCCTTACTTCCATAACTGGAGTGTAGAGAATGCTGTCTCTTCAGTGTTGGCTGGGGATGGAGACACTTACAAGATTCCAAAATTAGCTGAGGTCAGAGTCACTGAAGCATATTTTCAGCTGCTCATCTGGAGAAAATTCAGTCAGGATCACTGGGTTTTAAGTCCAACCTCTCCTTCCTATTTCCTGAACTTCCGTTGCCCATAGACTTAAAGGCCCCTAGCTTTATTATTAACAAAAGTCAGATATATAAAACCATGAAGAACCTCAAATAATTGCTGACTCTTGTCTTCAATACCCAGGGCTATGGTTTGTGGACTCCTTAATAACTGCATCTCCATATAATTTCAGGAAATTATATTTTATCTGGCTATGTCATCCAAACCAGAAGTATTCTGCAGGTAGAATGGCTGGTCACTGGCGATACCATCCTACATCTTTATCCTTATCTCTCTGATCTTGGGCACCTAGGCTTTTTTTTTAAACCTCCTTATAAGAAGTCCAACATCTAAAACACCAAGATGAACACTCGAGTCAGTTCAGTGGGCAGGCATCCCTGTCCCTATACAGCAGAAATAGAAATAATTCCCAAGGAGAATGGAACATGTTTGAGCAGACAAATGCCTAGTTTACCACCTGATACAGAGCTAGCTAGATTTTAGTATGTATTCTTTATTTTTTTCTAAATTTCTTCTGTTCTTTAAACATTATGACAAAAGCTCCTTCTCTATTTTCTGTGAAAACGGGACCATTTTGGCAAGATGTCCAGGCTTAGCCTGTTATCACATCAGGCTAACAAAACCCATTATCCGTAGAGGCTGCCCAGTCAGGCTGGATGCCCCTGCGAACCTCACCTTCTCTGAACCCTGATTTGCTGGTTATTTAGTCTGTCAGCCTCCCTAATGCATCTCCTCTTGTTCCTTCATGGTCCAGCTTGTACTCTTTGTATGTTTACCCAAGTGTATCTTGCTTCACCATCTCTCCCATAGTACATGGGGAAGTGTCTGCACTCTTATTTCTTCAGCACATGGAAGACAGACTGAAAAATCACCCTCAAACAGGACTCTCCTATCTTCCAAACAAACACTCATCAGTGTGTGAAAAGGACAATCAGAGTACCGACCTAAGCCTCCTCCTAATACAGGGCTCCTGCTTCAGAACCTTGGACAGCTCATCATCCGGCCACAGCATAGCCGCAGATAACTTGCTGAGCATCCACTCTTTGTGTGTATCATTCTTCATATATATATATATATATATATATATATATATATATATATATATATCATATATATATGTATGTGCATATGTATATATATGTGTGTGCATGTATATATACATATATACACATATATATATACACACACACGCGCATACATACGCTCTTCCAAAAATCTGTTATTCTCCTTTGAAATGGTTTCTTACAATAGTGCTATTAGCTTTGTATTTTTTACCATCTATTTCATAAATATGAGGAAGTAAAAGCTCAGAGGAGTTAAGCAGCTTTCCCAGAAAGGAGACACATCAGAGAGACTTTCCCCCAAGTCTTTCTAACTCAAAGTCACGCTCTCAGCTACTTTGATATACTCCACCAATCCTGTTAGGAAACCCACCCTTACATCAAACCAAACTCTTTCTCTTCATATCCATTCACCAGTCCCTTGGGAGCTTTGCAGGATAGAAATTGAATTCCTCTTCCACACAAAAAAAAAGGTTTTAAAATGTTTAAAGATGGCTATTATATATTCACTGTTCTTAAGGTTTTTAAAAGCAGCTTTCTTAAAAATGCATTATGGAAATGCATGGATAAGCAAAACAGGAATTTGAGTGTAACAAACCTATTCTTTGTGATACTATAATGGTGGATGTACATCATCACACCTCTGTCTACACTGGCACAATGTCCACCATCCAGATGTGTAACTGTAGGCCCATGAGCAGTAGCCATTGTGCCATTCTGGTTGTGGGTGCTGCTGATGGGGAGGCTGTGTGTGAATGGAGCTGAGGGCTATATGGGAAACTGCTATGTCTTCCATTTAGTTTTTCTGAAATCCTAAAATTTTTGTCAATATATAAGACATATTTATAAAAGGTTATCTTTGAATAAACAAACAAAAGAAGCCTTCTATGAAGCATGGGTAGAAACTGAGTAGCATTTGGGTGGCTTCTATTCAGTGATAGAAATGTTTTGGAATTAGGTAATGGTAATGGCTATAATAAACTGTAAGCTACCAAATCCCGCTGAATGGCTCACTTTAAAGCAGTTAATTCTGTGATATGTGAATGTCACTTCAGCGTATATTTAAAACCTTTCCCCAGGTCTCCCCCTCCAGGGGACATGGTCAAAGTTGAGGCACCAGAGAATGTGAGAAAGTAATATCCCACTCTCCACTCTACTGTGGAGAGTATTCTGTCCATTGTCTAGATCTGGGTAGGGGTTTCTGGTGGCACTCAGAGGAAGGACAGCAGGTTACCAAGAAGAGACTTGATACCCTATGAACATTTACAGGGGGAGGTAATCCCCCTCAGGAACGGTCATAGGGAAGGGGAATAAGGGGGAAATGGGAGGGAGGGAAGAATGGGAGGATACAAGGGATGGGATAACCATTGAGATGTAACAAGAATAAATTAATAAAGTAAAAAAAAACCTTTCCCCCAAGTATTGTAATGCATTTTAGTTATTTTAAATACAGAATATTGGTATACAGAATGAAATAAGCCATATGCCCAGCACTACACTTTTAAAATTAAGTACTGGTGAATAGAAGTCCTGTATGTATTTCTTACACTGCCTTATCCTCACTTTCCACCAAGTAGCAGCCGCCACCCTGGACTTGGTGTTTCCAACTGTCATCAATTTCTCTATTGTTGTCCTTAATACATATGCATCACTGAACAATAAATAGCATTCTGGCATATTGTTTTTTTTTTGATGTACATAAATGCCCCTATTTTACAAATATTCCCATTTA